>NC_056736.1:659231099-659546099 GCF_019279795.1 Protopterus annectens | reverse complement strand
CTTAGCTACAGATCACTCTCTCACCAGTAGGTATCACTATTGTAGCAGTCCTGCCCACAGATCACCTACTCATCAGTAGGTATCACAGTCTTAGCCACAGATCACTCTCTCACCAGTGGGTATCAGTATTGTTGCAGCCATGGCCACAGTTCATCCTCTCACCAGTAGACATCACTAATGTTACAGTCCTGTCAGCAGATCACCCTCTCACCAGCAGGTATTACTAACGTAGCAGTTATGACCAAAGTTCACCCTCTCTCCAGTAGGTATCACCAATGTAGTAATCCTGGCAACAGATCACCCACTCACCAGTAGGTATCACTAATGTAGCAGTCCCAGACACATTTCGTCCCTATGACAGGCAAGCTGGTGTTGGCTGCTCAAGCCCTTTCTCCACCCCATTGCCTTTTCGGCACCTGTGCAGCTAGTCAAACACAGGTCATCAGGGTCATAGTTAGTGATTCTGCTCTTTAAGTCATAGGATGGACTTCTTCTGGGGATGGGGTTGTTTTAAATTATACATTAGTGGTCTTTAGTCTGCACAACAGGGCTAATCTAATGATTTTGACCTTAGAAGGTTAAAAACCTCTTTTTCATTCCATTGCGAGAGAGATTGTATAATTGTTCCATAAGTTAAGTACTAAGTAACAAATACTTATGACAGTGTTGTGTTTTGTTTGTTTCTTTATTTTGTTAACCAGGTATGCGGTCTGGTGCTGGACCATTTCCAGCCACAATCTGAGGCAGAAGAATTACAGCTGAAGGACAAATTTATAGTAGTAAAGAATTTCAAACATTAATCAGGGCAAACAATACAAGATAGAAAGACAGTAAACTGATATAAAATACATACACATTATAATATATAAAGTGAAATACCATATATTCAGGCTGCACAAACAAAGGAGATCAAGCCATAATCAAGATAATAATATGACTGATATTTAAATGATACACTATATATATAAACATATGTGTGTCGCAGTTGTGTAGATGTGATGACACTAATTATTATGTTAAGACAACACTGAGGAATATGATGTGTAGAAACAGAACAGCAGTATTAATGAAGAGGGATATTGGCAGATATATACTAAGGGATATTGGCAGATATATACTAAGAGGGGCATTACAGAAGTATCATAATTCAAGATGAGTAAGTGAAAATCAACAGCTCATTGGTGTGTAATGTGAAAATATCAGTTTTAACACAGAGGAGTGAATGCTGATTCCTGTATTGAGATTACTGCACTGATAAAATGTATTTATTTATTTCCAGTTTCTGACCGGGACAGTCCTTCTAGGCTGCTATCCGTTTTTCTGTGGAGGACCAAGCTGAAAAGTTCTACTTTAGAAACATATTTGAAAATACATTGTCAACACATAGTATGCAAAAAAGGATTTATATAACAGTTCATAATGTTACACTACATTATGCGGTAAAAAGGAGAGTATAATAGATAGCAAAGGAAATTACTTGTTACACTGAATACATGGGGCATGTGACATTAGCCTTTGTCAATGCAATACTACAGAGAAGAATAATTACCTATTTTAAATATTCCCAAAATTATAGGAGGTAAAGAGATAGCCAGTGAGACAGAGTGATAGAATAAAGAAAGATTCACTGGAACTGAAGAGACACAATGGCGCAAGCAGATGTTAATGTATAGATAAGGGCAGCTAGATTAAAGAGACATTAGAGGAAAATGAATGTGATTTATTTATTAGATAAAGAAACCTTGGAAATTGTTACAATAAGTAAGGGAATGGAGCTGGCAGAGGTCCTTTCATGGGGTATGTGACCTTGGAGATTGTTACAGTAAGTAAGGGAACGGAGCTGGCAGAGGCCCTTTCATGGGGTATGTGACCTTGGAGTTTGTTACAATAACTAAGGGACTGGAGTTGGCAGAGGTCCTTTCATGGGGCATGTGACCTTAGAGATTGTTACAGTAAGTAAGGGACTGGAGTTGGTAGAGGTCCTTTCATGGGGTATGCGACCTTGGAGTTTGTTACAATAACTAAGGGACTGGAGTTGGCAGAGGTCCTTTCATGGGGCATGTGACCTTAGAGATTGTTACAGTAAGTAAGGGACTGGAGTTGGTAGAGGTCCTTTCATGGGGTATGTGACCTTGGAGTTTGTTACAATAACTAAGGGACTGGAGTTGGCAGAGGTCCTTTCATGGGGCATGTGACCTTAGAGATTGTTACAGTAAGTAAGGGACTGGAGTTGGTAGAGGTCCTTTCATGGGGTATGCGACCTTGGAGTTTGTTACAATAACTAAGGGACTGGAGTTGGCAGAGGTCCTTTCATGGGGCATGTGACCTTAGAGATTGTTACAGTAAGTAAGGGACTGGAGTTGGCAGAGGTCCTTTCATGGGGCATGTGACCTTAGAGATTGTTACAGTAAGTAAGGGACTGGAGTTGGTAGAGGTCCTTTCATGGGGTATGTGACCTTGGAGTTTGTTACAATAACTAAGGGACTGGAGTTGGCAGAGGTCCTTTCATGGGGCATGTGACCTTAGAGATTGTTACAGTAAGTAAGGGACTGGAGTTGGTAGAGGTCCTTTCATGGGGTATGCGACCTTAGAGATTGTTACAGTAAGTAAGGGACTGGAGTTGGTAGAGGTCCTTTCATGGGGTATGCGACCTTGGAGTTTGTTACAATAACTAAGGGACTGGAGTTGGCAGAGGTCCTTTCATGGGGCATGTGACCTTAGAGATTGTTACAGTAAGTAAGGGACTGGAGTTGGTAGAGGTCCTTTCATGGGGCATGTGACCTTAGAGATTGTTACAGTAAGTAAGGGACTGGAGTTGGTAGAGGTCCTTTCATGGGGCATGTGACCTTAGAGATTGTTACAGTAAGTAAGGGACTGGAGTTGGTAGAGGTCCTTTCATGGGGCATGTGACCTTAGAGATTGTTACAGTAAGTAAGGGACTGGAGTTGGTAGAGGTCCTTTCATGGGGCATGTGACTTTAGAGATTGTTACAGTAAGTAAGGGACTGGAGTTGGTAGAGGTCCTTTCATGGGGTATGTGACTTTGGAGATCGTTACAATAAGTAAGGGACTGGAGTTGGTAGAGGTCCTTTCATGGGGTATGTGACTTTGGAGATCGTTACAATAAGTAAGGGACTGGAGTTGGTAGAGGTCCTTTCATGGGGTATGTGACTTTGGAGATCGTTACAATAAGTAAGGGAATGGAGCTGGCAGAGGTCCTTTCATGGGGTATGTGACCTTGGAGTTTGTTACAGTAAGTAAGGGAATGGAGCTGGCAGAGGTCCTTTCATGGGGTATGTTACCTTGAAGTTTGTTACAATAAGTAAGAGAATGGAGCAGGTAGAGGTACTTTCATGGGGTATGTTACCTTGGAGTTTGTTACAATAAGTAAGGGAATGGAGTTGGCAGACGTCCTTTCATGGGGTATGTGGCCTTGGAGATCGTTACAGTAAGTAAGGGACTGGAGTTGGCAGAGGTCCTTTCATGGGATATGTGACCTTGGAGATCGTTACAATAAGTAAGGAGATGGAGTTGGCAGAGGTCCTTTCATGGGGCATGTGACCTTGGAGATCATTACACTAAGTAAGGGGATGGGGTGGTAGAGGTCCTTTCATGGTGTGTGTGTGACCTTGGAGATCATTACAGTAAGTAAGGGACTGGAGTTGGCAGAGGTCCTTTCATGGGGTATGTGACCTTGGAGTTTGTTACAATAAGTAAGGGAATGGAGTTGGCAGATGCCGTTTCATGGGGTATATGACCTTGGAGTTTGTTACAATAAATAAGGGAATGGAGTTGGCAGAGGCCCTTTCATAGGGTATGTGACCTTGGAGTTCATTACAATATGTAAGACACTGTAGTTGGCAAATGCCTTTTCATGGGACATGTGACCTTGGAGTTCATTATGATAAATAAGAGAATAGACTTGGCAAAGGCACTTTCATGAGGTATGTGACTTTGGAGTTCAATGCAGTAGGTATGGGAATGGAGTTGGCAAAGGTCCTTTCATGGGGTATGTGACCTTGGGGTCTGTTACAATAAATAAGGGAATGGAGTTGGCAGAGGCCCTTTCATGGGGTATGTGACCTTGGGGTCTGTTACAATAAATAAGGGAATGGAGTTGGCAGAGGCCCTTTCATAGGGTATGCGACCTTGGAGTTCATTGCAATAAGTAAGAGACTATAGTTGGCAAATGCCTTTTCATGGGGTATGTGACCTTGGAGTTCATTACAATAAATAACAGAATGGAGTTAGCAAAGGCCCATTCATGGGGTATGTGACTTTGGAGTTCGTTGCAATAAGTAAGGGAATGGAGTTGGCAAAGGCCCTTTCATGGGGTATGTTACCTTGGAGTTTGTTACAATAAGTAAGTGAATGTAGCTGGCAAAGGCCCTTTCATGTGGTATGTGACCTTGGAATTTGTTACAATAAGTAAGGGAATGGGGTTGGCAAAGGCCCTTTCATGGGGTCTGTTACCTTGGAGTTTGTTACAATAAGTAAGTGAATGTAGCTGGCAAAGGCCCTTTCATGTGGTATGTGACCTTGGAATTTGTTACAATAAGTATGGGAATGTAGCTGGCAAAGGCCTTTTCATGGGGTATGTGGGGGAGCTTCGCCTTTTAGGCTTTTTAAATCCTGCTTTGAACATCTGTTTTCATTTGACTTTTGTATAGCTGTTATATCCTGATAATAACATTCTAGGTGGGTAATATTATTTTGTATTCTTTTCTACACACAAATGACCTGATGAACCTTTGTTTTTTAAGTGAAGATTCTTTCCCTATGGCACTCTGTGTAGGTCTTCATAACATGTCATTTTTTCCCATTTTTGCATCAGTTTTTTCTCTACTTTCACTTAGAATGGAAGTACTCCAAAGTATTGATTTGTTTAAGAAAGTATTGTATATTTTATTTAGTGTGTTCTTTGATTTATCTGCCCATCTTCTAAACTAAATAGTATGGCTCCTTTTAGTTACAGTTGTAAAGTTGTTTTTTTTTTCTTTTTGAAAGAGTAAATTGGAAATGCAACTGGTTGTTGAGTTAATTAAGAAGACAATTGCCCAGCACTGGAAAATTATGTATAACATGCATTTAAGTAGACAAGAGTTCAAACAGTGGGTAAGGATGTCCGTTAACAGTGCAAAAGGGATTTTAGGATAGATATTGGATTTTTTGGTCTGCAGAGGAATTTCCACCAAGGGATATGCTGTAGAGATAAAAGTGAGGGAGTCACTGTTCTAGACCAAGGTGAGGTGAGAATAACGCAGGGGACTAGGCTCTTAAGATACTGTATGAATGAAACTGGGCTCTTGACATTTATATTTAGTCAACCCCTGTTGGTTGCAGGAGTCTGATTATTGAATTATTTTCCAAAATAAGTAAGATGGAAGATGAATAGTTCAGTAATAGTAAACTATAAGGTAAGTGTGTGTGTGGGGGGGATAAGACTACAGTGAAGGAACAGAATTGTGTATGTGCTGGTAGTTAATGCCGCCACATAGTGGGGTAAGACATATAGTGTCAGTTGATAAAGTGTTTTCATATGTTCTTTTTAATTGTATAGTTTGCATTATAAGATTTCAGATTGTGGGTCATTCAAACTTTTGTAGGATGGGTTATAGGCATGAAGCTAGTATTATTGTGGTGTGATTTCAGTTTGGGACCATTTGTATGAGTATTGTGAAGGAGAGTGAACCCGGCCTCACTTTTCAGACATTAACTAAACATTAGTGGACATCTGAAACCATGAGAGAACCACCAGTGAAATATATTTTTCTTAGCAAATCGATAGGACAAGCAGTAAATTTGTATATTGCTGTAATTTGTGTAAGCGTATTTTAGAAAGGCACCAGTAATGATCTGCCCTGTTAAAGTTGGCATACATATTTATATTGTTAACCTTTATGAAAACAGTAAAAATAATTAGGAAAAACAATTCTTGGGCTCTTAACTTGCTAAAGTAGCTAACATTTGTACACAAGAAGCCAGCACTCCAATTACTCAACAGGTTTGTGGCTCCAGTGGGAATAAAGGAAGACAAGTACACAAACAATTTCTTAAGCAGGCATGTTCTGGAATACAAATCTTAAATTCAATGGGCATTAAAGCATAAGAGCCAGTGAGATAACCCTCTAAAGAAAGTATCATAACATTTCCTACAAAACAAACATGGCATGCACTGGCGAAGCAAAACAGCACTGAAATGACACATAAAGGGACAAACAGCTACATCATGCTTTACTTAAATATGACAGTGTAGGGAAAATTGTGTACGGGTGAAAATGCACTGCGGGTGAGAAAAAGTTGAATTTGGAGTATAAGTCCCCTTTATGTTTTTTATTTCAGGTATGTTAACCTGGATAATGGTCTGCTCTGTGAAAATTCCACTTCAACACTGTTCAGGTTAAACATAAATACTTTAATACAATATAATAGCAATGCAATTACAAATATCAGATCTTTACTAAAAGCTTCAACTAAAACAACAAGAATATGCTATGAGAAATGAAAAAAAATCCCAAAACACATATAGAGCAGGAGATACTTATTCTTTATAAAAACTTGAATGAATTGAGAATATATAATTGTACTATATAACATCCAGATGCATTAAATAAAAGTATATGATACTCACTAAATGAAAATAATGCAACATACATAGGCTTTTCGGTATTCCTGTTTAAAACCCACATGGCTTAAGAGTATATACATTTGTAATGAAACAATAGTTATAGAAGATTAGCTATATGGAAAAAATAAGTGATCAGGCAATAATTAATGCAAACTCCCTAAATAAATGATAGAAATTAAACGTTATGAAAACAGATTATACAATGACACATTAACATAATAAGACATACATTAATAAACACTTGAGATAGAAATACATACCTTAAGACAGAAGGCATGGTAAGTGGTGTTAGGAAAAACATTTTGAGACATGAATATAAGAAGAGATACAAGAAGGACATATCCTGTTTAACATAATGAGAGTGTGAACATGGATAATCGAAATTAATCTGTTGACAAACTATAAACCACATCCTAATCCTGAGAATATGGTCCAGGGAGACATTAAAACATGAAGAAAAGACAAGAAAACATTACTAGAGACTACTGCCGCACAAGGCTTGAGGAAAGTCAAGAGAGGATGCAGCTAAGAAGAGATACCTAAGTAATTGTAGGGATTGCACAGTTAAGCGTAATACCACAGTGTCAGATATGAATGAGCTGAGGTCATAAACAGGTACAACAACAGGATAATTAGACACAATTTGAGAATTGCACCATTGGTGGGTAAGCAGTACATATGCCTACAGTTCCTACCTTCATGTGCGTGATTCATAATGACTGGGGGTGCTTAAGGATACTTTCCTCTCAGCGGTAAACAGTGTATGTCCTGTCCTGGGGTCAGGTGCTGACAAGGCATTGTTGATAGCTTTCAGTATGTTAGCACGTCTTTACAGAACAATAGCTCCTTTAGACAGAGGCCTAAGGGAAGGGTATGGAATTTTATTGATAGGTTTACCTGCTTGGGGTGGGTATGGTAATATGAATATGAAACTGGAAAGTAATAGACATGATTGTTGTTTTGCAGTCAGCTACTCTATTTCTCATGTCAGAGCAGTTTCCCAGTTCAGGAGTTAAATTCATAAATCTACATATCCTGTTAAGGAAAACGTGTCAAATTATTAACGCTCTTACTAGCTGCATTAAATATTAAGATCAACATTCACTGTAAGTGAGGCATTAGTGTTCTTTTGCCAAAAGACATTCTTACTTGAAATTATATAAATCTGGAAGCTTTCCAAATAACAATGAGGTATATTGCTAATTGTGCTTTTATTTTCATCATATGAGTTTCTAAGGTAAGCAAGGAATCAAGTTATGTCTTAAATATCAAAATAATGAATCATCTTTAATGATCTCACCTTCTAAGCTAGTAGAAGTTCAGTCTGAAGGAACATCTTTACAGGACAAACACACCCCAAAGTTAAAAAAAAAACAGATTTTCATTATATCTTTATGTAGTGCTAATATCTCAGTGTCATTCTAAGATGCTATTATTTTATATTTTTTTAAATTTGTTATATCACAAACTACCTACTAAAGGCTGCCATGATGATGTGATTTTTGTTTTAATCTCAAGGCTTTTGCCTCTCTGATTAAATTTTAGGGGGTAACACAACACACTACGTTCTCACAATGAGAATACTGTGATTTTCTTTAGCATGTCACCAGCAGAAGTACCCCTTTGTGTTTTCAATCAATTTCAACTTTGTGAGCAGACACTTCTTACACAGCATTTTAAGGTATAATTGAATGTTAGAACTGAAATAATAAACGTATTAAATTGTTTTTGTTAAATTTTAGAACTATAAAGCAAAACCACCCTTTCACGATAAGGTACAAAGCTAGCTATCTGTAACTGCTAACTTACAATAAAAGGCTGGGCTGACATTCATCTCCAAAAACATTTTAAATGGGTAAGCATGTCCCTAAGTATGTTGTATGACAATCTTCACTGTATGCATTAGTTTAGATAGTTACAGATAGTCTTGGCCATGGTAAAGAGAACATGTTGACTTATAGTATCTCATTTTCGTGAGACCCATTAAATTACTTCAGTTTCAGAGACAGAACAGACTATTGAAGATTTACTTTCATCATTCCTGATTTGTTGCTGTGCTATATGTCTGTGTGAATATTTCCAAGGCTGGATGTCTGGAAGTTTACTAAAAAGCAAATTCTTATAAAAATAAACATTCATCTTTAATTTGACGTTGGGTGACCTCATAGTGTATTTAAAGACTAAGATTCATGATGGTGAAGCTTGCTTGTTGTGGGGGGGGGGGTGCAAAATACACTGTATTTTTATCTTTTGTTCATTTGGGCAATTATCTGTTATTGATGACTTGAGTTATTAACTGAATAGTCGACATTTATTTGCAACACTTCAGGTCTCAATGAAATGAGACTTAATTAATCATAATACACACATTCTTAAAACATAATGCTTCTGTATGTCTGGATAAAATGCAGTCATAGAAATTATTTTATTCAAACTCAGAACTGTAGCTAACAGACGCACTTTCTGTTTAAGTACATAGATGAAAATTTGCGACTGCTAAAAAGATCTACATTTTAGTTTATTATTAGGCTTAAGAATTACTATTGGTCTGTTTTTATTATTATTAATTATTATTATTATTATTATTATTATTATTATTGTTGTAGCTACAATCAAAGCCCCACCTACATACTTTTCTGTCCAGCTTGTCAGTTTCTGATGTACTGCTATCCTTACTTATTTAAAGAAGCTCTTGACAAGAAAAATAGTGTAAGATTTCACAAAAAAAAGAGAAAACGGTGAACAGACAAACTGCAGAAACAGGTTTAGGTAGCAAATTGATGAAATAATAATCTTAATAGACTCTGTGATTAGAAATATGTGACAGTTGGATGAAGTTTTTTTTTAATCTAGGTATCCCAAAAAGAAATGACTTTGTCTTCTTAGAATTTAGCAGTGAATGTTTGCAAACAAACTGGTTACATAACAGTTTCATGTCAGCACGTAGGCCTGTTGGAATATTCTGCTGGGGTACACGAGACCAATACATTAATAGATCATTAGGCTATCTGCTTACATACTGAAAGCAAGGATGTTAAACTGATTGGAAAGTATTAAATTGTTAATATATAGTAATATAATGTGGTAGATATAATCAGGTTTGTACCCCGAAGTGATGTAAAAGTCACATAAAATGATGTAAATTATGTGATAATGTAAATAGTATTGTAAATAGAACTGCTGCTGTAAATATTGTAAACCTATTTTTTTTCTTTACAATTTTTTTTAATTAGGTAGAAATGTTTCCTGCAAGAATTTATCAGTGAAGCCAACTATCCAATAAAGTGGTGTATAAGAAGGAGTTATAACCCTCCCAGCTTAGAGAAACTGACTTTTGTCAAAGACAGCCCCTGTGACTGGAACAGCAGTTCTGGGTGAAGTGCTACAAAAAAAAAAAAAGACCTGGTGGCAGGGACCTGAAGGAACCTGCAAAGAGGAGAGCTTTGAAAGTATTTATGGACTTGATATGAGAGACTGGGTCCATGTTCTGTATAGGACTATACTAGAAAATGTACTTTGCGTTATTTCTTTTGCTTTGCCTGCTTTATAATAAAACTATGTTTGCTTTATGAACTGATGGACTGCAATTCATCAATTCATTTTTATATATTCTCTATTTCTCTTTTTGTCCGTATGTGTATGCATGTATGTGTGTATATATATATATATATATATATATATATATATATATATATATATATATATATATATATATATATATATGTGTGTGTGTGTGTGTGTGTGTGTGTGTGTGTGTGTAGATAGAGAGATGTAGGAAAGTGGAAGGGAGGGAGGGAGTAACTGACCAAAAGTCACATAATAACAGTAACCAGAGGTGGAGGTTAAGCATAATTCTACAAGGCATGTTTTGCAGATACATTTGGTTTACTGTTTCAAAGGCTTTGGTGAAATCACCTGACAGTGCTCCTATGACAAGTCCTTTATCAGTGGTATTACGAATGACATTATTCAGCATACAATTCACTGTCATGGTTCTTCTACCTCGTGTAAAGCTTCACTGACACTGAACTAAGGTATATATTTCCTGCTATGACCTTTTCCATAAAGAAAATGAGACTGGCCAAAAGTCAAAAGAGGAGTTGGAATTTGGGGAAGGGATTTGGGCAGTTTAATGACCAGTACAGTTTTTTTTTCAAATCCAGAGCTAGCTGCTTAATAGACCAAAAGACTAATGACGTGTATTAAAGGTTTGTATAGACATTTCATGCTTAGATTTAAGGAGGAGATAATCACTTCCTTATCTGCTCGTTGGTGGCCTTTTTAAAGGAGAAGGTTGGAATGTAGCAGACTGAGGAGGTGCCATAGTAGTATGGAGGCATATTTGTTGGTGTGTCAGGTTATAGAAAAGTAAACAAATAAAATTAATTACTAAACTCTGCTGTTAAAAAGGTCAGTTTTAATGATTATAGAAGAAGAGCTTTCGGATGCTAATGGCTGGTCCCCCTCATAGTGTTCATCTCTTTCCGTAAAAGTTTTTTGCTTTATTCGCATTTGTGCAAGCTTGTGCTCAGTTTACCGGAGCTACTCAGCATTTGGTAACTTTAGCCAGAGGTCTGAAGTACATCTGCACTGAAATCCAAGGCATCCACTGGAAAAAAAATAAGTACATTTTAAGCCATCAGTGCACTTTAACTGTATTTAACTGAAGTAATGCTTCATTTTTTGTTGTTTGTGGCTGATTTTTACTCTGTACTTGGAAATTGTGTTTCATTGCCTTATATAGCATAGGCTAGATTCAGACCTGCCAAATCTAGACTGTTTGGCATCACTGTGCTCTTAAACTAGCCTTCCTATATTAAGCGGGCCTCCATGCACCCATGCAGCAAACGTGTGTAGCTCTGGACACATCTGAGTTAGGGATTGCTGGAGTAAGGTTAGGTTTTTGGCTTTCTCATTGGTAGCTGTGTTAAAACTGTTTCAATTTGCCTGTATATAAGGATTGCATTTGTGCTGGTTTGCACTCAGTTTACCGGAGCTGCTCAATGTTTAGCAACTTTAGCTAGAGGTCTGGAGTGCATCTGCACTGAAATCCAATGCACCCACTGAAAAAAACTGAAAAATAAGTATATTTTAAGCCAGCATTGAAGTTTATTAACTGTATTTAATTGAATTGATGCTTCATTTTTGCTGTTTGTGACTAAGTCCAGCTACCCCACTTCCTTCCCAAATACCACATTCAGAAAAATCCTGTCACAATGGATGGGCAGTTTCCCATCATTTCTCCTGCCAGCTTGATTGATATGGACATCTTGAGGCAATTTAGCAATTTCTTCATGTATACTGACAACCATTTACTCCTAAAGCAAACTAACACCCTATGTGAGAGATGGAAATTCACAGTGGAATTGGTGTCAATTCCCTCATGTAAAAACAAACTAGACATCAAACAGGTTCTCAACACACACACTCTTCACCTCTTATGCAAACCTCACCTCTCACACAAAATAAGATCACGACACATAAACCCATACATGTGGAGATACTTACTAGAAGCCTACCAAAAGAACAGAGACATCCCAAATCCACACTACCCACACTCACCACTAAGCACAAAGAAACCACTACACATAATAACACAGACAACTGTGTCTCAACAAATAAGCCCCTAAGGCAAAACACATCAAATATCTTGGAGATGGGCAACTCTATAGTGAAACACATAGATGTCTCCCTCACCAGACTGGACAAGGAAAAGGTCACGGTCAACTACCTATTAGGTGCCAGGATCTGATAAATCACGCATGCACTCAGGTCACTCAACAACAAGTAACATTATGACTTTGTCATAGCCCATGTTGGAGTGAATGACTTGAGACATACCTCTCTGGAATATATGAAGAGAGACATGATGGAACTCTCCAATTATGTGTCCCAGACAGGTATATCCCTAGCCCTAAGCAGTAGCCTACCCTCACCTAGGATGATGCCACAATATAAACAAAAAATGATTGACTTCAACAATTGGCTCAGCTTCTGATGTCACTCCAGGGGGTTCCAGTATCTGTCAGCCTGGGAGGATATGGTAGACAGACCTCACTGCTTTGCTAGAGATGGTCTGCACCTGTTCCCCCTAGGCTTTCAGATACTGGCAAAGGCCCTTGCCTCCCCATGGTGCCTTTTTTAGACAATGTCCAAACAACAAATTTTCCAACATAACAAAATCTAATTGAGACAAACTCAGGGTCGTGCTGCTTAATGCTAGGGGTTTAAACAGTCCCTGGAAGCACTCCTCACCTTGGAAGATGCTGATGTCTGTGTAGTTACCAAGACATGGTACAAGGCCGCTAAGAGCACCCTAGTTGTGCAAGGTTACAATGCCTCCCAGATGTTCATACCTCAAAATGAGCATGAGGGACTGAAAGGTGGAGGTGTACTCATCTTCATTAAAACCAAATACACTTCAAGACTGGTCAATCAGCATGACTGTCTCAAACTACTACATGTCCAATTAACTATTGGGAAAGTACCATAGTACATCATTGCTAGCTATAGATCCCCCACTATGAACCAGGGTAAGCTCACCGCCTACCTCGATTTACTGGAATCGCTTGGCAGGCAGCTCAACACCTTAGTCATGGGAGATTTTAACTATCTTCCATAGACTGGGAGACATACACGAGCAAAAACACACTAGCCCAGAGGTTCCTGGACTTTGTTAAAACAAATGCTCTGTAACATTTATTTTGCACCCCACTGTGGGCTCTAATGTTCTGGACATAGTACTCACCAACATGAGGGGGTCACTGTACTTCATCATGCATGATGCCCTCCCTGGTTAGGTCAGACCATAAATCAGGCTCATTTGAAGTAACTACTGGAATGAAGACCCTCACAAGAACAAAAATTATAAAAAACTTCACCAAAGCTAACTACAGCATACTAAGCAATGGTGTAAAAAGCTTCATACCACCCACAGTCACAGACATCAATGATCACTATGCAGAAGTGTAAGCAAATGCCCTGCCCAAACACTTAATAGACTGCATAAAATCTGCTGTATTTGACCAGATCAAAACCAGGTCTTCCTGTAAAAACAAACCACCGTGGTGGATTTCAAGTATAAACACATTATATAGCAAGAAGAAAAAACTGTTGTCCAAAAGCAAGAGGGATATCACTCTGCAGAGGAAGAGTTCCCTCCTAAGCCTAAACAGGAAAATCAGAAATATTGTAAAGTCTTCTAAAGCAAATTACAAAACTAAAGTCATATCCCTAGCCAAGGATAATCATAAGACATTCTTTAACTACATCCAAAGTCTAAAAGGGAATGCCCAGCTATGTGCCTAAATGGTTGTAGATGAGATCACACACACTACACCAGAAGATAACACCAACCTGCTAGCTGACAGATTCAGTGCAAACCTTATCCCCCTATCCCCACCTACCATAGCCCAAAGCATACCTGACACCAGCCCTCTGCCTAGTATCTCTAGATAACAGATCATCTCTGCACTCGCCAAGGGCAAAAACCCAGCCTCAATGAGACCAGATAATATCCCAAGTTGTTTACTCAACAATTTAAAACAAGACCTAGTGGACCCACTTGGCATCCTCTTTAATCATAGCTTTTGAATTGGCTATGTTCCTGCAGAATGCAGAACAGCAACAGTAATCCCCCTACACAAAGGGGGGGGGGGTTATCAACTGACCTGGGAACTACAGACCCATAGGTCTAACCAGCCTCATCTATAAGGCAATGGAAAAAATGATCATGAACCTTATCAACAAGGACCTAGGCGACCTCCAAATACAAGACACAACCAAGTTTGATATCATTAAGGGTAGATCATGCTTATTAAACCTAGCTGACTTCTTTGAGAATGTCACCAAAGCCATGGACAAAGGTGAGACAGTGCACACAGTCTATCCTAACCTTGCCAATCCTTTTCACACAATTCCTCACTTCAGAATCATTGAGAAACTCTCCCATATAAGGATTAACCTAACGTTACTAGATGGGTAGCCAATTGGCTCACTGACAGAAGACACTCTGTCAAAATTGGTGACTCCACCTCCACTGATAGACCCATCACCACTGGAGTACCACAGGGGTCCGTGCTGCGCCCCTTACTATTTGGCATCTATTTCTCAGAGGTCCTGTTGACAGATACACCATACAGAAGCTTGTAGATGTGCTACACTCATGTGGAAATGTGTGGGATGTGTGGAATACCCATATGGGTGGACACTAAGGTAAGTGTGGCATTGATGATCCTTCCTGTATGGACTTTCCAGCTGCCTTCAGGTTGACATAGCAGAATTTTCACAGGCATCCACTTCATGACTTCTATACCAGTTTAGTGATGTCATGCTACAGCATACATAGGAGCATATATGGTCCCACAAACCACTGAGGAGAGAAAAACACTGTGGGAACATTCTATGAAATAACCATTTTCCTGAGGTTCTAGGATTTTTGACTGCACCCATATATTCATCAAGGCCCTGCCTGAGTCACGTGTTTTTTGGTATTTCATCTGTGAGGATTTCCAGTGCATCAAATGGCAGGAGTGTGCAGTGCACATGGTATTATTTATCACATGTCTTTGTGTTACCCAGTCAGTTTCCATGATCCTCACATCTAACACATCTCCAACCTATACCAATAATTTTGTGCAGTGTGATTTTTCAAAGGGTCATCTAATTAGTAAGTGAAATTGTGCAAGCAAGCTTGCAGGAATGTAGACTGCTCTCAACTCATAAAGGTGTTCTCTGTTGTGATTTGCATATCATGTCAAATATGCTCTAGATTCATGGCTCATGACACCAAAATGTAGCCCTCAGCACATGGCAAAATGTCATACAAAACTGTACTGGCACAGACCCACAACATCATCAAGTTTGTGTTCATAGTATTAAAGGGGACAGGTGACCTCCATTGTCTAAGGACTTCTGCTGATCCACTGCAGTATTCTTCAGGCACCTGCAGCATATTTGCCGTGTGTGCTATGCTACACAACAGGATGTTATGCAAATAGCTACAGCATGGTTTCACCCACAGAGTGCCAGACAGACAAGATCCAGCAGTGGAGGAGGTGTCTTTTGAAGAGTCATTGAAGGAACTGGCTGCCGGGGAACAACATGCTGAGTTACTGGCAGGAAGGTTTCATCTGGTCCACAACTATGGGCCAGAATAAAGGGGTCTATATTATATTCTTGAATGTTGACAATGTTGAATCTGACATTATCAACATGAGAATATCGAATGCTCAGAATCTCGAACGTGTAAACGGAAATCTCTATAAGGGGAGATTTTCGTATACTGCAATGTAGTGTGGTATTGGAGTTGGTATATTTAAGGTATCGGAGTTGGTATATTTAAGTAGCGGGGGGTGCAGGGGGGCTTGCCCCCCTTTTTAAACCCATTAGGGTACTTTTTTTCTTTTTAAATGCTCGAGATTCTGAGCGTTCAATATTCTTGTGTTGACAATGTCAGATTCGACATTGTCGACATTCGAGAATATAATATAGACCCGAATAAAAATAAAAGTCTAAAACTTATGCATGCAATACCACTCCCAAGTAATGCAGCACAGTGTAGTGACTGGCCATGCTGTGCATCTGACATTCCCTTCCTGACATAATACAGCGGAGTGGTCAAGATCCAGTTGTTATTAGTTGCACATGTGGCATGGGTCTCAGTGACAGGGCTCAGTAATGGCTACAAAGGTGGAAGGACTAGGGAGGTAAAAGTGTTATTGCAGTACATGGCTGGTGGTGGGGTGTAGCTGAGTATACTAAGTAGTGATGGGATGTAGCTTTCTGAAGCAGACAGATGACCAGATTCTCTGGGTCACCACATTGTGCTGGTGCATAGGGACATAGGTGCATTGTGGAGGTGTGATTGTGACAGCTGGCATGAGTCCATAGGTGAGCAATCATAAGCCATGGATGGCCACAGGCACATGGGCATCTCTGTCACTGAATGGCACTGTTATCAAGACCAGCTGGCAAGGATGATGTGGAGATGTGTGACCATTACTGTCCTGACATGCCATAAATAGGACCACCACATATGCTAGGTCTGTGAGGCTGTTCTTATCATGCTACTGCAGACTCAGCACCAACATGTTGTGATGATTTACTGGCACTTCATGTTCGCCAAACACCTTGCCTAGAGGATATACCCACAGTGGGCCTAGAGGAGCAGTGGCCATGTGGATAGTGTCTATCATGGATATCAGTGCCACCATACCCTATACTGGCAGAAACAGCCACAGATTGGGCCTCCACTGTCTTCATCAGGCAGGTCTACTCCCTGTTCTAATACACCACAGCAGTATTCTGGCTCTAATGGATGTCATTGTGTATGCCAGAAAACTGTTAATCATCTCCAACATGGCATGGGAGACATTTATTTATTTATTTAACATTTCTTTACCGGGGAAGTCTGACTGGGCAGGGTTGCCCGTTTTCGGCAGAGTCCCAGGGAGAAAAGCTCCATACAATATGACAATCCATGAAACATATAATAATACAACATTTCAGTCTAAAGAAAAGGCTTACAACAATTTAGAAAATGAGCTAATATTTTTTTCCAAGATTCCCACAGGATTATTAGTAGTACAGTGAAGAGATGAGAATATTCACACATTGTTAAACATTACAGCAATGTTAAAAGTTATTAAGCTGAAATACTTAATACATAATTCCATATACATTGGTATAGTTTGTATTACAAGCAATTATATGGATTTTGAAGTTATAGGAAAACCTTATAAGAGATATATAGAGGATTAATGGTGTGAAGGCTGCCAGCCTAGCCAGATAGAATTTTGCAGATAATTCTGTCATTTGTAAATATGAATGTAAACTACAGGCTTGTTGTCTTAAATGTAAACAAATACTGGTACATATGGAACTGTAAATAAATGTGACAACAGTGCACTCTACTGACCAAAGTAAAGCATGTGGTGACCCTTAGAAATAGACAGTGGCACTGAAAAGTCTAGATGAAGAAATTATTTCTATTGTTTTAACCACGAGTTGAATTGCTAGTTTTAAGCATGCAAATGTATTTTTATTGCTCTGTTCCTGATCAGCTGCAAGATAACAAAAGGGAGATGTTAAGAATGTAAATGCAGTTAATGTGTAGCCTGGGAACTCCAGGAAAGTGAAAGAATGATGTAATGTTTATCAGAACTGCAATTTTAATTTAAACAGAGAGAACCAGAGATTATTAAGCATTTTTGTCTTGATCATCCAACTCACAGCATTCTTCCTAACATGTAAGTTATCTTAGACTTGTGTTTTCTTTTAGGAATAGCTAGAAACTAGAAAGATTAGACTAAGTGTTTTTCTGTGATGTCAGAACTGCACTGCTGTATTATTTTAAGTATTTCTGTGTGATCTCTGAACTCTCTTGACTAGAACTGACTGTGTAGTAGAAAATATTGTCTTGTGGTTTTATTTATTATTAAATATTTTAAAACCTTTTAACTCTGGCTGGTTTGTGTAGAGATAATTTAAGCTCAAAAGTGCATTGCATATTTATGGAGTTTACTGTCCAAGTCACTCTAAATAAGCCTTGACTTACCAATTGGATAATAATATTGCACAGTAATAATTGGACACCCTTTTAAGGGCCTTTGAGTAGCTGATAATTATTAGCTGGGTGGTGGCAGGGTACTACCTTATAGTCTGACTAAAAGGGGCACAGCTGGAGAACCTGTGCCAGTCTTCCCCAGAAGTGTCTGTGTGGTTGTATAAACTCTTATCTCAAAGTGTGTGTGTGTCAGCTACTTGGGCAGGGACACGAAGCACTGGTTTGACAGAGATTGTGCTGGAGATTTTAGCTTGCCTGGCTAGGCTGAGATCTGGACCCTATAGCTTTGCCAGTGGGGAGTCTTATTGGGGACCTAGTGAGCAAGGGAGCAACCAGCCCTGGACTGGTTGTGATCTCTGTGTGCTCTTAAGTCTTAAGGGAAATTGTACTTTACTCTGTGTATTTGTTATCCTTTCCTCTCATATGAGATGCCCTCTCTGGTGTTAGTGGTGAGCATTGAGGCTCCTTGATTGCTGGGCCAGGGCACGGGCATCACATTTGTGGTAGCAGTGGTTGGGATATCCTCTCACATTTGTGTTTGGCAGCAGTGGGATATCCACATCACATATTAATTAGTTGGTAAATACTAACTGACTTGTAGTGGTGTGGGTAGAATGAATCCTGTAGCTTGTGTACAGTGAACTTTGAAGGTGTTTTGTACTCTAAAACAGCCACGCAGTGAATACTCAGAGTTCAGATCACAATTGTTTTATTTCTTTTGTTAACTTAATTAGTCAGGGTGAGCAGGCAGCATGTCAGCAAAGGAGTATGGAAAGCTGAGAAGGAGCCAGCTGGCGGAGATGTGCCAGGCTAGAGGACTGGTGCATGGAAACCTGACTAAGACAGACCTGATTGCAGCCATGGTTACAGCTGCATCACAAAACAGCAACCAGGAGGACAATCAGACTGGCAGTGGAGATATAATACCCTCGGAGAATGGACAGCTCAACCTTTCTGCAGTGGACTTAAAAATCCAGCTGGAGCTAAAGAGACTTGAGTTGGAGGCCAGGCATGTGGAATTAGAAGCAAATGAGAGACTGCAATGTTTGCAGGCTGGGGAGAATGAGAAACTGTTATGTCTGCAAGCTGAGGAACAAGAGAGGCAGAGGCAGCATGAGAAGGAGATGCTGACTCTTTGCCAGAGTCATGGAGGTAATGAGGATGGGAGTAACTGGATCCCAGAAGCAGAAAAACTCAGTACATTTCTTCTGCAGTTTAAAGAGGGGGATAATTTTGATAGTTTCATTCATATGTTTGAGAGGGTATGTAAACAATATGAAGTTGACCAAGGGCTCTGGGTATGGTTCCTGACCCCCTTACCCCATGGTAAAGCTGTAACTGTTCTGCAAAATGTCTGACGTTGCATGTTTTGATTATACTGCTGTTAAGAAATGTCTTTTAGGACTGTTTAAGCTAACACCTGAAATGTATAGGAAAAAGTTTCATGAGCATAGACGCAAGGCAGATGAAAGTGTGTGTGAATATGTTGCTGAACTGAGCACTTATTTCCATAGGTGGGTGAGTGGATGTCAGGTCACCACATTTGAAGGGCTGGCATACCTTTTGGTGAGGGAACAAGCCCTTAACACTTTATAGGTTCATAGGTTCATAGGTTTATACTAGGCTATCTGCCCTAAGGCATTTATAAGCCTAGCCCAAATTTTTGTGGCTTACGCCACCCTTTGTATGAAAAAATACTGTGCCCATTAGTTTGTTGTGCCTCTGTCCAGCAGTGACACAGTGACACTTTGCCTGAGGACAAGAGGATCTGGTTAGCTGATAGACAATGTGCTACTTCAGATGAGTTGGGAAAGAAGGGAGACCTATAACTGGCAAGCAGGGCAGCTCTGCACAGGAAGGGGACCCCCAGTACTGCTCATAGGTCTAAAGGAACCCATGGTGGGCAGCACAGACTGCCACAACAGAATCTGCCAGTAGCAGGGGAAGACACTAGTCCAGGTACACGTCCAGGAGATAGGGTTAAATATTTTGAATGCGAGTGGGACCATGTGGCATACAGGTGTCCACTGAGGCAAGGTGGGGAACCAAAGGTAAGGGAGCTAGTAAGAGAACGACAAAATGCCAGTAGTAGGTTGTCTTGAGACAGCAGGGGTATGGAACTACCATCCTGCAGATGTCCTGATAGGAAGGATTTGGATGAGGCAGTACCATGTGCTTATGCAGTTACATGCAGTGAGGCTAGGAGACAAGCATGTGGGTCTTGTAGCCTGGGGGAGACCCAGACAGACTACATACTTGCAGCTAGGACTGATGAGGTGGTTGCTTCAGGGAGGAAGCTATGCAGTAGCAGTGAGACTGAATGTGAGCCACAGCTGCTTGTGGGTACTGATGTTCCCTTGGACAGAGTGACTGCAAAGATAGAGGTGAATAGTAGTACCCAGGCTGACAGTGAGGCACCACTGTCAGAGGATGCCAGACATCCTGTGGAAGGGGATCTGGGAAGGGTTACAAGGAGAGAGTTGACACAGGCTCAGCTCTCAAACCCTACATTGCAAGGCCTGAGGCAGGTAGCTAGAGAGGCATCTGATTCTGAAGGAAAGGGGGAATATGTATACTGGGACAAAGGGTTACTATAGAGAGAGTGGACCCCTGAGGAAAGGCTAGAAGGTGAGAGAGTACAGCAGTTGGTAGTACCTAGAGCCTACCATCTGGCACTTTAGCCATAGCCCATGATATTCCCTTTGCAGGTCACATGGGCATAAAACGTACAAAGAGGCGTATTTTGCAGAACTTCTATTGGCCTGGAATTTCCAGAGATGTATCAGGTACTGCAGGACCTGTGAGCAGTGACAAAAGGTAGGCAAGGCAGGAGACAAGGTGAGAGCTCTTTTGATGCCTTTGCCTGTGATTGAGGAGCCATTTCAGAGGGTAGCTATGGATATTGTGGGTCCTCTGAGTACCCCATGTTCTACAGGGAAAATGTATATCCTAGTGGTAGTGGATTATGCTACACAATGCCCTGAGGCAGTGGCTTTGTCCTTCATTGAGGCAGAGAAGGTGGCAAATACTTTGTTAGAGATTTTCATCAGGGTAGGTTTCCCAAAAGAAATACTGACCGACAAAGATGCCAATTTCATGTCAGACCATCTGGCTTGTCTGTGGAAGTCCTGTGGAGTGAAGCACACGAAGACCACCCACTACCATCCCCAGACTAATGGTCTTGTTGAGAGGTTAAACTCTACAATCAAGTCCATGCTGCGGGCATTTGCAGATCAGTTTAAGAGGGAGTGGGACAAATATTTTCCCCATCTGTTGTTTGCTTACAGAGAAGTTTCCCAGGAATCCAGAGGTTTTTCACCCTTTGAGTTGCTGTATGGGCATAGGGTGAGGGGACCTCTAGATTTAATTTGAGATGAGTGGGAAGGTGAGTGTGAGTCTCACAAGGAGTCTGTTGTGGCATATGTTCTAAACCTCAGGACAAGGCTCAGGGAACTCATGGGCTTGGCCCAGGAGAACCTGGCAGAAGCCCAAAAACAGAAAAAATGTGTGGTAGGACAGGAATGCTTGAGCTAGAGAGTATGCTGTGGAACATCAGGTAATGGTTTTCATTTCTGTCAGACACAACACACTGCAAGCAGCTTGGGAGGGTCCCTACAAGGTGGTAAGAAAAGTAAGTGATGTTAACTACATGGTGGAACTGCTAGGCAGAAGGCAGGGGCACAAATTGTGCCATGTTAACATGATGAAACCTTACCATGATAGGGAGGCCCTTGTGCTGAGCATTTGCAGTGGATTGCAGGAGGAGTCTGAGGGAGATCTGCGACCTGATCTCCTCAGTGAGGCTCAGGCTGACACCTCAGTGGAAGGGGGTAGCAATGTCCCAGCAGCTATCTCCTACCCAGGTTTGAGAAATCCGATCAGTGTTGCAGGAATCTGGGGACATGTTCACTAGGAAACCAGGGTGCACCCACCTGGTGTAGCACCAGGTGGACACAGGACCCCAAAGGCCTATTAGGCAGGACCCTTACAGAGTGCCTGAGAGAGTCAAACAGAAGAGGTAGAGGAGATGTTGGAACTAGGAGTGATTCAAGAGACCAACAGTCCCTGGGCCTCCCCAGTTTTGCTGGTGCTAAAGAAGGATGGCAGCACCAGATTCTGTGTGGACTACAGGAAATTAAGTAGTCACACAGAGTTGGATGATTACCCCATGCCTAGGACACATGATGCCTTAGAGCAGCTGGGTGGGGCTAAGTATCTTACAACCATTGATCTTACCAAGGGTTATTGGCAGGTGCCCTTGAATCCCATTGCTAGAGAGAAGTCAGCCTTTGTGACTCCTTTTGGCTTGTTCACAAAGATGCCCTTTGGGATGAAGAATGCCCCAGCAACTTTCCAGAGGTTGGTAAATAGTATCCTAGCAGGAGCATGAGGATTTGCCCTTGCTTATCAAAATGGTATTGCCATCTACAGCCATTCCTGGCCAGAGCACCTTCAGCATGTCAGGGAGGTGCTGGGCAGACTACAGAGGACAAGGTTGACCATTAAGCTGAGCAAATGTCAGGTGGGTATGGCGGAGGTCTCTTACCTAGGACATAGAGTGAGGAGTGATAAGATAAGGCCAGAACCTGCCAAAGTGGAAGCCATTCAGGCATGGCCTGCACCTGTTACTAAAAAAAACAGGTGAGGGCATTTTTAGAGACAGCAGGGTACTACAGAAAATTCATCCCCAGTTATAGTACCATAGCTGCTCCCCTCACAGACCTAACAAGGAAGAACAGGTCAGATAAGGTAGTGTGTACCCCAGCATGTGAGCAGACATTCCAGAAGCTTAAAGAAGCTTTGGGAGGACCCCCTGTGTTAGTCAACCCTGATTACAGCAAAGAATTTGTTGTGCAGGTGGATGCTTCAAACCATGGGGTGGGGGCTGTACTTAGCCAGATTTCTTTAGAGGGGGAAGAGCACACAGTGGTTTATCTCAGTCATAGGCTCCAACCCAGGGAGGAATGCTATGCAGCTGTAGAAAATGAATGTGTAGCCAATAGTGTGGGCATTGCAGAAACTTCAGCCTTATCTGTATGGAAGGAAATTCACTGTTATGACAGATCAAAACCCCCTAATATGAATAAACAGAGCCAGCCAGCAACATGCCAAGTTGCTAAGATGGAGCCTGAGGTTGAAAGCATATATGTCAGTGCAGCGCCACAGTGCGGTTAGCAATGCCAATGCAGATGAGCTTTCAAGACAGGGAATGGGGTGAGGTACACTCAGACAGACCTAACCCTCTCAAGCAGCATTTGTCAAGGGTCACTTGAAAAAATAGCTTGAGTTCTCCGGGGGGGGGGGTGAAGGCTGCCAGCCTAGCCAGATATAATTTTGCAGATAATTCTGTCATTTGTAAATATGAATGTAAACTACAGGCTTATTGTCTTAAATGTAAAGAAATACTGTCACATGTGGAACTGGAAATAAATGTGACAACAGTGCACTCTACTGACCAAAGTAAAGCATGCTATGACCCTTTGAAGTAGACAGTGGTGCCGAAAAGTCTAGATGAAGAAATTACTTCTGTTGTTTTAACCAAGAGTTAAATTACTAAATTTAAACATGCAAATGTATTTTATTGCTCTGTTCCTGACCAGCTGCAAGATAACAAAAAGGAGATGTTAAGAATGTAAATGTAGTTAATGTATAGCCTGGGAACTCCAGGAAAGTGAAATAATGATGTAATGCTTATCAGAACTGCAATTTCAATTTAAACAGAGAAAACCAGAAATTATTAAGCATTTTTGTCTTGATCATCCAACTCACAGCACTCTTGCTCACATGTAAGTGACTTGTGTTTTCTTTTAGGAATAGCTAGAAACTAGAAAGATTAGACTTGTGTTTTTCTGTGATGTCAGAAATGTATTACTGAATTATTTTAAGCATTTCTGTGAGATCTCTGAACTCTCTTGACTAGCACTGGCTATGTAGTAGAAAGTATTGTCTTGTGGTTTTAATTATTTATTATTAAATATTTTAAAACCTTTTAACTGTGGCTGGTTTGTGTAGAGATAATTTAAGCTCTAGAGTACATTGCATATTTATAGAGTTTACTGTCCAAGTCACTCTAAATAAGCCTTGACTGATTAGTCACACTTACCAATTGGATAATAATATTGCACAGTAATAATTGGACACCCTTTTCAGGGCCTTTGAGTAGCTGATAATTATTAGCTGGGTGGTGGCAGGGTACTACCATATAGTCTGGGTAAAAGGGTCACAGCTGGAGAACCTGTGCCAGCCTTCCCCAGAAGTGTCTGTGCGGTTGTATAAACTCTTATCTCAAAGTGTGTGCGTGTCAGCTACTTGGGCAGGGACATGAAGCACTGGTTGGACAGAGAGGGTGCTGGAGATTTTAGCTTGACTGACTAGGCTGAGATTTGGACCCTATAGCTGTGCCAGTGGGGAGTCTTATTAGGGACCTGGAGAGCAAGTGAGCTACCAACCCTGGACTGACTGTGATCTCTGTGTGCTCTTAAGGGAAATTGCACTTTACTGTGTGCATTTGTTATCCTTTCCTCTCATATGAGATGCCTTCTCTGGTGTTAGTGGTGAGGATGGAGGCTCCTTGATTGCTGGGCCAGGGCATGGGCATCACAAATGGGGCTAGAGGCACATTAATATGTGCCTAGATCACTGACCTGCACATTCATTGATTGATACTCATTGTGATACCTTGGTTGGGTATGGAGTGTCAGTCATAACACTGATATCCAACAACATGCCTTTCCCTCATACTTTCGACATATTTCACAGTGGTGACTCTGATCATTGCTGTTACATGAGCTGCTGTTGCCTGGGCACCCCTTGACACCTATGTGGTGTCCTGCAGAGTGATACAGGCAACAGAGAGACCCAAAAGAGACTTTTCCAGATTTAAGTATTTTTTTCTCTGTTTTTTGCTCCGACTGTCTTTTCCCACCTAAAAAGTGAATTTCTAACTCATCTGTACTTTAAAAAGTTTAAATTGCATTTGCCTTCTGCTTTTTACAGTTTTTGCACTTGTTTTATATCAATTTAAGTTGTTTTGTATTGTATAACTGTTGTAGGCTACACACTAAAGTGTGCTAGCCTGTTTATAGCATTTACAGTGTTTTCTGTGTGTTTTTCTGCTGTTTCCTGAAAAAAAAAAAAATTCTCTTTTCCCGCCTTTGCTGAAATAGATTAGTCCAGATTTCAGGTTTTGCTGAATTCCGGACTGTGGTATAGTTTCCTGTGTTGCCCATATCCTTACTTGGATAGGAGGAAGCTTCTCTGTTCACCAGTGAGAGTGGAGAGCTTTGAGCAGCCTATCTGTCCCTGGAGGAGTGGTCTCAGCCCTGAAACTAGTAACTTATTGGCCGTTTTGGGTCAATTCCTATCTCTCTCAGTTTCCCTGCTTTAAAACCCGCATTTGCGCAGTTTTGCATGATTTTGCGAATAGAGCAGCATTGGACAGTGCCGCTTAAACAGGTTTAAACTATTCCTGGCTCCACAAAGTCTTCTCTTCACTTTTTCCCTTAGAACTGTTCCAAATCTCAAAGTAAGCACTCTATTTTCATTCTAAAGCCCGGCAGTTGCTCGTAATAAGTAAGCACTAATAAACTAAAGCACTACACCCTCTTATAGGTTCATAGGTTCATAGGTTCATACTAGGCTATCTGCCCTGGGGCAATTATAAGCCTAGCCCAATTCTGTATGGCTTACGCCACCCCTTGATTTGAGTATACTGTGCCCTTTTTAAGGTTTAGTTTACTGTGCCTCTGTCTAATAGTGACACGGGAGTAATCCCTGGGACAAACCTACGATCCCCCATCCACTTATCGAGATTCTTCTTGAAGAGATTCAGTGAGGTGCTCTGCCTCACATGAACTGGAATTCTATTCCAGAGTGAAGGGAGCCTTTGGGTTATGAACCTGTCCCTCCAGCAAGTTCTATTTATTTCTGTGCTGAGGTTCAAGTCCCTCGAGCGTGTGGCTCTAAGGGATTTAGATTTACTGAGGTGGAGCATGTCCATTAATTCTGGATTTGACATATGTCAGGCATAGATCGCCTCGAAGTAGGCAGTATGCAACTGAGTAGAGCTGGAGTTTTTTTAACCGAGCAGCATATGGCATCTGTTTGAGACCCTTGATCCTCTTGGTGAGATACTTTTGGGATCTTTCTAATTGCTGCAGGTGTCGGGTAAGGTACATCCCAAAAAGGGCATTGTATTCTATGATGGGCCTGATGAGGGATGAATAAAGGGGCACAATTACCTCTCTTGATCTAGATGTGAAACCCTTCGTGATGAGGTGGGCTATGTAGAAGGTCTTTCTAACCACTTTGGCAATGTGGTTTTCAAAGGAGAGATTGTTATCAACTTGGGTCCCCAGGTCCCTAATAACTTTCTCTGTACTTAATGGGTTACCGCCTATGTGGTAATTTGTGGGCACATTGTTTTTGCCAAAGGGTATGACTATACATTTTTTGGCATTTAGCTTTAAACCATGGCGCTGGCACCAGTTATCTGTCTCTGTGAGACCTTTTTGAAGGATGTTTGTGTCAGCTGGAGAGATGATTATGGCGCCCAGTTTGCAGTCGTCTGCAAACTTGGTGAGCCATAGTCCTCCCACGTTTGCCTGTACCTCAGAAAAGTATATACCGAACAAGAGTGATCCCAGGACAGAACCCTGTGGGACGCCAATTATGACCGGTTTCGAGTCTGACATGGCTCCAGCAACTCTCACTCTGTGGGTTCTGTCTTTGAGCCAGTTTGCAACCCATCTTGTGACATTATACTCTCTTAAAGTATTTGTCTCCTTATTGGTCCTTTTTGATCAGTCAAAACGTAGTTCCTTATACTATTCTGGCATGTCCAAAAGTCAGTTTCGGGTTTACTCTCCAGTCCAGCTGGTGAATCTGAGAATCTTGAGGCAATGTTACAACTGCCTTATGTACACAGACCACCCTCTCCTCCTCCCAACAAGCTCAAATATATGTGAGAGATGCAACTATATAGCCAAACTGGAGGCTGAGCTCTCTCAACCCAGTACTGGTGCAGTCAGTCAGATGGAGAAGGTAACCACACACACCACAAATCCAGTCTCACATAGACCTATCGCAACAGCAAACCAAACACATAAACACACACAAACATACTCGGAGGCTCTAAATAAAAATCTTCCCAAGAAGCAGAGACCTCCAAAGCAGACATCTAAGCAACCGCTACCCCACAACAATACCCACGTATCACATAGTTCACAAAGTCAGTGTGCCACACAGTCACAGCCCTTAAGGCTAAACAACACACCTAATACACTTGTAATAGGTGACTCTATTGTCAGACACACTGACGTCCCACTCACCAGGCTGAACAAGGAGAAGGTCACTGTAAGCTGCTTGTCGGGTGCCAGGATCCGCCACATAACACAAGCACTCAGGTCACTCCAAAGCAAGTACATTGCCCATGCTGGTGTGAATGACCTGAGACGTACCTCCCTGGACAACATGAAAAGAGACATAGAGGAGCTCTCTGATCATGTAGCCCAGGCCAGTATGACCCTGACCTTAAGTAGCATCTTACCCTCACCAAGAATGATGCCACAGTATAAAGACAAAATAATCAGTTTTAACAATTGGCTAAAGTATTGGTGTCATTCAAAGGGGATCCAGTGTCTGTCAGCCTGGGATGACATGCTCGACAAGCCACGCTGCTTCGCTAGGGATGGCTTGCACCTGTCACCCCTGGGCTTTCGAATATTGGCTAAGGCTCTTGCCACCCCCATAGTGCCTTTTTTAGGCAAGGCTCAAAAGACAAACCCACCTCCATAGACAACACAAGGAAAAAGAAACTAAGGGTAATGCTGCTCAACGCCAGAAGTCTAAACCTCAAGATGCACACACTCGAGGCTCTCCTCAGTATGGAGAATATCGATATCTGTGCAGTAACAGAAACCTGGTTCAAGGCTCCCGAGAGCACCCCAGCACTATCAGGTTATACCTCATACCATGCTTTTTGGCCCCAAAACTCAGACCAAACCACAAAAGGAGGGGAAATATCCATATTCATCAAAGATACCCACACCTCCAGGTTAGTGGCACTGCACGAAGCATCTGAGACCATCCATGTGCAACTAACAGTGGGCAAAACTGCCTTTCAGTTTGTAGCCTGCTACAGACCACCCTCCCAAACTCTGGAACCCCACTCAGCTTTCCTGAAAACACTGGAGAATATGAAGGTCTCTCCAAACACCATCATACTGGGTGACTTCAACTACCCAAACATAAACTGGGAGCACTACTCAAGCCCCAAAACCCTCGCCCAACGCTTCCTAGAATTTATAAACTCAAATGCTATGGAACAACTGGTCACCACTCCCACAAGAGGGGAAAATATATTGGACCTGATCATCACCAACATGGGGATTCTATGTTCCATACCAGAGGTATACCCCTCATTGGTAAGATCTGACCATAAATTATTCTCACTGGACATCCATATCCCGTCCCCACCCCCAGCCAAGGAAACCACGGTGAAGAACTTCTCAAAAGCAAACTTCACACTTCTTAAAACCAAGGTGGAATCTTTCAAAGCCCTCGGGCCAGTGGAAAAAACGGCCCAAACCGCAGAATCCTTTACAAATGCATTCTATGGACACCTACAGGAATGCATGGATCGCGCTATCCCAAATAAAACCAAGACTCACTCCTCCAAAGGCAGGAGACCTGTCTGGTGGACCCCAGCCATAAATAAGCAATACAACAGAAGGAGGAAGCTACTACATGATAGAGCAAAATCCCAAAAAGGGAAGGCATCTCTGATCAGTACTAGCAAGAAACTACGATACTCATAAAATTATCTAAGGCCAGCTTCGAAAGAAAAATTGCACAAGACACTAAAGATAATCACAAGGCCTTCTTTAGTTATGTCAGGAACCTGGGTGGCAACTCCCAGATATGCTCTGAGTTAGTTCAAAATGACAAAAAATACACTGAACCCACAGACATTGCCAACATCCTAGCAGACAGGTTCAGTGCAAACTTCCCCCCCCTTCCCCCCCAAAAGAGCAAATGTCTATCCCAACAGAGTGTAGCCTCCCTGACATCACAGATGCACAGGTGAGAGCTGCCCTCTCCAAAGCAAAAAACACAGCATCAGTGGGACCGGACGGTCTCCCGGGCTGCGTCTTACATGAGCTCCAAGAAGAACTGAACCCTCACATAAAGTCACTGTTCAGTCTTAGCCTTACTACAGGATATGTACCCAAGGAATGGCATACAGCAACAGTGGTCCCACTCCACAAAGGTGGTGCCACAACGGACCCCGGAAACTCTCGCCCTATAAGCCTGACTAGCCTGGTCTGCAAAGCTATGGAGCGTATCATCATGGAACTCATAAACAAAGTCATTGGGAACCTCCAAACACTGGATCCTACCCAATTCGGCTTTGTTAAGGGCAGATCTTGCCTCTTGAACCTAGTTGACTTCTTTGAAACAGTCACCAAGGCCATAGATGAAGGGAAGGTCGACAACACAGCCTACCTGCACCTCGCAAAAGCCTTCGACACAATACCCCACTCGGGCATCATAAATAAGCTCACCAGCTTAAATATCAACCTCTATGTCACAAGATGGGTTGCAAACTGGCTCAGGGATAGAACCCACATGGTCAGAATTGCAGGTGCCATGTCAGACTCTAAACCAGTTACAAGTGGCGCCCCACAAGGCTCAGTCCTGGGACCTCTCTTGTTCGGTATATATTTCTCTGAGGTACAGGCTAACACGGGAGGACTATGGCTGACCAAGTTCGCAGATGACTGCAAACTGGGTGCCATAATCGACTCACTGACTGACACAAGCATCCTCCAAAAGGGTCTCACAGAGATGGATAACTGGTGCCAGAGCCATGGCCTAAAGCTAAATGCCAAAAAGTGCATAGTCATCCCCTTTGGGAAAAACAAAGTGCCCACAAATTACCACATAGGTGGTAATCCATTAAGTACAGAAGAAGTAATTATGGATTTGGGGACCCAAGTAGATAGCAATCTCTCCTTTGACAATCACGTTGCCAAAGTGGTTAGAAAGACCTTCTATATAGCCCACCTTATCATGAAAGGGTTCACATCTAGATCAAGAGAGGTCATTGTGCACCTCTACTCCTCACTCATCAGGCCCATAATTGAATACAATGCCCCATTTGGGGTGTACCTTACCCGACACCTGCAGCAACTGGAAAGACCCCAAAAGTACCTCACCAAGAGGATCAAGGGACTCAAACAGATGCCCTACGCAGTTAGGCTAAAGAAACTCCAGCTCTACTCAGTTGCTTACCGCCTACTCAGAGGTGATCTGTGCCTGACGTATAAAGCCATGTCCAAACTAGAATTAATGGACATGCTCCACCTCAGGAAATCCAAATCCATTGGAGCTGCATGCTCCAGGGACTTAAACCTCAGCACAGAAATAAACAGGACATGCTGGTGGGACAGATTCATATCCCAGAGGCTCCCCTCACTCTGGAACAAAATCCCAATCCATGTTAGGCAGAGCTCCTCAATGACCCTCTTCAAGAGAAATCTTGACGAGTGGATGGGAGATTGTAGGTTTACCCCTGGGATCTCTTCTGTGTCCCTACTAGACAGAGGCACAGTAAACTAACCTTAAAAGGGCTATTTTCTGTGACCTACTATACAGACGCACAGCCAACTAATCTAAAAGGGTGGAGAAAGCCAAACACACTCTGGTTAGGCTTATAAATGCTCTAGGGCAGATAGCCTAGTATCACCCTATGAACCTATGAACCTATGAGCTGCCGTTGACTGTGCCCGCCTTATCACCTATGAGCTGCTGTTGGCTGTGCACCCCTTGTCCCTATGAGCTGCCATTGACTGTGCACCCTTGTCACCTATGAGCTGCTGTTGACTGTGCAATCCTTGTCACCTATGAGCTGCCATTGACTGTGCACCCCTTGTCATCTATGAGTTGTTGTTGACTGTGCATCCCTTGTCACCTATGAGCTGCCATTGACTGTGCACCCCTTGTCACCTATGAGCTGCTGTTGACTGTGCACCCCTTCTCACCTATGAGCTGCCATTGACTGTGCACCCCTTGACACCTATGAGCTGCCATTGACTGTGCACCTCTTGTCACCTATGAGCTGCCATTGACTGTGCACCCCTTGTCACCTATAAGCTGCTGTTGACTGTGCAATCCTTGTCACCTATGAGCTGCCATTGACTGTGCATCTCTTGACACCTATGAGCTGCTGTTGACTGTGTACCTCTTGTAACCTATGAGCTGCCATTGACTGTGCACTCCTTGTCACCTATGAGCTGTTGTTGGCTGTGCGCCCCTTGTCCCTATGAGCTGTCATTGACTGTGCACCCCTTGTCACCTATGAGCTGCTGTTGACTGTGCAATCCTTGTCACCTATGAGCTGCCATTGACTGTGCACCTCTTCACACCTATGAGCTGCCATTGACTGTGTACCCCTTGTCACCTATGAGCTGCTGTTAACTGTGCACCCTTGTCACCTATGAGCTGCTGTTGACTGTGTACCCCTTATCACCTATGAGCTGCTGTTGACTGTGCACCCCTTGTCGCCTATGAGCTGGTGTTGACTGTGCACCCCTTGTCACCTATGAGCTGCTGTTGACTGTGTATCCCTTGTCACCTATGAGCTGCTGTTGACTGTGTACCCCTTGTCACCTATGAGCTGCTGTTGACTGTGCACCCTGTGTCACCTATGAGCTGCTGTTGACTGTGCACCCCTTGTCGGGCTGCCATGGATTGCAGTTGTCCAACTGTTCTCTTTCTCTCCCTTGCAATAGTCTTTGTTTTCATGCAGGCATGATATATTATGTCAGTGACCCTACAACATGCCTGTTGTGGCCACCAATGGCATTCATATTTATCACAAGGTCCTGCCACGCACTCTCCATAAAGGCTTGCTCATCCTTGTCTGTGATCATATTGTGCCTACCATAAGAGAATAGGACCTATAATGGCACCTCTGTCTCTACCAGTGTGAAACTTTCCAGCCACTATCACTGTTTTGTTGCCATTGTAATACCTGTGTACAGGAGCATACATCTATGTTCAGTGCCTGGGCACAAACCTGTCACCCATCCATTCTTACTGCCCATCATCCATGCTGCATGTGTTCTTAAATATGTGTATATACCAACTTTTGCCACACAGGCAACACCAATAAGTGTCCCACATTCACACCTTAACAACTTGACCCCTGATGCAGATGTGCTTCTCTCACCCCATGCCGCTTCTCTGTGCATGCTAGCTGGATCCATGTAAAACAGTGTGTTCCTTTCAGCACATCCTCCCTGTATGTGTCACCATCAAATATGGCTACTCTAGTGATCCCTATCATTACACAGTCCAATGGGTGAGCTGAGTACAGATGTACATGTGCCCTGTCTGCTGTCGTTCACCATCTGTAGCCCTTTGCATTGTCAGCATTAATATATGCAGGGTACTGTAGAACATGTCATTCTTCCAGTGCAGTAAAAATACTCATTTTGCATCCCTAACCTGCTGATAAGTTGCCTATATCCACAACAGCAGTTGTCAGTTATTTGTTTTTGTGTCTAACTAGAACTTTTCAGTCAGAGTCTCTGTGCTTAATATGATACTGCCACATCTGTAGCACAGTCAGCACCACAGTGGCACCAGTGGGATATATCTCATTAATACCCACATTGTAGCAGCACAATTTTGGTAATGAAATGATTTCTTCATACATTTCTAAATTGCACATATAAAGCAGTGTCAAGTCACCTCTGCATTGTGCTGTGTTGTCTGTGTATCTGACTCATAGTCTGTTCTATTTTCTGCACATGTCCAGGTAGCTGCAATACATCTCCACACCCATGGCATTTTAACAAGTCTCACAAGCTACTCATAGTGGCACAGTGCCTCTTATGACATATGGTCAGTGGCAGAATGTCATGGTAGTCTGCTATGTATTTGGTGCTATTGCTCTGTTACCATGTGTTAAGGCCTTGTAAGTGGCACCTCTTAGTGGGTGCATATCTGTTTTCATCACATACTGCTATTGGGCTGCCTCACACTGCCATACTACAGATCGATCCATGCTTTCTGAAACATGCATTGCCCTGGCTCAGTTATCATTTTCATTCCTGGATTCAACCTGGCAAGTGACTACAACTTCTTGTAGGCTTCATTTTGGAAGGGTTTTCACAAGGTGCAGCAGGAAAATGAAGATTTCTCTTCACCTCCTTTGTATACATCAATGAAAGTGCGTGCTGGAGGATTCATATGCAGGCCGGCAGTACAAGGTGGATGAGTGACAATAACTTGCCAGGGCAATGAGTTGTGCCACATGCAACACCTGATTCAGTGAGTACTGCTGTCACTACTACAATGACCTGAAGTTGCTCCACTGCGACCTTCTCCACCAACGGGAAGATGAGGCTAGGGACAGACAGCCTGATTACTACAGCAGAGATGACTTCATATTTTTTCTCCTTAGTACTTTAGGCACTGTTGTACAGGGAAAGGCAGTTGTCACTGTCTATGGTTAAGTTGTGCTAATTACTTGTTTTTTTCTATTTTTGAGTCTTTCAGTACTGAGGTAAATTTAGGACAATAAGATCACCTACCAATGAAAGCAGATAAGGCTGTCCAGTCATCGGGGTATATCTACAGTACTCCTGCTGTACCTGTATATCCTGCTTCACCTGCTTAGCACAGCATTGCTCAGATTTACAATGTTGTAAATGAATGTAACCATTGCACATATTGTGTACTGCTTGTATGACTGATCTAGGTTTTCAGTATATGTGTAAGCATGCTACAGTACTTACTGACGGTGTTATCTTAAAGCACTAGATGTGTCAGTTCAGTTAGGGCTTCCCCTGTAGTACTTCAGTAGTTTGTATTATTGATGGCTCAAAGCTTTGTGATTGCTAGTACAGATCTCATATTTGTACCTGTCTGCTGCCACTGTGCTGTACATTTCTGCCTGGTCCATTGCTCGTTATTGTACCAGGTATGCTTGTCATAACAAGGGTGTTACAGATGTCATGCAGTTATGTACTAGTGTCCTAGCTTTTCATTTGTCAAAGAGCATTCTTGTGTTCATTGCATATTCCAGTAGGTATTATAAGGCATGTTATGTGGGGTTTTATGCTGTCCTGTGTCATACATCTTGGCATTTGCCACCATTAGTATAATGCATGGGAGATACATTGTTACTTTCCATACAGCTGTACTTTCCTGAGTATGGTTAACTTACTTCTCCTTTGCTTCAGTGCCAGTTTCACACAAACTCAATATCATTGTGATTCTGTGTCACTGTCCTAACAGTTGGGGGCACATCCACTCCTGTCCTCCACCATTATCCCTAGCCTGGTCTTCTGTGTTGCCCAGGCATTGCTATCACCATTACTCTTCTGATTTTATTTTTCTTCTTCTAAGTGTGCCAACTCATACTGACCATTGCTGTTTTCATCCTGTTCTTTCTCTCTGTCATCTTTCTCATTTTAATATTTCTTCTTTGTTGCATTGTTTCTCTCCATTTAGTTTCACTTACACTGCAGTTTCAGCTGTGGAGTGTGATGTAGTGTGACAGCATCCACCACACATTACATTAGCCTTGCCATCACCTGCTTGCCACAACCTGACAGGTGTCCAGCTGCCTCCTGACAAGCCTCTCTGCAATGACAAAGAACATTGCATTGGGGGTGTAGGCTTCTCACTGGGGAGTAGCACTGAAAGGCCCTCTTAGTTTACCAGGTGGGAGGTGTGGAAGCTGGTCAGAAATGAGGTGGACCAGGAGCTCATGTACTAGGTTGGTACCCTGGAGTGCACATGTAAATGTCAGTCACATAACTGCATCACTCCACCCACCAGATGAACAGTGGCTGGACCTAGCCATGATGTCAGTCATAAATGTGACTAGATTCTGCATTGGTTCTGTGCTAGGGCAGTTTGGTAAGTGGTCCTCACTCTACCTATCTCCCATTTTTTTGATCCCCTTCCTTGTGTGTCATTCACCTCTCTTGGGTGTTATCCAGTCTTCCCTATCACCCCGTCCCCCTTTTGTATGTCTGCATATCACCTTTGTATCAACATCTCTCCTGTCAGTCTTTGCCTATGTTATATGGTTGTGTGTATGCTTCTGATGCCTTCCCTTTGCCATACTTCATACCCACAGTGTCCCCCTGCTACCACCCCCCCTATTCTTCTGTAAATATAAAAAGGGCAACTGTCTCACAAAACAAAAAAAACAAAAACAAAAAAAAAACAGCCTCCTTCCCCCACCATGCCACTTTCTCCTTCCTATTGACTTTGGTGTGTACTCCTCTGCTTGCTCTTCCATCTTTCTGATTGTTCTGTCACACTTTTTCCTTCCCATTTATAATATAAACACTTTTGGGACTCTGTTCTGCAGCCCTTGAATGAGATTTCAGTTGTGCTATTGTTGCATGCTGGCAGCACTTTAATGCACATATGAACTCACATAATTACAAGCATGCAGATGTGGCTAATCACATGACCTTCTGTATCATGGCCTACATCGTTGTGTGGTTACCGCTGACTTTGTCAGTACATGGATTACTTATGCAGCAGTATCCCCATCATGTCCTCTGTATGTTGACACTTATACCTAATCCCCTTCAAGATGCATCGCACAGTTTCGGCCATGTTATTCATTACAGTACATCTGTGTTGCTGTTGTCTCTGATCCCCATGGTATGTATTAATACTGATTTCTTTGAGGGCTATCCATACATGCTTATCATGGAGGTTTAGGTCATAGCAAGGAAGGAATTAATTATTAAGATTTATGTCATGCTTAGGTTGGGTAGATATCTTTATCCAGCCCTACCTCATATTTACAGTTTTCGTATGTGTAATAACCCTCATCCCTTCAAACCATGTTAGACTTATCTATCATATTACAAGATATACACTGTATTAGCCCCACTTCATTCATTGAAATTAATATGCAATCTTTGGTATACAAATTCACGGTTAGATCAAGATACTGAGAGAGATGAGTAAAGAAACATAATGGATATTGCAATATGCCATATGTCTAGCTTGTTTATGTTACAAGGAAGTTAAGAAGTTAATTAGAGATTATATGGTATAATGTAGTTAATGGGTTGCACCTAACATTTTTCATAATGTGTAACAGTCTGCAGCAGATGTTTAAATATACTATAACTTTTACTCTATCCACACAAATTATATTTGTAAAAAAAAAATAACTAAATTAACTCTAATGGTGTAGCCGTACAGCCACTTATGATAGGCTATTTGATATAACAAAACTCCAAATGTAAACACATTAAAGGTTTGAAGTTTATTCACGAAGATGATATTATTAAGAGACCTTGTTAAAGGCAAACATTTATCTTTGGATAATTACACCATGATGAGAGGTCACCAAATGGTTTGTTTTCTTCTTTCTTTCTTTCTTTCTTTCTTTCTTTCTTTCTTTCTTTCTTTCTTTCTTTCTTTCTTTCTTTCTTCAGACTTTCATCACCAGTTCTGTTCCAAGCTGGTATGTTTTCTTCTTTCTTTTTTTCTTTTCTCTTTGTTCAGACTTTCCTTACCAGTTCTGTTCCAAGCTGTCTGTGGAATCAGATGCTTCCCACCCCATTCTGAGTTGTTAAGAGACACCAGCGATTTCTGATCGCTCATTAATGAATGGTACTGTATGTTAAATTCGATGAGGTGGGAATTAAACCTTTTAGCTGCTTCAGTAAAGGATAGGAACCTATCATTTTTGTACACGTATAGATTAATAATCATTCAATGAGAGGTGTGAGCTGCTGGGTATTTTCTTATCAGAAGCTTTACTCAGAGTACTGAATACTGACTGAGTAATCACATGACTCACCTTATAACGTTAACTATGTTAATGATATTATGCATTATATTACTAAATACACTACAGCTTCCTTTTTAAAAAAGGAAAATGTGCAATAAACAGATATACTGCATTAAGAATCACACACATATTATAATATAATGTACCTAAGATGTCACTTGCATGAAGAATAAATCAAAAATCAAACTGCATTTCAGCATTCAGAAATAGCACTAGCAATACCAAGGTATTTTGAAAATGTGAAAAATCAGTTTGCAGGTTTTCCAGTTACTGTACATTATATGCAGTTACAATGTCTACTTTTTTAATTGTCTCCCATATCTTGAATATTGTTTAGGTACACTTGGGTTTCTTTTCTGTACAGCTGTCAGAAACTGCTTGTCATTTAATTATATATTCATCTAGAGCAGATTTTCTGAATTGAAAAGTAATATTTCAGATCTTTTCATTATGCTGAATTTCACTTACAGCAATAAGAATGTTTTGTCACTTTGAAGATGGTATTACTACTTCTTTGGGTTACATTGTAACATTGCAGAATAATGGCTATTGAAGAAATGGCATCACTGACAAACTTATTTACTTTTCATATTGTACAACAGACCTCCTTTTAATCTGAAATAATTGATATTTGAATTGCTGACAAAGAATGATCTTGGCTCTTCAGTTTTAAAGATAATCACTTCTTGTATTTATCTTTTCTGTGGATTACCAATAAAAGCTGTGCACATCTTTACTTTTTATCCTTTTAACTTTTATAAAGTCATTGTAGTTCTGTGAATGTTGCATACCTCTCAACTGTCCAGATTTTTGCCTCATATTTCTGGTCTGTTCCTCATAAAATGTGTGGTTTACTGACAAATCACTAAGGACTAACATCACAAAATAATGACATACATTTGAGTTTCAGACTTCATATCCTTCAGAAAACGTATGCTAACACAAATCCTATTAATCTAACAACTTTCTAAAAGCAATATTTACAACATGTCCCTCGTTTTAGACCTTTGTCCCCCTATTATATTTTTATTTTACATTTGTTAACTGGGAAAGTCCAACTTGGAACATGCCAATTTTCAGCAGAGGCCCAGGGAGAAATGCTCCAGATGCATGTCTTTGCAATATGGGAGGACACCCACATGAACACAGGGAAGACATGCAGACTCCACACAGAAGGCACCCCAGCCAAGAATCGAACCGGAGAACCTGTTACTGTGAGGTGACAATGCTACCACTGCACCATCACATATTCGTGCATTATTCGCGTCATGTATTATTTTAGGTCTTGCCCAGATTTAATGCATTAAAGAGTTGAGGGATATGGTATGTTGTTCCTCTTTTAGTAAATCAACCCTTTGATTCTCTGGTATTGACAATAAGTAAGAAGGTGCTGGCTTGACTTTAAGATGCCTGATAATTGTGTTGCTGAGAGACCTGTTTTTAGAATAGTGAATGTCTGAATTTAAGTATTGTGAGACAACACAATCTGACTGTGTAAAACTCTTCGATTCTCTCATGAGATTTTTAAGTGCTTGAACCATTCTCTCTACTCACCCATTATGTTGTGCATATCTAGGACTAGACATAGCATGCCTGAGTTTCCCCACTTTTTAGGAAAATCATAACTCTTGACTTGTGAACTGTGTACCATTATCAGATACAACTTCATCGGGTATTCATGTCTAGCAAAAATATATTTGCTAATAATTATTCCCGTATGAACCATAGTCTTACAAAGCTGCAGAACCTCAATATATTTGAAGTAGTAACAGCCTACAGACAGGAGACGAGTCTCTTTCTACGGAAATAAAATAATTCCAGCTTTCATCCACAGAAGACTCATAGGTTCATCACTTAGCACTAAGCTGATGGATGAAGGGCCATTGAGAGGCTTAGCTGTGAAGCCCTGTGGTAATGAGAGTATATTAGCTACCCCTGGTAAGAAGATTATTTCTGCATATGCCATAAATTTACAGTCTGCCATCCAGTTGGTCAACTTTTGAAACTATATATGGTATAAATTTGTTTGACATGTAGCTGGAGCTATTCCACAGACAACAAATGTGCTGTATTACAGAGCTGTCATGGCAGCAGGTCTTTATCTTACAATGGAAGCTGAGACTTTTGGCATTAGTTTTAGAAGACCAACCTTTGGTTCTGCAAAGCTGAAGGTGGTTGAAAAGAGAAAGAACTTTCAACGCTCAAATGGCTAAACAGATACCACATTTCAGGAGTCTAGATATAACAGAGTAGAGGAATAAGGCTTTTAGTCTACTGTGGTAACTTAGGTTGCATTGTCATAAATATTTGAAGTCGGAAACATTCTAGGCTTTTCAGTCTGGTGAAGGTGCTTTGTAAAATACATTTTAAAATAAGTTTATTCAAGGAGAGGTCTAATAAATAAAAACTATGAAGGGACCAAGGTTGCATATTACTTAGAGGAGATAAGATATGCCTTCAGTTGAACTGAGTAAGGTAGAAAAAAATTGTTAATAACAACAACTGAGATCTGGTAATCCAAAGCAGAATTGTTATCAATATCAGTACCCAAGTCCAGGTAATTGTTCTTAAACAGGTATATGCAATGAGGTTAAAGGTGAGTGGGGTGATACCTTTCCAAAAGCAAATATACTACCTTGTTTGGCATTCAGGCTGAAAACAGTAAACATACCTGGCACTGGTCTAGTTCAGAACTTGCTGAAGTATCTTACCTGAGGGAGATTGGCAAACGCATCCAGTTTTAAGTCATTAACCAAAATTAGTTAGCCTCAGTTTTTTGACTTCTGATGTTACTTCTGAGAGGTAAATGCCAAACAGCAGGGGAACCCAAAACAGATCAATGAGGAACCTAACTCTTCACTTTTTTCTAGGAAAAAATATTATTTATTTTGTTATTTATACGTTAACCTGTTAAGCCCACTGTACACAAGTGTCTCTTTTCAGGTGCAACCCATAAGTACTGTCTGGTTAAGTGACTTGATCAGAGTCATACAGTCTGCAAGCAGAAACCAAGGGAATCGAATTCAGGACTACAAGGTGAAGTTAGTTAACAGCTTGTATGCATGTGACATTAATTCCTTGTTTTGTTTCCGGTTGTGAAAAATATTGAACTTGTCACATCTCTGAATCATGAAAATAAAAGACAAAAAAGCAATTATTAAATATTTATTAAAATAATAAATATGACAGATGTTAGCACATTCACACCAACAGTGCTTCCTCTGGCAAAGCATCTTAGATTCACTTTAACCAGTCACAATTTATGCATTAATTTATTCATCTTAAGTTTCTTCTTAAGACTTGATGAGTCACTATGACCTGGAAGCTTTGTAGCATTCAACAGCTGCAGTCAGAAGTACTCCTAAGGAGTAAAGTTTGTTAAGATTTTTAAGTTTCAAGTATTCAAAATTACTGTGCTGAATGAAAGAGGTGGTGACATTGGCATGCTTTAGATAAGGAATACCATATGCAGCATTTGTTGAATGCTATGAAGTATTCAGAATTTACAGACCTTCTACGTTTTTAGCCACAATTTAAGATGAGGAAGTAAATGAATAAAGTGAAAAAAATTGTTAGGTACAAGATAATCATTGAAAATGTCCAAGTTACAAAGGTAAGGCCATTAAATTAAAAGCAGGCTTACCGACTGGCCATATACAAATAGTGCTGGTGTAAATGTCCATAATTCTTATGTTAGGTTTACTCGTCATGAATTATTTGGTAATGTGGGGTTTAATCCACACTGTTCTATAGTGCTAAGAGTTGGATTGGTGGTGAGCAGGTGGAAACACAGCAGTAGGTTATGAGATGATAAGCAGTACTTTAAGTAGGTACACCAGAGCTGTAAAGGTTGAGGTACTACACACATGTGTCAGCATCACAATGAAGCACTTGATCTGAACTGACACACAGGCTATGAAGTAAGACAGTCCAGCATAGCCATAGCAGTAGATGGAGGCAAAACAGCCAGTGAACATTCAGGGAGATATGATGGGTATGTGAGTCTGTGTCAAGCATATAGCTAGCCACACCCCTGATTAAATAACCCATGTCTGCAATGCACGAACTAACAGACCATGTGCAAGGAGGTGTTACTAGGCATTGGTGTGAGGCAGCTAGCAGGGGCTGGGATAGTGCATACTGGTCTTACCACAAGCAGACATCAACCTGTACACGGAAATTGCTAATAGGCACCGAGAGGGATGCACAAAATATGCAATCTTAGGGCTACATAGAAGTAAAGGTAGTTAATTACCATCCGGTCAGCTGGAAAGTTTACATCACCAATCACCACTAGGCTGGGCTGCGGTAGCCAGGGGACTCTGATTAATGCTGGATAGGTGGCCGTGGGTTGGAGAGTTTCAGTTGCCATGAAGTTGAATGTGTGAAGTAGGGGGATGTGTTTGATCACTGCTAAGATGGGTCTGGGAGTAAAGAATGGACTTCAGTTGCTGCTAGGTTTGGAAGTGAGTAACAATGAGATGTTAATCATCTTTGTTGTGATCCTTGAAGAGGTAAGTAATGAGTTAGAGTTACTGATAGAATGGAGGATGGGTACATTCAGTGTCCCGCTTTAACGTTTGTGCTTTGAGTATTTTCAGGATGGGAGGGTGGAATCAACTGCTCTCAACAATATATCTATCCCACAAGCCTGTGCTTGCCCCTTACCATCCTGACCACTTACTCCTCATCCTAAGTGTACTCTTCACCCATTTATTCTTCTCCATACTACATTTCATAGCATCTCATATCATACAGTGGAGGAGTTCTCCTTTCAAGGGACCAGATTAACCTTTCAGTAAGTAGACTTATGGCTAAATCAGTGGAAGGTGATAGCTGGACACCAGGTGAGATCCTCATGTGCTGTGGATTTTTCATCCATACTCCTACTGCTTGGACTGTTTTTTTGCATATTGACTGCACAATTCCTGCAAATACTGGCCCTATTGCTGTCTCCATGACCTCTGTGCCAATATATGGTGTCTCCATGCCCTGTGTGCCATGATATGGTGCCTCCATACCCTTTGTGCCATTATATGGTGTCTCCATGCCCTCAGTACCACAATATGAAGCCTCTGCACCCTCAGTGCCATAATATAGTGCCTTCAAGCCCTTGGTGCCATAATATGGTGCCTCTGTGCCTGCAGTGCCATACTATGGGGCCTGCATGCCATTAGTGCCATAATATAGTGCCTTCAAGCCCTTAGTGCCATCATATGGTGCCTCAGTACCCTCAGTGCCATAATATACAGTCTTCAATCCCTCAGTGCCATAATATGGGGTCTGTATTCCCTTAGTGCCATAATATAGTGCCTTCAAGCCCTTAGTGCCATCATATGGTGCCTCTGTACCCTCAGTGCCATAATATACAGTCTTCAATCCCTCAGTGCCATAATATGGGGTCTGTATGCCCTTAGTGCCATAATATAGTGCCTTCAAGCCCTTAGTGCCATCATATGGTGCCTCTGTACCCTCAGTGCCATAATATACAGTCTTCAATCCCTCAGTGCCATAATATGGGGTCTGTATGCCCTTAGTGCCATAATATAGTGCCTTCAAGCCCTTAGTGTCATCATATGGTGCCTCTGTACCCTCAGTGCCATAATATACAGTCTTCAATCCCTCAGTGCTATAATATGGGGCCTGCATGCCCTTAGTGCCATTACATGGTGCTTTCAAATATCACAGCCCTCTGCCAGTGCAGGTACTTAAGAGGTTTACATACCCTTAGTGTAGCACCAATAGCAGGCAGCAAAGTCTAAGGCAGGAAGCCTTTATTAATTCCGCATTCTTTATCCTATATAGCAATCAATACAAGTCTCAAACAAGACAGGACAGTCACCTCTTGGTTTACATTAGGCTGTTTTCACAGTCATAGGATCATAGGAATTTCTAAAGCTAACAGCCTTACAGGCTTTTTAAGCCTAGCCATTCATGCCCCAATTTTCCGAATTATCAATGCCCAAGGGCTACAGTCACTTTGTATGATCATCTGTGGAGAGTGAGAGTTAGAAAAAATATTGTTGTCTGCAATAAAAATGATAACTGTCACATTCACAAGATTAGAAATATTGGTTATGGTATATGTTCTATAAAGATATACTGAAACCTGAAAAGGTGATAGGCATAGCTTAACTAGATAAAATAAGTTAATAGTTTCTGCATTTATCATTAATTGGTTAAGAGTTTCAGAATATTTAACTGAAGGCTGTACCTCTTATGGAACTACTTTGTTTAGATATTACTGTTCTTTGCAACCATCATATGTGTGTGTGTGTTTGGCATAACTGTTAAGGTATTTGCCTAATGGGCACAAGGTACATAGTTTGATTCTGACCTTGGGTTTTTGGCTAGGCTTAAAATGGGCCTTCAGGGCAGTTAGCCTAGTACTTACCTATGAACCTATGTAATGAGATAAGTCCCAGTAGATGATACTTTGAACATATGGGTCCACAAGCAGACAGCCACCAGACTAGCTACCACTGAGTGTGGCATCAGTAGGCCAAGGGGAGGTAGGAGTAAGTGGCCAGTGCTGATGTCAGGGAGAGCTGTAAAGAGATCCAACAAGGGCTGTGCCGCCATGTAATGTCTATCAGGGCAGTCACTCCTGTAAGGAGGTCAGGGCATGCCCAAGATAGTACAGATTTGCCTGAAGGCATGTTTATGTTTATACAAAGACTTTACTTCTGACTTCTGCACACTACAATCTAGCCTTTTGAGGGATTATTGGTTGACAGGTGCATAACTGAAAAATCAGTGTCAGATATACAACAGTCCCCTGCTGCTTAGCCTGGACCTACTGTTTTGGCAGTAAATAAAGTGCCAAAAGAAAGTCAGAAAAGAAAAGCCCCCCCCCAAGCTTACAGGGTAATAATAATAATAATAATAATAATAATAATAATAATAATAATAATAATAATAATTTGCTATATCCACTGTAATGAGGGGATGAATTCTTTGCTATGGTACTGGGGAGGCTAGATTCTAAGGCTGTGACAGACAAAAATAATCACTAAAATTAAACACAGGCTCATAGTTATGAGGAAATATTAATATTTCTAGGCCAACTTTTCAGGGCGCAAGTCTTATAGACCCATCTCATGAACTATACCCATGTCATTGCACAGTTCTATCACTCACCTTTCCTGATGAAGTTGCACAATATAATTGTCAGAGTTTATGAGACAGAATAACAAAAGTGATGGATGGCATTAACCCTTGGTCTTTAAATGTTGCAAAATGACCATGTTGCAACTAAGTTCTGAAATGTTCTTTGAAACTGTATATCACCATTAAAGTATATTACTGGCATTTATTTTCAATCTATGATGAGCTTTCAGGGTGTGCAAGTATGTCTCTAGGCTGGTAATGGGGATGGGCCTACAGCTTCAGAAAATAATTAAGGGTGAAGGGATGTGGAATGGTGTGTCTGCAGTTGCAGAATTTGTTAGGGAGTATAAGAATAAGAATAAGAAATTATTGTGAAACTAATTATTGGTTAAGTGTTGTCTTTTAAAATTGAGGATGGTGTGGAATTTGGCATCTGTCTGCATCCAAAACTCCAGTGACATTACTGCACCAGGAGCCACTATGATCATGGTATAGTCATGTCTGCTGTGGGTATGGCAGACAATGCAGTAGATGGACAGAGGAGTTCAAATCGGATGTTAAAACTGCACTGTCAGTGTGTATTTCTTTATTTCAAAGACAGAACACTAGCAGACTTCAAACTGGATACATTTGGAGCACCAATGCTTTTATATGTAAAGTAGAGATATGCAAAATAAACAGGTATTTAAAAACACATTCCCACTGCATTTCTGATTTATGTACAGTGATGGTTTTCTTATTTCCAGCACATTAAACTGCAGGACTGTGAACTAAGCAGTGTTTAATACTGCAAGAAGCACACCCCCCTTGTGCTATTTGTTCACTGTTTGTTGGGGGAAGAATGGAAAAGATCCCTCAAAAGTGACACTGTATCAGGATCAGTTGGCCGAAACACAGTGCAAATCGTAGTTCACTCAAAGTGGTTACACAAAGTACACCTCCCCAGCACAACATACTAAAGCACTTTTATTTCTACCCCTCGCACACTTACTAATTGTAACCAACTTCAAAGTTGCCACATATCAAAGAAAAGAAAGCAATTCAAATGTCCATCAAAGCTTGGTCATTTCCCCTGATGAAGATATAGTAAGACATTTAAGACATTTACCAGTAAATTGTTTACCATGCTAATTTGTTCAGAAAAATATGATTATACAAATTGTATTACAACAAATTGTCAGACTGTTGGATGTCAAAACTGCATACAGAATGTTCTATAGTGCAGCACTGCCCTGTCAGTAAAAAGGGCATTTTTGATTTTGGAGATCTAGCTTCTCATATTCTTTTTGTCACTTATATTTAAGAGGTCACTACAGCACGACTGTTTATTAAGAACTGCTACTGTGTGCATTTTGTAACATTGTTCTGTAGAAGATATTTGGTTTTAGATTTCTTTGCGATAACAGAACTAGTTAGTTTAGGATTTGACTATATGGGTTAGTAAAGTGGTGAAATAATAATAAACCAGTCTTCATTTCTCAAAAAAAAAAGCCTGTAGCATGACCAACACAACCACACTCTCACAATTTCTGTAGATTGAAGAAACATGTTTTTTTGCCCAAGTGGAAACTGTAGATTCATCTATGGATTTAACAAAGAATTAACACAAGCCCAGGTATGGAAAGGGAAACAGATAGACAAACACACAATACTAGAGATAAATAAGTGTCTGTAGTCCTGGGTTTGATTCCATCAGTTTCCATTTACATACTGTATTATGATGAGTAAGGCACAATAGACAATGAGGTTTGGAGATAAATAGGAGTCTGTAGTCCTGGGTTTGATTCCATCAGTTTCCACATACATAATGTATGATGTAGAGCAAGGCACCATAGATAATGAGGTGCATCTGAGGCATGTCTGTTGTTAATTGAAAAATTATTCCCAACCAGGTTTTTCTTCATCTATTGTCAAAAAAGAGGCAGTTGTGCCTAGTGACTTAGCAAGTGTCTTTTGTCTGTTTTTTAAGTATTTTTTTTCCAGCAGAAACTATGTGTCAAAATGGAAGTGGTAGAAAATTCCAGAGGACAAGGTATGGGAATCAATGCATCATGTCATGACTGAACACTAGACCGGCAGTCAACATACTGTAAATGAATAGGCACAAGGGGAAAATTAGTTTAATTTTGTTATTAGCTCCTAATTAAACTGTGTGTGTGTGTGTGTGTGTGTGTGTGTGTGTGTGTGTGTGTGTGTGTGTGTGTGTGTGTGTGTGTGCGTGTGTGAGTATCCCATAATGCAGTGTGTGTTTCACATTATCTTTTGCAATATCATGCTTTTTGAATGCAAAACTTTGTCAGTGGAACTACTTATTAATTCACAAATGGGGTGGGGACCAAAAGCAATCCATTTGACAACAAAAATGTCCTTACCCCCTTCATAAAAGCACAACAAGCCATACATGATTAGAATTTTAGTTAGCATATACATTCAGCTTTTTTCTTGTCTTTTTTCAACATTTAGTTTGAATTGTGTCTATTTTGTAAAGTGCTTTGTGGTAAAGCTGAGATGACTGTAAACAGACCTCAATGGAAGTAAAAAAATCATGCAGTCTGTCCTTTTTTTGTAGTGATACAGATTCATTTGCAAAACTCCCTTCCTGGAAGATGACTCAGATTTTTCTTTTGCCCTCCCACTTTCTTTTAAATCAGTCAGTTATAACCCCCAAATAACAACAGACAATGAGTTGAGAGGAAACATCCATAATATATGCATTTTGATTAATGAATTTATTTATTTCACCTACTTGTTGCAAAACAAAGGTAGCATATAGAAGTAAAAGTGATATGTCTTTCTGCTTTTCCTGGTTAGGGGTCATCACAGTGGATCACCTGTCCACAGATTGATTAGCTATGGAGTTTTTACATTTTCAAGTTGCCAGCCTGGCACCCAACCTTCTCAGCATACCTACCTGCATGTCTTTACAACTCACTTGAGTTCAGGGAGGACATAGAGACTCTACACAGAAGGTACTCCAGTCAAGAATCGAACCGGAGAACCTCTTGCTGTGAGGTGACAATGCTAACTGCTGCACCACCAAGGCCACTAAAAGATAACTCTTCAATCAATGAAGCTCTTACTGGTGGGCAAGCCTCAAACCTTTCCCCTTAAAGGTAAGAGGTAAAGACCTTAACCATTGTGCCAACTGATCTTCTGCCTCAAAGTAGCATATAGAAGTTGTTGTTTTTGTTTGTCTTTTACTTTTTCCCAGTAAGGGGTCGCCACAGCAAAACTCTGGCCACTAATGATTGGCAGTAGATTTTTTATGAAACACCGAGGTGCCAGCTCGACGTCCAACCTTCAACAAAGACATGCTCATTTACGCACGCATGTCTTTTGAACACTACCCAACCACGGGGAGGACATGCAGACTCCACACAGAAGGCACTCCCAAGCCAAGCTGAGAATCGACCGGGAGAACCTCTTGCTGTAAGGTAACAATGCTACCACTGTACCACCATGGAACTTAAGTAGCACATAGAAGTAATATTGTAAAATTAATACAGTTTAGCAATACAGTGGCAATACAATGACAGCTCTAGATTAAACGATGGCTAGTTTTGTACTTCATTAACAACAAACTTTCTCTTGTAAGACAGTGGAGTTACACTTGAGGTGGGCTGTGCAAAGTATTCTTCTCAACAGATGCATATGAATGATGAAGCTGTCATTAAGATGAAGAGTGCATAAGGACACTGATGTTTGATGGAACTGCAGTTCTTAATTTTGGTTCCCAGGCAGGAGAATACTTTTGTAAAGCATAAAGAGTAAGTTGGAATAAGAAGCTGAAGGGGCTAGCCTAGCACCTCACCTTAGAGTGTAACAGATGAATGTTGCTACTTCTTGTCCCTAGTTTGGTACAGTGATTAAGGCTTGTATATATTGGTAAGGAGGTGGATGGTCCATCTCTTAGTTTAAATGGAAAACATTTTGCATTGGGGACAGAGGTGCAGTTGTTCTCAAATAAGGGAGAGATTCATAAATGTACAGGCTGTGTTAAGTAGAGTTTGGAGTCTGCTGCAGTTATGGGATCCTGCAATTATGAGTGTAGTGGGGTAAGCATTTGAAATGTTGGGACCCGCTAGAGTGAATCCCAAAATATGTAGACTGAATGGCTGAAAGATTAGATTTACACATACTAAGTCTGAGATGCCATCTCTCTGAATATTCCCTTTTCTTCCTCGTATAGTGACCTTGAAGTTGTTGTATATATAACTTGTGGGGGTGGGGGGTGCAGGGGTGGCTTGCTCCTTGCAAAAAGAAATTAAAAGGAGATGAGTGATTTTCAAAATTTGCTATTCTCCTGTAGTTTTTGGTCTTTATTTTTTTGTGTGTATGTGTGTGTTCGACGGCACTCAGCATTTTGAGTACTGGTATTTCAATAGGGAACCACATGGGGGTCTTATTCTAGTATTTGCAGAAGTACAGATGTTTATGATTTAGCTTCTTGTATTCAGGGTTAACAGGTGCAGTGCATTCAATTGATGATAGCTATGTAGTTCTTTAGTCTAGTGGTTAAATATCTCAATATAAAGAGAAAGTATCTTGTGTGTCATGGTAGAAACCTAAATTAATAACACCACACAAAATCTAAAAAAAAATGATGATATAACATTCTAGTTCTTGGGGCACTGGGCTAGGAATTTAGCTGTACCAAACAATATATCTTCAGTTTTCTTGATTTATAGTGCTAAACCCAAGAAAATAAACTAAGTGAACTGCCTGTGGTAATTTTGCAATTGCTGTAGTGGGAGAATGTGATACTTAATGACCACAACATCAACATATAACAGTACAGCTTAGTTGACGTGTATGTTCCTGAAAGTGGAAATGAAAACAGCAAACAGCAAGGACTATGGAAGGGGTCCTTTGGACCAATAAGCTAACCTGCTGAGGAAGGCATAAGGAGTGCCCTACCCTTAAATATGTAGGAGCATTGCCTGAGAGAACCATGCATCTATTGAAGGTGTGTGTTTGACAACTGATAAAATATTAATTCTTGCAGAAGAGGATGCTGCATTGACTCAAAGGCTTTGGTGCTGTCTGTAAAGATGCTGCAGGCAAGTTTTCCTTAATCCAGGCTATAGTTAGTGTGGCAGAGTAGAGCTGTCCGAGTAACATGCTACTTTTTGAAACAATGTTGCTAGCAGTAAAGAAGGTTAAAGGAGTTAACATGAAAAATTAATTAGGATGATACAATTCGTTCTAGAATTTTGGATAATGAAGAAAGAAGAAATACAGGGCAGTCTGAAATGAAGAAGAAGGGCTTCCTTGCCTTAAGTAGATGTATTATTGTCGATGGCTTCCAAAGATGGAGAAAGTTCCCATTGATTAGTAATAGATTGATGACATTCGGAAGGGCCTTGGCCCTAAAAGTATCACAGTTTTTTTGGAACTTTGGAGTGAGGACCACTTAGCCTATAGTTCCATAACTGGGTAATTTTCTTAGCCAGTTATGTCATTATTAAATAATTTCTTTCTGGAAATAAATTGAGGTAAAATCTTTTAAGAAAAGCTCAAGACAGAGAATAGTATTTATTGACAATGGGTCAAAAAAGTGAGCTGTGATTTTCAACTGTTAATTGAACAGTTATATATGGTGAATACATCTGAAATCATGTGATCTTTGTGTTCTGTTTTAGGTAAGGATGGAGCCTTAGATATACAAATATAACTGTTTCAAATGTATTTCCATGATACCCAGTGACCATTCATCCTATTAAATTACTGTTCATAGCTACATAGGTTCATAACGACCACCAGGGACTTTATAAGCTTAGCCGTGCAATGCAACCCACTTGTGTCCCTATGCATCATGGATGTTTAGTAGGATGGAGTATGTTAGTTAAGAAGTTTCTAGATGTTATGGAAGGATAATTTTTATAAACAAATGTTAAACCAGTGTGATTCTTTCAATGCTACTGATACAAATTATTTTGCATTGTGTATTCATTTCCACCATTTACTTCGCTTCTATTGTTTTATTATATTGTGCTAAATGATGTATCACGATTACATATGCCGTTCTGCCAGTTCATAGTTGAAAAGAGCCTAAGAACCTTTAAATTTGCCTAGTTAGCAAACAAACAAAATATTTATTTCTACACCTTCCAGACAAAATCCCTTTGAATTATTAAGGAGTGTGCCATGTTTTAAGCTAGGTGACTTCCACTATGTTCAGTTCCAGCTGCTAGAGGATTCGGAGCAAGATGGCACCTTGCAAGATGCTTATATAGAAAGTTCACCTTTGGCTAACTCACTCCAAATGGGATGATTTTACCATCAGCCAATAAACACTATGCCCGACTAATGCATAGGTACTACTCACTTGACTATGGGGCTGGTTGCCTTTGGTGTGATATGGATAATGAGGGTAAGACCTGAATCTACTCATGGGATAGTGTTACATTGCTTGTCTTTTCAAACAGCAATCCAGTCCCTGATAACCCTTGTGTTCTCCTTTTCAACACTGCCAACACTGTGTCAATCAAACATGACTGCAACATCTATTTGCCTGTCTGCACATATGTTCCTTTGTTGGAAAAGGCAAAAATCTGAATAGGCAATGAAAATATGAAATTATTTCTGTACTCCTAAACTGATTACCTTTTCAGCTTAGCAGGTTTCACCCTCATCCCATGGCTTTCTAACTGTCCTGATGAGGCATGTTTTACTTACTCGATCTACATAAACTGAGATATAAAATATGCTGATTCACAGCACACTAACAATAATTTGTTGCATATTTGTGTGTGTACTAATGAAAATGTTTCAAGGATTTTCATAAAATTGTGATCTAAAATCTCCCTGCTTAATGTGCTTTAAACATCATGAGACACTGGCAACATGTCTCATCTACTGTAGTCAGGCATCTGATAGTTTAAATGCAGCTTACAAGCCAAGTACCTTCACCATATCTGGCAGGAAAACACTTTATGGTCTACTGAAGATTTTCCTGTCACTACTGGTGACTAATTGAAGTATTCAGTTGTTATCAGAAGTGGTAAATCAGTTCATGACATTCACTGATTGAAATTAATCTTATCAGTTGCATGCACTTTTCCTGTCTGTTTGTAGACAAGAGCCAGAATGGTGGCCCATAAAGGTAGTGTCAGCTTCAAGTACAATGGTCAATGAACTAATTAGCCTGGTCATCTACAAACATGGTAGGCAAATAAAAGCTCAGGTGAGGAAATCAAGGAATGGTGTGAGCATCCACCCCTGAGAAAGAGCACGGTTCAGAGGTGACATGCAGAGAGGTTTGAATATTTCAAGTAATGCATATTACTTCTCATATGGGCTTGTCAACTGCAACAGATTATTTTATCACTCCCTGCTCTAGCTTCTTGGCTTCTAAACCTGCAGTGGTATTAATATTATACAACTGTAGAGAATGTCTTAGCTTCCAGCTGAGCTATGGTGAATACAATGACTAATATGTAAGCCTCTGTATATAGCAATGTGCTTTAAACTTTCAGTGGCCTGCAAAGCTTTCTGCTCCTTTTATATATATTCTGTTTCAGTAACTGTACAATAGCACGGAAGGGGCAAAGGGCATACTCCATAACCCCAATATTGCAGTGATGTTGTCTTACTGCTTGTCATCTGTTTGTCAACAAAACAAATGTTGACGTGAACTACATTCAACTAAATTTACAGTTTGTGTGTGTATGTACACACACACATATATATATATATATATATATATATATATATATATATACATATACACACACACACACACACACACACACGCACACACACGCACACACACACAGACACACACACACACACACACACACACACACACACACACACACACACACACACACACACACACACACACACACACACACATACATACATACACAGATCTACTTTGGAAGCTGAAACATTCAAAACTTTGAACTTCATATGGTTGTGACCATAACATCGACGTTTTGAAAGTTTGAAACTTCAATAATTTTTTTTTTTTTTACGTTTATGCAGGGGGCCCCCCTGCACCCCCCACACCCCCTGCTGATTAAATATACCAACTCCATGATCGCACCACAGTGAAGAGAACAGTAAATTTCAAGTTCTGTGTTGTACGTCAATCTGTTTGAAATTTCAAAACGTCAATGTTATGGTCATCTATCATATGAAGTTCGAAGGTTTGAAAGTTGGAGCTTTCAGAGTAGACCCCCTATATACATATAAATATTGACACCTATGGAATGATGTTTTTCCTATTCTACTGCTTTCCTTCTTCAAAAAGGTTGCTCTGTTCTTCCTTCATAGGTAGGAGAGCATAAGAAGCATATTTCAGAATTTGGCTTCTCATTTATAGCAAGGTTAACTCACAGATATCATACTTTTATTTATTCAATTAATGTTTATTTACTGCATGAATTGGCTAGCCCAAAAACCTTTTCTCAGTAATGATTCAGCAGATAAGACCAAGCCAAATGATAAAGTTTACAAAGTGCAAACAAGTTAAAGAGATTACATGTAATATTGCAACATACAGTATAAAGAATTATTGCAGTCTATATTAGGTCTTGCAGTATAAGCAAGATCTTTGTTATTGTCATTCATTCACTAAACATGCACTTACAATAACCATGCTCTTACAACACAAATAATTTAATCAATTTGTATGATGCACTTATATCAAATATTGAATCATTAATCATATTCCAGAAATTCATTTTTGAAAGCCATAAAAGATAACATCTTTATTTATGTCAAAAGAAACTGCTCAAGGCTGGAAAACACGAAACCACAGACTAGCGTAACTTCCACTTTATTCAACGCTTTCATAAAAAACTTCTTCAGAACCAAAAGAAATGTTACATCAAACATTCATTTAAATACTGCACACAATTAAAATCAATTAATCAATTGCATAGTGTAAAATCATAATTAAAGAGCCCTTTACAAAAATGTTGAATGTATTGGTTTTAAAAAAATTTTGTTTTCTATCCTGGAACACTGTGAACCTGATTACAGGGGGGGGTGATTACAGGAATTTTTGGCTCAAAGAGAAACTAGATGGCAAATTAAATTACAGGCGGATCATTTTCCTGGGTTAAATGAAGCCATCAATATTAAATGTTTCTTAAACGATCGTGAAGCATATGTTTTATAATGTTTGTTATTGTAATGTATTCAATTATGCCCATTCTATAGTGCATAATGATGAATGAAGAGTTTGTTTTTTGTAAAGGGCTCTTTAATTACGATTTTACACTATGCAATTGATTAATTGATTTTAATTGTGTGTGGTATTTAAACGAATGTTTGATATAACATTTCTTTTGGTTCTGAAGAATTTTTTTACGAAGGCGTTGAATAAAGTGGAAGTTACGCTAGTCTGTGGTTTCGTATTTTCCAGCCTTGAGCAGTTTCTTTTGATTTATTTTTTGTCCAGCTGCTTTGTCGACTTTTGATTTTTGTTTTTATCTTTATTTATGTATTTGCCTATTTACTTACTTACGTTTTGTTGATCAGGTTGTCCAACAAGCTTGAGATCCATTTTCAGTGGTGACCCAGGAAGAAGAGCTCCACATATATAACATAATTAGAAAGAGAGTTCTAATAAAGAATGGCATCATTAGATGATAGGAAGAAACAACTGCACATTGATCTTTATTTATGATGAAGTAATAATTTGCTATATTTACTATTGCAGGTAGCTGGGCGGCATGGTGGTTCAGCGGTTTGCATTGCTGCCTCACAGCAAGAGGTTCTCTGGTTCGATTCTTGATTGGGGTGCCTTCTGTGTGGAGTCTGCATGTCCTTCTTTGGTCATGTGAGTTTCCTCTGGGTGCTCTGGTTTCATCCCAAAGACATACTGTAGGTAGATTGGACACTCTCAATTGGCCCTAGGTGTGTGCATGCCTTCTGTGGAAGGTTGGGTGCTGGACTGGAAACTTGGCACCATAAAACTCCACTGCCAATTGTTCTGTGGACTGTTGTTCTGCTGTGGCAACCCCTAACTGGGATAATCTGGAAGGAGATGATGACTATTGCAGGTAGTTAACTCAGGGCTTCTTGGAGTAAGAAAGGTAATCAGTCCTGAGAGGATGATCCAGAGGAGGCTAAAGCACAGGATGTCTCCTTACATGAGTCCAGTCCAAAGGCATTTCAGATTAATAGCTTTGTTTTTGCGTTAAGGTCCATCTCTTATAACTCACTTAGTAGTTAGTGAAGCAATAACCATCAAACTCAAAGTATGAGATTAGCACGTGTAGAGGAAGGTTGTGCCCTCAGTGACAAGGAACCAGTCTGTATCTAAGCACTGTCCTCCTCCAGAAAGAACATACTGTTTTCAGTAGTGTCAGACGGCTGCCAGAAATCCAGTGTCTGCAAAGTTAAGCAATTTATGGCCCAAGTATAATTAAACTATGACTGGCCACAGACCAAGGGATACCTCAAACATTGACAGGTGCAGAAAAATTCTTAACATGTGACAGAACAATGAAAGTACTTCCATGTATATTCAGTGCAGTATTAACTTTTTGGTCCTCAAACAAAATGGACCCAAATCAAGCCAGCAGGGGGACAAAATTTGTTATTGCTGTTTAATGAACTATACTCGTGTATTCTATAATTGTTAACCTTTTCTTATCATATTTACTTTGGATTCCTGTGAGATAATCTGTAATGTATATGTGCAATGTGTACTATGTATTTGTATTTTTCTGGAGCTTTTCTCCCCAGGACTCCAAATGGCTCCTTGTGGCCCAATGGACTATCCTGGCAAACAAACTGCAAATAAATAAATTATATATATATATATATATATATATATATATATATATATATCTATATATATATATATATATATATATATATATATATATATATATATATATATATATATATATATATATATATATATATATATATATATATATATATATATATATATATATATATAAAATATATATATATATAGATAGATATAGCTATACATATATATCTATCTATATATCTATCAATATATATATATTAAAATCCGCCTCAGATCATTTTTTTCTGGCTATACTACTCAGAGACAGCTCCACGTGGTCCTGCAGAGTGGTCCTAGCTACAGAGAACTGAGTAAAGCGACTACTTTCCAGATTTAAGTATTTTTTTCTGTTTTTTACTTGGAATACCTTCTCATGCTTATTTTAAACAAGCTTATATTGTTTTTCTAACTGTTTGCTGCATTTTATAGTATCTGCACTTAAAAGTTTACCTGGTCGAAAATTAATCGAAAATCTGTGTTTGTTTGTTTAATTTAACTATTGAGGCTGCCCACTAAAGTGTGCTAGCTTGTGTAACTGATTTATTGCTGCCTTCTGTATTTCTGAGTGTTTTCTATCTAAAAACAAAAAAAAACAAAAAAATAATCCTTGTTTTCCCGCCTCTCCTTGACTAGTTTAGACCAGTTTACAGGCTTTACTGTATTCTGGACTGTGGTGTAGTTCCTGTGTTGTCCATTACCTTACTTGGATAAGAAGGACATTTCTTTGCTCACCAGTGGGAGTGGGGAGCCTTGAGCAGCCTATCTGTCCCTAAAGGAAGTGACCTCAGCACAAGAGCTGTAGTAATTGGTTGTTTTGGACCATTTCTAGCTCTTTTCAAGTTTCCCATTTAAAATCCGCCTCAGAGCATTTTTTCTGGCTATACTACTCAGAGACAGCTCCACGTGGTCCTACAGAGTGATCCTAGCTACAGATAACTGAGAAAAGCAACTACTTTCCAGATTTAAGTATTTTTTTCTGTTTTTTACTTGGAATACCTTCTCTTGCTTATTTTAAACAAGCTTATACTGTTTTTTAACTGTTTGCTACATTTTATAGTATCTGCACTTAAAAGTTTACCTGGTCGAAAATTAATTGAAAATCTGTGTTTGTTTGTTTAATGTAACTATTGAGGCTGCCCACTTAATTGTGCTAGCCTGTGTAACTGATTTATTGCTGACTTCTGTATTTCTGAGTGTTTTCTATCTAAAAACAAAAAAAAAAAAATAATCCTTGTTTTCCCGCCTCTCCTCGACTAGTTTAGAACAGTTTACAGGTTTGCTGTATTCTGGGCTGTGGTGTAGTTCCTGTGTTGTCCATTACCTTACTTGGATAAGAAGGAAGTTTCTTTGCTCACCAGTGGGAGTGGGGAGCCTTGAGCAGCCTATCTGTCCTTGAAGGACGTGACCTCAGCACAAGAGCTGTAGTAATTGGTTGTTTTGGACCATTTTTAGCTCTTTTCAAGTTCCCTGTTTAAAATCCACCTCAGAGCATTTTTTTCTGGCTATACTACTCAGAGACAGCTCCACGTGGTTCTGCAGAGTGTTCCTAGCTACAGAGAACTGAGAAAAGCGACTACTTTCCAGATTTAAGTATTTTTTCTGTTTTTTACTTGGAATACCTTCTCTTGCTTATTTTAAACAAGCTTATACTGTTTTTTTAACTGTTTGCTGCATTTTATAGTATCTGCACCTAAACGTTTACCTGGTCGAAAATTAATCGAAAATCTGTGTTTGTTTATTTAATTTAACTATTGAGGCTGCCCACTAAAGTGTGCTAGCCTGTGTAACTGATTTATTGCTGCCTTCTGTATTTCTGAGTGTTTTCTATCTAAAAATAAAAAAAATAATCCTTGTTTTCCCGCCTCTCCTCGACTAGTTTAGACCAGTTTACAGGCTTTGCTGTATTCTGGGCTGTGGTGTAGTTCCTGTGTTGTCCATTACCTTACTTGGATAGGAAGGAAGTTTCTTTGCTCACCAGTGGGAGTGGGGAGCCTTGAGCAGCCTATCTGTCCCTGAAGGAAGTGACCTCAGCACAAGAGCTGTAGTAATTGGTTGCTTTGGACCATTTCTAGCTCTTTTCAAGTTCCCTGTTTGAAATCCACATTAGTGCGGCTTTGCGCGATTGTGCACATAGCGCAGTGCCGGTTAAACAGGGTTAAACTTTTCCTGGCTCCGCCAAGTCTGCTCTTCAAATTTTCCCTTAGAAAGCTCTACTCTTAGAATAACCAGTGTACTCGTTATATTATAAGCATAGCACTTCTTCTCTAAGCTACTCTTCTAAGCAAGCACTCTCAAACTCAAGTAGCACTACATCCACCTACCACCCCAACCACTTACCTTAAAGGCACAGCACTCTCTTATAATATTCTAGCATGTTGAGTGGTAGATTGCTAGCATCTTCTCTTGCTCAGCTTGTTAATCTGGGAATCTTGAGACAATGCTATAATTGTCTCATGTACACAGACAACCCTCTCCTCCTCCCAACAAACACAAATACATGTGAGAGATGCAACTATATAGCCAAACTGGAGGCTGAACTCTCTCAACTCAGGACTGGCAAGACCAGACAGGAGGAGAAGGTAACCACACACACAACAAACCCAGTCACACATAGACCTACCCCAACTGCAAATCAAACACATAATAACACAAAAACATAATCGGAGGCTGTATTAAAAAACTTACCAAAACAACAGAGGCTCCCAAAGCAGACACCCAAAAACCCACCACCTCAAAACATAACACATGCAACACATACTTCAATAAATCGGTGTGTCAATAAATCACAGGCCTTAAGGCCAAACACTATGCCTGATACACTAGTGATAGGTGACTCTATAGTCAGACACACTGACGTCCCACTTACCAGGCTGAGCAAGGAGAAAGTAACGGTAAGCTGCCTATCGGGGGCTAGGATCCGCCATATAACACATGCACTCAGGTCACTCAAAAGCACATACAAATATAACTCCATCATTGTCCATGCCGGCGTGAATGACCTGAGATGTACCTCCTTGGACTACATGTAAAGAGAGACATTGAGCAGCTCTCTGATTATGTAGCCCAGGCTGGTATGACCCTGACCCTGAGCTGCATCCTGCCCTCACCAAGAATGATGCCACAATACAAAGACAAGATGATCAGCTTTAATACTTGGCTCAATTACTGGTGTCATTCTAGGGGGATCCAATGTCTGTCTGCTTGGGATGACATGCTGGACAAGCCATGCTGCTTCGCAAGGGACAGCTTGCACCTGTCACCACTGGGCTTCCAGATATTGGCTAAGGCTCTTGCCACCCCCATATTGCCTTTTTTAGGCAAGGCTCAAAAGACGAACCCACCTCCTTAGAAAACAAAAATGGAAAAAAATTAAGAGTAATGCTGCTCAACGCCAGAAGTCTAAATCTCAAGATGCAGGCTCTCGAAGCACTCCACAGTATGGAGAACATCGATGTCTGCGCTGTAACCGAGACCTGGTTCAAGGCTTCTGAGAGCACCCCAGCACTACCAGGCTTTACCTCGTATCATGCTTTTCGGCCCCAAAACCCGGGCCGAACCACAAAGGGAGGGGGAGTGTCCATATTCATCAAGGATACCCACACCTCTAGGTTAGTGGCAACTCATGAAGCATTGGAGACCATCCAGGTGCAGCTAACCATAGGCAAAACTGCTATACAACTGGTTGCATGTTACAGACCACCCTCCCAATCTCAAGAACCCCACTCAGCCTTCCTGAAGACATTGGAAGATATGAATGTCTCACCAAATACCATCATATTGGGAGACTTCAACTACCCTAACATAGACTGGGTGCACTATTCTAACCCTAACACCCTAGCCCAAAGGTTACTGGAATTCATAAACTCAAATGCACCTCTCCCACAAGGGGGGATAATATACTAGACCTGATCATCACAAACATGGGGACAAAATGCTCCACACCGGAAGTATTGCCCTCACTGTTGAGATCTGACTACAAACTAATCACCCTGGATATACATTTACCACCTCCACCCCCAGCACAAAAGACTACAGTGAGAAACTTCTCAAAAGCAGACTTTACACTTCTCAAGACTGAGATGGTATCATTTAAGCCCTCAGGTCCAATGGAAAACACATCCCACAATGCTGAATCCTACACAAATGCTTTCTACGGACATCTCCAAGAATGCATGGATCGTGCAATCCCAAATAAAACCAAGACCCTCTCCACCAAAGGAAAGCATCCTGTCTGGTGGACCCCAGCCATAAACAAATTGTAAAACAAAAGAAGGAAGCTACTGCAAGACAGAGCAAAATCCCATAAAGGGAAGGCATCTCTGATCAGCACTAGTAGAAAGCTATGTTCTCTCATAAAAATATCCAAGGCCAACTTTGAGAGAAAAATAGCCAAGGACACTAAAGATAACCACAAGGCATTCTTCAGCTATGTTAGAAACCTGGACGGAAACACTCAGATATGCTCAGAGTTAGTACACAATGACAAAAAATTTACCGAACCCACAAATATTGCCACCATTCTGGCAGACAGGTTCAGTGCAAATTTCTCCCCTCCCTCACCTCCAAAAGAAGAAATACTCATCCCAGCTGAATGTAACCTCCCTGTTATCTCTGATGTCCAGGTGAGAACCGCCCTCAACAAAGCAATAAACACAGCATCTATGGGACCTGATAGTATCCCTGGCTGCGTGATACGTGAACTCCAAGAGGAGCTAAACCCGCATATAAAAAATGTTATTTAACCTTAGCCTTACTACAGGATATGTACCTGAACACTGGCGTACAGCAACAGTGGTACCACTCCACAAGGGAGGCTCCACTACAGACCCTGGGAACTACCACCCCATATGCTTGACCAGCCTGGTTTGCAAAGCTATGGAAAGAATTATTATGGAACTCATAAACAATGACATTGGGGACCTACAGACACTTGATCCCACCCAGTTCGGCTTTGTAAAAGGCAGATCCTGCCTTTTGAACCTGGTTGACTTTTTTGAAACAGTCACTAGAGCCATTGATGAGGGCAAGGCAGCCCATACAGCCTACCTGGACTTGGCTAAAGCCTTCGATACAATACCCCACTCGGGGATCATAGAAAAGCTAAACAGTTTAAAAGTAAATCCATATGTCACAAGATGGGTTGCAAACTGGCTAAAGAACAGAACCCATAAAGTCAAGATTGCGGGAGCCATGTCAGATTCAAAGCCAGTCACAAGTGGTATCCCACAGGGCTCTGTCCTGGGACCCCTCTTGTTCGGCATTTACTTCTCAGATGTGAAAGCAAACATGGGAGGGTTGTGGCTGACAAAGTTCGCAGATGACTGCAAACTAGGCGCCATAGTCGATACACCAGCTGACACATACATCCTACAGAAAGGCCTCACCGAAACGGACAACTGGCACTGGAATCATGGCCTTAAACTGAATGCCAAGAAATGTATAGTCATCCCCTTTGGGAAAAACAAAATACCCACAAATTATCACATAGACAGTAACCCACTGAGTACCGAAAAAGTAATCAGGGACCTGGGGACCCAAGTAGATAGTGACCTCTCATTTGACACCCACATTGCCAAAGTGGTTAGAAAGGCTTTCTACCTTGCCCACCTTATCATGAAGGGGTTCACATCCAGATCAAAGGAGGTCATTGTGCCCCTGTACTCCTCCCTTATCAGGCCCATGATTGAGTACAATGCCCCATTTGGTATGTACCTCACCTGGCACTTACAACAGCTGGAGAGACCCCAGAAGTACCTCACCAAGAGGATCAAGGGTTTCCAACATATGTCATATGCTGCCAGGCTAAAGAAACTCCAGCTCTATTCAGTAGCATACCACCTGCTCAGAGATGATCTGTGCCTGACATACAAGGCCATGTCCAACCAGGAACTGATGGACATGCTCCACCTCAAAAAATCAAAATCCATAAGAACCACAAGAGCCAAAGATTTAAACCTCAGTACAAACATGAATAGAACATGCTGGAGGGACAGATTCATAACTCAGAGGCTTCCCATACTCTGGAACAAAATCCCAGTCCATGTTAGGCAGAGCCCCTCACTGACTCTCTTCAAGAGAAATGTTGACGAGTGGATGGGAGATCATAGGTTTACCCCGGGGGTCACCCCTGTATCGCTACTTAACAGAGGCACAGTAAACTAATTTTAATAAGTAAGGGGGTCTTCAATGTGTCACTACTAGACAAAGGCACAGTATTCTAAATTAATTCTATACACTTTAGTACCACTACATGGGGTGGCGAAAGCCACATTTCTAGGGCTAGTCTTGCAAATGCCTCAGGGCAGATAGCCTAGTACTAACCTATGAAACTATGAAACTATACATATATATATATATATATATATATATATATAGATATATATATATATGGGTCTAGTTTTTCTTATCAAAACCTCATCATTTCAAAAAGAAAAAGTACAAGCCTAATTACTTGAAAGTGCGCTTTTGCTACTACTGGTTCAACCGGTAATATTACAAAAAAAAACACTACAAAGTCATTTTTGCAGGGGGGCAAGCCCCCCCTGCACCCCCACACCCCTGCTACTTTATATATAACTCTGAGATCGCACTACAGTACAGTGGGGAAACAGGTATATTCCCTTATCCCCACTGTAGCATGATGCGGTTCTGCAGTGTTTTTTTTTTTTTTTTTTTTTTAAATATTAATTTTGTTTAAGTGCACTTTCGAGTAAATAGGTTCGTACTTTTTTCTTTTCGAAAGGATGAACTTTCAGTAAGAAAAAGTAGTCCCATGTGTGTGTGTATATATATATATATATATATATATATAGTTACACACACACACACACACACACACACACACACACACACACACACACGCACACACACACATATCTATTTATCTATATCTCTATATAGATATATAGCTGTAAGAAATATTGATTCAGTAATTTCAGTAATTCCTCATAACAATACTTTTTATTAAGCCTTTTACATTCTATGTCACAGTTAATATGCTTAGCTAATACACGCAGAAGAGAACATTTTGAGGGTGTTATACTCCTCAAAATAAATTAAATAAATTATTTTTCAGGGAACATAATGAATCCTGCTTCTTCTGTCATGATCCAAAGCATCTTAAGTAAAGTAACAAAAAAAATAGATTATTTTATGAAAATCTATTTTTTTAGTCGAACATTGTGCAGCCCTGAAGTATATTTTGAGATCAGGGATGTATGTGGGTGTGAAGCATCCTCTTCAAGTGGGCAGAAGTAAGTAGCCCCTCCCCCTGCAGAAACATTAGTTATTTACATTAACGTGGTTTGAAAAGACTGAGCTATGGTCAGTAGCACTTGCTTCTGATGGTTAGTATACAATATGTCGAATTTTGATAAATCATTAAGCTCCTTACAGAAGGACAGTTGGCTCATTGCCACACCTAATACAAGTCACAATGAAGACAAAACTATCTGAGGAAGAAATGCACTCTTTTAAGATGCTATTCAACAAGAAAATAGCAAGGCAAGTTGAAAAGGAAGCTAGTCTGTCAGAGGCATGCAATACACAATATGACATCAGATCTCACCCAAAAGAGACTGATACAGAAGCTATCTGAATTACTTTACTATTTTAAAAATCAGTTTCCCTTGCTGTTATTGTTTGATTGTACTTCTGTCAAACGACTGTTGCTTTTTCCCCACTGTGGCATACTTATGCAAATTATTAATCTTTGAGCCATGTCTGAAAATGGCTACAGTGAGCTCAGTCCTCATAATGAGTCACCAAAAGCAGATGTATTATCACTCAGCTGTTTGACAGCCATCGCTATTCCCATTTAACATGACTGTCATGGCAACAACACTTTTTTTCAGTTTATAAATCACACACTACATTGCAAGAGTTCAAGTGACTTGCTCAGGGTCATGCATTAACTATAGCCAGTACTTCTTAAGAAATATAAGAGTGGGGTACTGGAAGGGTTCCTGTTTATGGTCATTGCACCATATCTGCTGAAGCACATTTTTTTCAGTTTAAAATTTAACAAGTGTGTCAAAGTTCACAGTGGTAGTATTTGTGCAAACATTCATTTAACAGTTTAAACAATGGGAGTTGGAACATGCTATGATTGTCATGTATTGATTCTAAATTAAGGAGACAAGTAGTCAATCCACAATATGTAATGAGGAAATTTAGGGCTATTTTCCACATTGAGGATAAGTGTACTGTCTGATTATAGCATACTATTTGCTTAAAACCACTTAAAGATATTTATCTTTTTTTGCTTTAGCATTTATTAGTTACATTGTCTGTAATTCTGATAAAAGTAGTTCTGATTTCAGACATTTTTGGATTTGAGGGGTGTTGGTATGTTTTTCTTACACTGATCATGATATGTATGCAAACCAATTACTTGTCGAGTGGGTGACTAAATAACAGTTCAGCTTAAGGGCAAGCAATTGTGAAACTTTGGATGAAAATGTTAGTGTTCCACTTGCCTTTTTCCTGATTACATCCTTTTAAAACCTGCCATCAATTTCTGTTTAGAAATAATCCCTTTAAGCCTGTTTTGAATATTTGTGTACTCTTAAAGCACACTGCAGCATTGTTTTCAGTGACATGTCCACAGGATGATTCCAGATGTTTCTTGTGAGGAGTAGCAGGAACAGGGATAGAAGAGGCAAAGGATGTCCGCCTGAGTGCCAAGATAGCTTTAAACAGGCCTTGGGAGAAATCCATGCACTCCTTTTTCTGGGACGTCTGAAAACAGGAAACATTTTTGGCTTTCTGTTTTTTTCTTATTTGGTGTGACATCCTCTTTAACCAGGCACAGTGGATCCGACTCCTAACAAAAAACGTGATTATTGACCTTGGTATTTCTTTTCTTATTAATATTTGCGGAATACCCTCAGAAATGATTAGACAAAGTTTCCCCTCTCACCAGTGTCAGTAAGATCAGTTATTTTGGACATGCATGCATCAGACACCACACCAGCCTTATATGGGGTTGAGGTAGCAGAAGTCTGAGAAACTGTTGAACTTCTGTGGGTTCCTAAACCTCAGCATGTATATCTGAGTCTGGATGGGCAAACATAATATCAGACTAGACCTCTTGAACTTCTTATTGTTTGGGATAAGTGGGACATCAGGGGAAGGATCTGAAATTTTAGCTTGAGCCAGGAGCTTAAGATGCTGAATCTCCAAGTACGTGTTGACAGATGAAATTGCATATGTAAGGTTTTAGGTACAAAGGACTGTCAGATACTACAATTCTTATAATCACGCTCTGCACCTAGGCAGAAAAGACAGTGGGAGTAGAGATCCTTGTAGGGAATCTACCTATCACAATCACACTTTCCCCTACTAGCTAACATCTAATAGAAGTGTAAACACCAAAACTTTAAAGAAAAAAAATGAAGGTTTCCCCAATGAGGCACTTATCTGAACCAGCGAAGGCAAAAAATACGAATGCTCACATGTAGAACAGATTGATGGGAGTGGGACCTGAGTTCAGACTGACGGCAACATAGTCTGAGTTTTTTACTCTTATTTATCAACTTATGTACCCCTATGCCCATGGGCTGAGGTCATGTGCCTGACATATGGCTTTCTGAAAGGTTTTTACATTGGTACCCAGCCAGACATCCAGGTTATTTGGTGAGATAACCCAACAGTTTGGAATACTGCAATAGTGATCTAAGGAAGGGCATCACATGTCCTGTAATAGCTAGTAAAGTGTAATAGCAATAAAATGCATAACATAATGCAGCTACAGAAAGTTCTGCATAGAAATGTAAACTATGTTCTGCTGTAAAAACTAATCTCAGTCAGTTTTCCACAGATGACTGAAAATGCTACATATGTAATGCACTAATGCATCCAGAGGGAAAGAAAATAGCAGAGCATTACCAGTCAGTTCAGAAACCTGTCTGAGTGATAACACTTTCTCATATCGCACTTGACTGCCTGAGCGATAACACATGTTCTTCATCTCACATTGCTGCAGTCCTTACACTTGGGTAGTCCGCTGTCCTCGGTCGGCCCGAATATCAAAGTATAAGGCTGACGTCGGTCAAGGCGCATTTGACTGACATCAGGACGTCAGGGTACAAATGCGCATGACTGACGTCATATCCCCAGTCTTTTTTGCCGCATGGTCCGATGCAGAAGCAGCGTTGCAAGTGCCGGTTGGCGTTCTGAAATTGTTCGATTTCGGAGTTTCAGACCGAGTCAAAGTTGGCTAAGTACCCCGTTGGGGAATATTTTAGTTTTTTCTTGCCTCAGTGGTTTACCGGATGTCAGAAAAAGTGAATAATTGTATTTCTTGTGGGAAACAGATACCGCATAGAGACTACCATACTTTGTGTATTCCTTGTTTAGGGCCTGAGCATGACGTTGTTGGGTGTCGCTCTTGTGCTAGATTCAATAAGCGCACTATTAAGAGAAGATTAGATTGTGCCAGGTTAGTCTTCGGGAAGCGGTGCAATTATAAAATGCCGTCGGATGCTCCGACGCCCGCTTCCTTGAAGAAGCGCAAGGACAAAGCAGTTAAACCTAGGCTAGAGGAACCGTCAGTACCGGACGCCGGTTCTTTAGAGGTGTCGGTGGAGCGGTGGTTCCACCGGAGGTTTCTTTGGGATCCCAGGGAGAGACTTTGTTATTGCAGGATGTGGCCTCTCAGAAGGCAGGCCAGGCTGATGGGGCTTCTCAGGTTACTATACTCCCCTCCTGCCTAGGGTGGTTAGGCCCTCTCCTTCTGTTTCCAAGGCTTCTCCCAGGGGCAGGCCAGGTTTAGCTTCAGTTGGTGTTACCCCTAGCTCTTCAGGAACTGTGCCCAAGAAGCATATGCTTAAAATGGCAGAAGATTTGATTACTTTGATTAGGGTTCTATGCCCCTCCTGATAAGAGACCTAGGGTGGAGCCTGAGCTAGGGAGTTTTGAGCAGGCTTCAGATGTTTCAGAGTCTTCGGCTGAAGACTTACAGGAGTACTCTCCTTATTCTGATTCTGATGTGGATGATTCTACTCCTTCTGCTTCTCCTCCTGAGGATTTTTCTTTTCAGAAACTCTTCATTCCATGAGGGAGCACTCTAACTCGGAAGGTCAGGACTTCTCCGATTCCAGGAAAAGGCTTAGGCAATTTTTGTTTCTACCCCAGCATAGGCCTTTGGCTATACCTCCTGTTTTGGATGTAGTGGAAGATGTTTTTACAGAGGCTTCTCTTAATCCTGATTCTTTTCCTCCTGCTCCTGTTAAACCGGATAGGTATTACAGGGTGCCTGAAGCTCATAAGTATCTTTTTAAGAGTCCTAGGGCGGACCCAGAAACTGTTAGCCAGGGGCCTAAAGGTGTTAAGGCTTCTGTTGTTAAGAATCTGGTTCCTGCAGACAAAGAGGCCAGGGCCTTGGATAGATGGGGAAAGAAAGTTTATACTTCTTCCACTCTTGCTATGAGGGCTTTGAATTGCCAGTTTCACATGTTGAAATTCCAAAACTATCTCCTTTCACAATTGAAGTCTAAGGTTGATGCTCTGGCAGAAGGTATTGATTGTAAAGAGTTGCAAGATTTAGTACATGTTTCTGAACAGGTGGGTAAGCATTCTTTGCAGTGTGGTTTTGATGCTGTACAGGCCTCGTCTAGGGTGGCTGCCACTGGGTCAATTCTTCGCAGGCACGCCTGGCTGAGGGATCAAAATTTATCTGAACATGTTAAAACAAGGATTTTAGATGCTCCTTTACAATCTGACGTGTTGTTTGGTCCTCCTGTTGAGGCAGTTTTAAAGAAAATGGAAGACAAGGCTAAGTCTATGCAGACTGTTAAAGATTTTTTGCAGGTCCAGCCTCCAAAGTTTAGTAGAAATTGGCCTACTAAGGGGTGGACGTATCCTTCTTATGATTCCCAGTCTAGGGGTAGATCTAGACGTGGTAGGGGCAGAGCTCAGGGCTCTTTCAGGCCTAGAACAGGGAGTTCTCCTGCACAGTCTTCGGTGAGGGCAGGGGTCAGTCCTTTCGTAAACAGACCCAATGACCTACCTTTTCAGCTGCCAGAGCCTTCTCGTCTGGCAGCACCTTTGGGAGGAAGGTTGGCACTTTTCAAAGAAAATTGGAGTTTAATTACCCAAGACAGATGGGTATTGGATATCATACACCACGGTTACAGGTTTTATTTCCATACCTTGCCTCCTTTCAAAGGCATGCCAGACGTTCCTCCTCAACAAAGAATAGAGGCTCACAAGCAAGTTTCTCTGTTACTCCAAATAGGGGCCATACAGCCGGTCCCTATGCCAGAAGTGGGCCTAGGATTTTATTCTCGCCTGTTCCTAGTACCAAAGAAGGGGAACACGTGGAGACCAATTTTGGATTTATCTACCCTCAACACTTATCTGGACATTCCCAAGTTCAAAATGTTGACGTTACAGCAGCTTTTACCTCTGCTGGGCAAAGATCATTGGATGGTAACTTTGGATCTCAAGGAGGCTTACCTTCATGTTCCTATCAGACTAAGTTGCAGGAAGTATCTGTGTTTTTGAGCTGGGACTTCTCACTATCAGTTCTCTGCATTGCCCTTTGGCTTATCTACTGCGCCCAGAGTGTTCACGAAAGTTCTGGCTCCAGTGATAGCTTTCTTCAGGCTAAAAGGAATACAGATCTATCCTTATTTGGACGACTGCCTGATTCTGGCTCAAGGAAGGGAAGAGCTTCTTCATCATTTGGAATATGTGATAGCAGTGCTAAGATGCCTGGGGTATTCTGTGAACGAAATAAAGTCCAGTCTAGTACCCTCTCAGGACATGTGCTTTCTGGGTGTGAGACTGAATACAGCATCCCAGATGGCCTTTTAACCCCGGACAAACAAAAGAGTCTATCCCTTTACTTCCACCAACTATCTCATCAGTCCAGGCTGACTGCAAGGACAGTCCTTCAAGCCTTAGGGTTCATGGCATCTTGTATTCTGGTGCTTCCCAATGCCAAACTGCATATGAGGAAGCTGCAATGGTATCTCAAAATGTATGGACACAGCACTGCCAGGATCTGGACACTGTCATTCAAATAATACCTTGCATTCAAAAGGAATTTTTGTGGTGGGCTCAGGAATGTCACCTAAACAAGGGACTCTCTGTGACCCGGCCAGAGGCGAGTCAGATTTTAACGACAGATGCCTCAGACAAAGCTTGGGGAGCTCATCTAAATGGAAAGTGGATACAAGACAAGTGGCCTGCCAGACTACAACATCTACATATCAACCTGAAGGAGATGTTAGCAGTCCAGTTTGCATTAATAGCTTTCAAGGAGTTACTTCTTCCAGGGCAGGTGTTGATTCTAACAGACAACACAACTGTCATGTGGTACATCAACAAGCAAGGGGGAACGCATTCTTATCCTCTATGCAGGCAAGCAATGATTTTGTGGGAGACTGCTCTCAGTTTACAGCTCAATCTTCAGGCAAGGTTTCTGCCAGGAGCACAGAACTCCTTAGCAGATGTGTTGAGCAGGCGAATTATGGATCCCCACGAGTGGAAATTGGATCCTCATGTATTTCAGAAATTGACAGTGTCATGGGGAACTCCAGACATAGATCTGTTCGCTTCTCCACTAAACCATCAGCTGCCAAAGTTTTGCACAAAAGGTTTCATCCCACAGCTTGGAGAGTGGATGCTCTTTCTTTCAATTGGAGCAATCTTCATGTGTATGCCTTTCCACCTCTGCCTCTCCTCCCAAAGGTACTTCTAAAGGTCAGACAGGACAAGCCAAGGATGATTTTAATAGCTCCAGATTGGCCTCGACAGCACTGGTACCCATTACTGAGAAGTCTAGTATGGAAGCCTCCATGGCCTTTGCCTTCGATTCCACACCTGTTGTCACAGGAGGACAGCCATTTGCTCAATGTCAAGCTTCACTCTCTGCACCTAACAGCCTGGCATATTCTGTTTTGAACCATAGTGGGCCTCCACTTCCTCAGCAAGTTTTGAAGGTTATTTTGGAAGCTAGAAGGCCTGGTACAAGGAAAGTGTACGCAGATAAATGGAAGAGATTTTTATTTTGGAGTGCAGCAAAAGATTTTGATGTTTCTGGGCCTAATTTGAGTGTGGCTCTTCAATATCTTACTGAGTTACTGGACAAAGGTTTGTCTTTCTCTTCTATTAAGGTTCATGCTGCAGCAATTTCGGCTCACTATGATTGTGACCCACCATTGTTTTCTCATCCTTTGTTCAAGCAATTTCTTAGAGGGGCAAAGAATATAAGACCCCCACGAAAAGCTCCTGCTCCTGCTTGGGATCTCAATTTTGTGTTGGAGAAACTCACTCTACAACCTTTTGAGCCTGCAGCTACTTCTGAGTTGAAATATTTATCATGGAAGACTGCTTTTTTGTTGGCCATTACCTCTGCAGGAAGGGTTTCTGAATTGCAGGCCCTTATGGCGGTTGAGCCTTTCTTGATTTTCCATAAGGATAGGGTATCTTTACGTACTAATCCTTCCTTTATGCCTAAAGTGGTTTCTAGTGTGGCTTTAAACCAAACTATTCATTTGCCTACTTTTTATGCAAATCCCCAAAATAAGGGGAAAAGATTTTGCACACTTTAGATGTACACAGGCAGTTGCGATATTATTTGGACAGAACTAAAGGGTTCAGGCAGTCTCAGCAGTTGTTTGTTTCTTTTGCTTTGGGTTCTCAGGGCAAGCATGTGTCAAAACAAACTATTTCTAAGTGGATTGGGTTTTGCATTGCTTTCTGTTATTCCCATCATGGCAAGGAGATTCCAGCTGGGATTAGGCCTCATTCCACTAGGGCTACTGCCACCGACAGTCTTTTGAAGGGAGTGGCAACCAAGGATATTTTGGAGGCAGCTACTTGGAGTTCAGTGCATACTTTCTCTAGGCATTATCACCTACCACTTTACTCTAAATCCAGGGCTGGTTTTGCCACTGCTGTTTTGCAGGGCATTTTGGCAGCTCCTGCTTCCTTGTAGTTTGGCCATCCTCCCTTACCTCTGCTTTGGGATTCTACCCAAGTGTAAGGACTGCAGCAATGTGAGATGAAGAACATAGTACAGTTTTGTACCTACCATAAATGTAGATGTTCGAAGATCCACATTGCTGCAGTCCAATTTACCCTCCCTCCTTCCCCTCTGTAGTTAGAGGTGGTTGTGTGGGTTGGGTTGTACATATTGTGTATATTGTATATATTGTACAGAGAACTAGTGCAGGGGTGGTTGGTTGTTTGTTTGCTGTCTTTTGGTTTTGACCTTTATGTTTAGGGTCTTCTGACATCTGGGGCAAGAAAAGACTGAGGATATGACGTCGGTCATGCGCATTTGTACCCTGACGTCCTGATGTCAGTCAAATGCGCCTTGACCGACGTCAGCCTTATACTTTGATATTCGGGCCGACCGAGGACAGCGGACTACCCAAGTGTAAGGACTGCAGCAATGTGGATCTTCGAACATCTACATTTATGGTAGGTACAAAACTGTACTTTTCTCATATCGAACGTGATTGTCTGAGGGATAACACTTTCGCATACTGTATGTGACTGTCTGAGCAGTAACCCTTTCTCATATCGCACATGACTGTCTGAGCAGTAACATTTTCTCATATTGCATGTGACTGAGCAGTAACACTTTCTCATATCGCATGTGACTGTCTGAGTGATAACATTTTCTCATACCGCACGTAACTGAGCAGTAACACTATCTTATATCGCACGTGACTGTCTAAGAGAAAAGATTTTCTCATATCACACGTGACTGAACAATAATACTTTCTCATATCGCATGTGACTGTCTGAGCAGTAACACTTTCTCATATTGTACATAACTGAGCAATAACACTTTCTGATATTGCATGTGACTGAGCAGTAACACTTTCTCATATCGCACCTGACTGAGCATTAACACGCTTTCATATCGCATGTGACTGAGCAGTAACACTTTCTCATATTGCACGTGACTGTCTGAACAGTAACACTTTCTCATATCCCAGGAGACTGAATGATAACACTCTCTCATATCGCATGTGACTGAGCAGTAACATTTTCTCATATCGCACATGAATGAACGATAATTCTCATATCGCACGTGACTGTCTGAGTGATAAAACCTTCTCATAACTAGTCTGAGTGATAACACTTTCTCATATTGCACATGACTGAATAGTAATATTTTCCCATATCACATGTGACTGTCTGAACCATAACAATTTCTCATATCGCACGTGACTGAGCGATAACACTTTCTCATACTGCACATGACTGAGCAGTAACACTTTCTCATATCGTACATGACTGTCTAAGCAGTAACACTTTTTCATATCGCACATGACTGAGCAGTAATTTCTCATATCGCATGTGACTCAGCGATAACACTTTCTCATTTTGCACGTGACCGAGCGATAAAACTTTCTCATATCGCATGTGGGTGTCTGAACAGTAACACTTTCTCATATCACATGTGACTGAGCAATAACACATTCTGATATTGCATGCATCTGAACGATAACACTTTTTCATATCACACGTGACTGAGTGATAACACTTTCTCATATCGTACGTGACTGAGGGATAACACTTTCGCATATTGCATGTGACTGAGCAGTAACACTTTCACATATTGCACATGACTGTCTGAGCAGTAAAACTTTCTCATATCACATGTGACTGTCCGAGCAGTAACACTTTCTCATATTGCACATGACTGAGCAGTAACACTTTCTCATATCACACGTGACTGTCTGAGCAATAACACTTTCTCATATTGCATGTGACCATCTGAGCAGTAACACTTTCTCATATCTCATGTGACTGACCAATAACACTTTCTGATATTGCATGTGACTGTCTGAGCAAGAACACTTTCCCATATCGTATGTGACTATCTGAGCAGTAACACCTTCTCATATTGCATGTGACTATCTGATCCATAACACTTTCTCATTATGCACATATCTGAGCAGTAACACTTTCTCTTATTGCACATGACTCTCTGAGCTATAACACTTTCTCATATCGCACATGACTGAGTGATAACACTTTCTCATATTGCATGCGACAGTCTGAGCAGTAACACTTTCTCATATCGCAAGTATCTTAGCAATAACACTTTCTGATATTGCATGTGACTGAGCAATAACACTTTCTCATATCACACATGACTGAGCAGTAACACTTTCTTATATCACACGTAACTGAATGATAACACTTTCTCATATTGCAAGTGACATCTGAGCGATAACACTTTCTCATATCACACATGACTGAGCAATAACACTTTCTCATATCACACATGGCTGTATGTGACATAACACTTTCTCATATTGCACGTGACTGAGCAGTAATAATTTCTCATATCGCATGTGACTGAGCGATAACACTTTCTCATCTCGCACGTGACTGAGTGATAAAACTTTCTCATATCGCATGTGACTGTCTGAGCAGTAACACTTTCTCATATCACATATGACTGAGCAGTAACACTTTCTCATACTGCATGTGACTGAGCAGTAACACTTTCTCATATCGCAAGTGATTGAGCAATAACACTTTTTCATATCGCATATGCCTGAGCGATAACATTTTCTCATATCACATGTGACTCTCTGAGTGATAACATTTTCTCATACTGCATGTCACCATCTGAGCAGTAACACTTTCTCATATGTCATGTGACTGTCTGATTGATAACACTTTCTTATATCTCACATGACTGACAGATAACACTTTCTCATATCGCACGCGACTGTCTGAGTAATAACACTTTCTCATGTTGCATGTGACAGTCTGAGCAGTAACACTTTCTCATATCACAAGTGACTGAGGAATAACACTTTCCGATATTGCATGTGACTGAGCAATAACACTTTCTCACATCGCACATGACTGAGCATTAACACTTTCTTATATCGTACCTGACTGTCTGTGGGATAACACTTTCTCATATCGCACGTGATGTCTGAGCAATAACACTTTCTCATATCACACGTGACTGAGCAATAACACTTTCTCATATGACACATGACTGAGCAGTAAATACTTTTTCATATTGCATGTGATTCAGCAGTAACATTTTCTCATATTGCATGTGGCTGAGAGATAACACTTTCTCAAATCTCATGTGACTGAGCAGTAACAGTTTCATATATTGCACGTCTGTCTGAATGATAACACTTTCTCATATCACATGTGACTGAGAGATAATGCTTTCTCATATCGCAGTGACTGTCTGAGTGATAACACTTTCTCATATCGCACATGACTGAGCAGTAATATTTTCTCATATCACATGTGACTGTCTGAGCCATAACACTTTCTCATATCACACATGACTGGGCGATAACACTTTCTCATACCGCACTTGACTGAGCAGTAACACTTTCTCATATCGCACGTGACTGAGTGATAACACTTTTTCATATCACACATGACTGAGCAGTAATAATTTCTCATCTCACACATGATTGAGCGATAAAACTTTCTCATATCGCATGTGACTGTCTGAGCAGTAACACTTTCTCATATCACATGGGACTGAGGTATAACACTTACTCATATTGCACGTGACTGAGCAGTAACACTTTCTCATATTGCACATGACTGAGCAGTAACACTTTCTCATATCACACATGACTGAACAATAACACTTTTTCATATCGCACATGACTGCCTGAGCAATAATACTTTGTCATATCGCACGTGACTGTCTGAGCAATAAAACCTTCTCATATTGCATGTGACCATCTGAGCAGTAACACTTTCTCATATCTCATGTGACTGATCAATAACACTTTCTGATATTGCATGTGACTGTCTGACCAAAAACACTTTCCCATATCATACGTGACTATCTGAGCAGTAACACCTTCTCATATCGCACGTGACTGTCTGATCAATAACACTTTCTCATATCGCACATATATGAGCAGTAACACTTTCTCATATTGCACATGACTCTTTGTGCTATAACACTTTCTCATATCACACGTGACTGAGTGATAACACTTTCTCATATTGCATGTGACAGTCTGAGCAGTAACACTTTCTCATATCGCAAGTGACTGAGCAATAACACTTTCTGATATTGCATGTGACTGAGCAATAACACTTTCTCATATCGCACATGACTGAGCAGTAACACTTTCTTATATCACACGTGACTGAGCGATAACACTTTCTCATATCGCAAGTGACATCTGAGCGATAACACTTTCTCAAATCACACATGACTGAGCAATAACACTTTCTCATATCGCACATGGCTGTCTGTGACATAACACTTTCTCATATTGCACATGACTGATCAGTAACACTTTCTCATGTTGCATGTGATTGAGCAGTAACACTTTCTCATATCGCACGTGACTAAGCAATAACCCTTTCTCATATCGCACATGGCTGAGCAGTAATAATTTCTCATATTGCATGTGACTGACCGATAACACTTTCTCATCTCATACATGACTGAGTGAAAAAACTTTCTCATATCGCATGTGACTGTCCGAGCAGTAACACTTTCTCATATCACATGTGACTGAGCAATAACACTTTCTGATATTGCATGTGACTGAAAGATAATACTTTCTCATATCACACATGACTGAGCGATAACACTTTCTCATATCGCATGTGACTGAGGGGGTAACACTTTCTCATATTGTACGTGACTGAGCAGTAACCCTTTCTCATATTGCACATGACTGTCTGAGCAGTAACACTTTCTCATATTGCACATGACTGAGCAGTAACACTTTCTCATATCACATGACTGAACGATAACACTATTTCATATCGCACGTGACTGCCTGAGCAATAACACTTTCTCATATCACACGTGACTGTCTGAGCAATAACACGTTCTCATATTGCATGTGACCATCTGGGCAGTAACACTTTCTCCTATCTCATGTGACTGCTCAGTAGCACTTTCTGATATTGCACGTGACTGTCTGACCAAGAACAACTTCCCATATCGTACGTGACTATCTGAGCAGTAACACCTTCTCATATCGCACGTGACTGTCTGATCGATAACACTTTCTCATATCTCACATATCTGAGCAGTAACACTTTCTCATATTGCACATGACTCTCTGAGCTATAACACTTTCTCATATCGCACATGACTGAGTGATAACACTTTCTCATATTGCATGTGACAGTTTGAGCAGTAACACTTTCTCATATCGCAAGTGACTGAGCAATAACACTTTCTGATATTGCATGTGACTGAGCAATAACACTTTCTCATATCGCACATGACTGAGCAGTAACACTTTCTTATATCACATGTGACTGAGCGATAACACTTTCTCATATCGCAAGTGACATCTGAGCAATAACACTTTCTCATATCACACATGACTGTGCGATAACACTTTCTCATATCGTGCATGGCTGTCTGTGACATAACACTTTCTCATATTGCACATGACTGATCAGTAACACTTTCACATATTGCACGTGATTGAGCAGTAACACTTTCTCATATCGCACGTGACTGAGCGATAACACTTTCTCATTCCGCACATGGCTGAGCAGTAATAATTTCTCATATTGCATGTGACTGAGTGATAACACTTTCTCATCTCACACGTGACTGAGTAAAAAAACTTTCTCATATCGCATGTGACTGTCTGAGCAGTAACACTTTCTCATATCACATGTGACTGAGCAATAACACTTTCTGATACTGCATGTGACTGAAAGATAATACTTTCTCATATCACACATGACTGAGCAATAACACTTTCTCATATCGCACATGACTGAGGGGGTAACACTTTCTCATATTGTACGTGACTGAGCAGTAACACTTTCTCATATTGCACATGACTGAGCAGTAACACTTTCTCATATCACACGTGACTGAGCAATAACACTTTCTCATATCGCAAGTGACATCTGAGCGATAACACTTTCTCATGTCACAAATGACTGAGCCATAACACTTTCTCATATCGTGCATGGCTGTCTGTGACATAACACTTTCTCATATTGCACGTGACTGATCAGTAACACTTTCTCATATTGCACATGATTGAGCAGTAACACTTTCTCATATTGCATGTGACTGAGCGATAACACTTTCTCATCTCACACGTGACTGAGCGAAAAAAACTTTTTCATATCGCATGTGACTGAGCAGTAACACTTTCTCATATCACATGTGACTGAGCAATAACACTTTCTAATATTGCATGTGACCAAAAGATAATACTTTCTCCTATCACACGTGACTGAGCGATAACACTTTCTCATATCACATGTGACTGAGGGGGTAACACTTTCTCATATTGTACATGACTGAGCAGTAACACTTTCTCATATTGCACATGACTGTCTGAGCAGTAACACTTTCTCATATCACATGTGACTGTTTCAGCAGTAACACTTTCTCATATCACATGCGACTGTCGGGGCAGTAACACTTTCTCATATTGCACATGACTGAGCAGTAACACTTTCTCATATCACACATGACTGAACGATAACACTTTTTCATATCGCACGTGACTGCCTGAGCAATAACACTTTCTCATATCGCACGTGACTCTCTGAGCAATAACACTTTCTTATATTGCATGTGACCATCTGGGCAGTAACACTTTCTCCTATCTCATGTGACTGATCAATAACACTTTCTGATATTGCACGTGACTGTCTGACCAAAAACACCTTCCCATATCGTACGTGACTATCTGAGCAGTAACACCTTCTCATATCGCACGTGACTGTCTGATCGATAACACTTTCTCATATCGCACATATCTGAGCAGTAACAGTTTCTCATATTGCACATGACTCTCTGAGCTATAACACTTTCTCATATTGCACGTGACTGAGTGATAACACTTTCTCATATTGCATGTGACAGTCTGAGCAGTAACACTTTCTCATATCGCAAGTGACTGAGCAATAACACTTTCTGATATTGCATGTGACTGAGCAATAACACTTTCTCATATCGCACATGACTGAGCAGTTACACTTTCTTATAGCATACGTGACTGAGCGATAACACTTTCTCATATTGCAAGTGACATCTGAGCGATATCACTTTCTCATATCACACATGACTGTGCGATAACACTTTCTCATATTGCACATGGCTGTCTATGACATAACACTTTCTCATATTGCACATGACTGATCAGTAACACTTTCTCATATTGCATGTGATTGAGCAGTAACACTTTCTCATATCACACGTGACTAAGCAATAACACTTTTTCATATCGCACATGACTGACCAGTAATAATTTCTCATATTGCATGTGACTGAGCGATAACACTTTCTCATTTCGCACATGACTGAGCGATAAAACTTTCTCATATTGCATGTGGCTGTCTGAACAGTAACACTTTCTCATATCACATGTGACTGAGCAATAACACTTTCTGATATTGCATGTGACTGAAAGATAACATTTTCTCATATCACACGTGACTGAGCGATAACACTTTCTCATATCGCACGTGACTGAGGGATAACATTTTCTCTTATTGTATGTGACTGAGCAGTAACACTTTCTCATATTGCACATGACTGAGCAGTAATACTTTCTCATATCACACATGACTGAACGATAACTCTTTTTCATATCGCACGTGACTGCCTGAGCAATAACATTTTCTCATATCGCATGTGACTCTCTGAGCAATAACACTTTCTCATATTGCATGTGACCATCTGAGCAGTAACACTTTCTCATATCTCATGTGACTGATCAATAGCACTTTCTGATATTGCATGTGACTGTGTGACCAAGAACACTTTCCCATATCGTACATGACTGAGCAGTAACACTTTCTCATATCGCACGTGGCTGTGTGATAACACTTTCTCATATTGCATGTGACAGTCTGAGCAATAACACTTTTTCATATCGCAAGTGACTGAGCAATAACACTTTCTGATATTGCATGTGACTGAGCAATAACACTTTCTCATATCGCACATGACTGAGCAGTAACACTTTCTTATATCACACATGATTGAGCGATAACACTTTCTCATATCACAAGTGACATCTGAGCGATAACACTTTCTCATATCACACATGACTGAGCAATAACACTTTCTCATATCACACATGGCTGTCTGTGACATAACACTTTCTCATATTGCACATGACTGAGCAGTAATACTTTCTCATATTGCACGTGATTGAGCAGTAACACTTTCTCATACTGCATGTGGCTGAGCAGTAACGCTTTCTCATATCACACGTGACTGCCTAAGCAATAACACTTTCTCATATCGCACGTGACTGTCTGAGAGATAACACTTTCTCAAATTGCATGTGACTGAGCAGGAACACTTTCTCATATTGCATATGACTGTCTGAGCAGTAACACTTTCAGATATCACATGTGACTGAGCAGTAACACTTTCTCATACTGCACGTGACTGAGCAGTAACACTTTCTCATATCGTAAGTGATTGAGCAATAACACTTTTTCATATCGCATGTGACTGCCTGAGTGATAACACTTTCTCATATCACATGTGACTCTCTGAGTGATAATATTTTCTCATATTGCATGTGACCATCTGAGCAGTAACACTCTCTCATATGTCATGTAACTGAGCAATAACCCTTTCTGATACTGCACGTGACTGTCTGGGAAATAACGCTTTCTCATATTGCATGTGACTGAGCAGTAACACCTTCTCATATTGCACATCACTGTCTGATTGATACTTTCTCATACCGCACATATCTGAGCAGTAACACTTTCTCATATTGCACATGACTGTCTGAGAGATAACACTTTCTCATATCGCACGTGACTGAGGAATAACACTTTCCGATATTGCATGTGACTGAACAATTACACTTTCTCACATCGCACATGACTGAGCAGTAACACTTTCTTATATCGCACCTGATTGTCTGCGGGATAACACTTTCTCATATCGCACGTGATGTCTGAGCGATAACACTTTCTCATATCACACGTGACTGAGCAATAACACTTTCTCATATGGCACATGACTGAGCAGTAAATACTTTCTCATATTGCACGTGATTGAGCAGTAATACTTTCTCATATTGCATGTGGCTGAGCGATAACACTTTCTCATATCTCATGTGACTGAACAGTAACAGTTTCATATATCGCACATGACTGTCTGAATGATAACACTTTCTCATATCGCACGTGGCTGAGTGATAACACTTTCTCATATTGCATGTGACAGTCTGAGCAATAACACTTTTTCATATCGCAAGTGACTGAGCAATAACACTTTCTGATATTGCATGTGACTGAGCAATAACACTTTCTCATATCGCACATGACTGAGCAGTAACACTTTCTTATATCACACATGATTGAGCGATAACACTTTCTCATATCACAAGTGACATCTGAGCGATAACACTTTCTCATATCACACATGACTGAGCAATAACACTTTCTCATATCGCACATGGCTGTCTGTGACATAACACTTTCTCATATTGCACATGACTGAGCAGTAATACTTTCTCATATTGCACGTGATTGAGCAGTAACACTTTCTCATACTGCATGTGGCTGAGCAGTAACACTTTCTCATATCGTAAGTGATTGAGCAATAACACGCTTTCTCATATCACACATGACTGCCTAAGCAATAACACTTTCTCATATCGCACGTGACTGTCTGAGAGATAACACTTTCTCATATTGCATGTGACTGAGCAGGAACACTTTCTCATATTGCATATGACTGTCTGAGCAGTAACACTTTCAGATATCACATGTAACTGAGCAGTAACACTTTCTCATACTGCACGTGACTGAGCAGTAACACTTTCTCATATTGTAAGTGATTGAGCAATAACACTTTTTCATATCGCATGTGACTGCCTGAGTGATAACACTTTCTCATATCACATGTGACTCTCTGTGTGATAATATTTTCTCATATTGCATGTGACCATCTGAGCAGTAACGCTTTCTCATATGTCATGTAACTGAGCAATAACCCTTTCTGATACTGCACATGACTGTCTGGGAAATAACGCTTTCTCATATTGCATGTGACTGAGCAGTAACACCTTCTCATATTGCACATCACTGTCTGATTGATACTTTCTCATACCGCACATATCTGAGCAGTAACACTTTCTCATATTGCACATGACTGTCTGAGAGATAACACTTTCTCATATCGCACGTGACTGTCTGAGTGATAACACTTTCTCATATTGTATGTGACAGTCTGAGCAGTAACACTTTCTCATATCACAAGTGACTGAGGAATAACACTTTCCGATATTGCATGTGACTGAACAATTACACTTTCTCACATCGCACATGACTGAGCAGTAACACTTTCTTATATCGCACCTGATTGTCTGCGGGATAACACTTTCTCATATCGCACGTGATGTCTGAGCGATAACACTTTCTCATATCACACGTGACTGAGCAATAACACTTTCTCATATGGCACATGACTGAGCAGTAAATACTTTCTCATATTGCACGTGATTGAGCAGTAATACTTTCTCATATTGCATGTGGCTAAGCGATAACACTTTCTCATATCTCATGTGACTGAACAGTTACAGTTTCATATATCACACATGACTGTCTGAATGATAACACTTTCTCATATCGCATGTGACTGGGAGATAACACTATCTCATATCGCATGTGACTGTCTGAGCATTAACACTTTCTCATATCACACATGACTGTCTGAGCAGAAACACTTTCTCATATTGTACATGCCTGTCTGAGCAGTCACACTTTCTCATATCGCATGTGACTGCCCAAGTGATAACACTTTCTCATACTGCACGTGCCTGTCTGATCAGAAACACTTTCTCATATCGTACGTGACTGAGCAATTATGCGTTTTTCTGCTGGTCTTTGTTTCTTATAAGTTTTTGTGCTTGTCTTTGTTCTTTATATGTTTTTCTGCTGGTCTTTGTTTCATATACGTTTTTGTGCTGGTATTTGTTTCTTATACATTTTTGTGCTGGTCTTTCTTATACCATTTTTGTAAATTCTCATATCGCATGTGATTTTCTGAACAGTAACACTTTCTCATATGGCATGTGACTGTCTGAGTGATAACACTTTCTCATACCGCACGTGGCTGTCTGAGCAGTAACACTTTCTCATATCGCACATGACTGAGCAATAACACTTTCTCATATCGCACGTAACTGTCTGAGTGATAAAACTTTCTCATATCGCAGTGACTGTCTGAGTGATAACACTTTCTCTTATTGCATGTGACTGAGCAGTAACATTTTCTCATATCGCACGTGACTGTCTGAGTGATAACACTTTCTCATATCACATGTGACTGAGTGATAACACTTTCTCATATTGCATGTGACCACCTGAGCAGTAACACTTTCTCATATCTCATGTGATTGAGCAATAACACTTTCTGATATTGCATGTGACTGAGCAATAACATTTTCTCATATTGCACATGACTGTCTGATCAATAACCCTTTCTCATATCGCACATATCTCAGCAGTAATACTTTCTCATATCGCACATGACTGAGTGATAACACTTTCTCATATCGCATGTGACTGTTTGAGTTATAATACTTTCTCATATTGCATGTGACAGTCTGAGCCGTAACACTTTCTCATATCACAAGTAACTGAGCAATAATGCTTTCTGATATTGCACATGACTGAGCAATAACACTTTCTCATATTGCACATCACTGAGCAGTAACATTTTCTTATATCACACATGACTGCTGAGTGATAACACTTTCTCATATCGCACGTGATGTCTGAGCGATAACACTTTCTTATATCACACATGACTGAGTGATAACACTTTCTCATATCGCTTGTGACTGTCTGAGAGATACTTTCTCATATCACACGTGACTGAGCAGTAACACTTTCTGATATCACACGACTGTCTGAGCAGTAATACTTTCTCATATTGCACATGATTAAGCAGTAACACTTTCTCATATTGCATGTGGCTGTCTGAGTGATAATACTTTCTCATATCCTCACATGACTGTCTGAGCAGTAACACTTTCTCATATCACACATGACTGAATGATAACACCTTCTCATATCACACGTGACTGAGCGATAACACTTTCTCATATCGCATATGACTGAGTGAATTCACTTTCTCATATCACATGTGACTGTCTGAGCAGTAACATTTTCTCATATCGCAAGTGAATGTCTGAGTGATAACACTTTCTCATATTGCAGTGACTGAGCGATAACAGTTTCTCATATTGCATGTGACTGCCTGACCAGTAACACGTTCTCATGCTGCACATGACCAAGCAGTAACACTTTCTCATATCACATGTGACTGTCTGAGCATTAACACTTTCTCATATTGCACGTATTAACACATTCTCATATCGCATGTGACTAAGTGAATTCACTTTCTCATATCACATGTGACTGTCTGAGCAGTAACATTTTCTCATATTGCACATGACTGTCTGAGTGATAACACTTTCTCATATTGCAGTGACTGTCTGAGCAATAACACTTTCTCATATCTCACGTGACTGTCCGAGTGATAACACTTTGTCATTTCGCACTTGAACTACCTAAGCTTTATCTTCAAGTTTTTCCTTTTGTTTCATTACAGATTTATTTTCTCTTCATTTCAAGGGATACACAAAAGTGTTGCCATATACTCTTGAACCATCTTTTTTATAAAGCTATACTTTAACTTCTTGTAGTGTCTCATTGTATTGCATTTGGTACAGACTCTGTTTTTCTTGTCCCTTTGTGAAGTGTTTTTAGTTTTTTAATATATAATTAGAAAGGTGAGGTATCTAGAACTACACATAACACTCCAGATAAGATCTTAGCCCCTGTTTATCATCAAGAAGGACACTAACCTACTGCTTCCTACTAAATATATCTGTTCCTGTCCTTTCCATTCACACCAGCGTTCTGTATTCTGCTAGATGCTCTTGGTATCATGTCCTTTTACTTGCCTAACTCTAGATCACTGAATATGGTTAGCCATCACATTTGTTTGCATTTTTATGTAGCAGATATATTTCAACAATTCTGTTAGTGTTTCTTAAAAAAAGTCATTTATAAATAATGACACTGGTGGTATTCCACTGTTCACCAGTATGGATTTCAGAACCTATGACCTTCTGTGTTCTCTTGATTTCCCAATGATTTAACCTGCTGCTATTATAGGACTGACTCCAAATGTTACTCATTTTTCACCAACCTGTACTGTGTGACATATCAAATATCTTACTTGAATCTCAGCACAACCTTTTTTTTGAATCTGCTGACCTAGTTGCCATGTCAAAGAGCTTTATTAGATTTTTTACACAAACACAACAAATGCATTAAAAGGATTACAGAAACTTAGGTTGCCTCCTTTGGAAAATGCAATAATAAAAGCCCCACACTTTGTTTCACCTATCTAAATAAACTAATCTTCTGCATAAAAATTGATATTGATGTAGAGACAGTCATGAACAAATGGTAACTAATGTGCTAAATACAACAGATGAGTAAATACATAAACATTCTACAAATGGTAAAATAGTATTATTTATATATTTTAGAACATTCTTACTTTTCTGCTAATTGTATGCCTGTTGAAAATATTACAACAGATAAGAACAGGAGTTTAAAAATTAAATGAAGACAAGACGAAAGAATAATATGTGTTCTGTACATTGCTTCCTGTAGTGAGTATTTTAGAATTTTCCTGAATTTAGTTTTTGTTCATTTCTACAGTATTATTTATACTGAAGCAAAAAAATAATAATAATAACAAAAACAACAAAACAACAATAATAATAATAATAAAGTATAATAATTAAATTAAATAATTAATAATAATTAAATAGTAATATTACCACCTTGAACTACGTTCACACTGAGGAAGGATGCATGTCTGAAAGATTTGTGTTTTATTAAAGAAGTTTTGTTGTATTGAAACTGCTATCAAGTGTTTCCTTACACTGGATTTTTTTTTCTGCTTGATATTGCTCTGACAGTGAAGGTTTACCATTGTGCTGGTCCCTATTTTGTTGTATATTAAGATTTACCCAAAGTTGGTGTGGTTTAATCATGAGGGAGAAGCCCGAGTGATTAAATAAAGCCAACCTTGGGTAAATCTTAATATACCACACCATAGAGTCAGTTATTGCTATTATACAATGATGTTATTTAAGAAAAAAATTCTTACTTTTCTTAAATAATGTTTTTGTATAATGGCACCGTGCTGTCCTTCATGGCCGGTATATATCCTGTTCCCTTTTTTGATGTACTGCACATGTGTATGGGACTTGCATTCCCACACATACCCAGTATATCAGTGCTTTGGAATGGAAGCAACGGAGAAAAGAAGGTCTCCATTGCTCCATTTTTCTTTCTTTTTTTTTTAAATAAAAGAAAAATGTTTTGGACAGTTTAGCAGTAGAAGAGAGACAGAATGGAGGAAATACAAGGAAAATCAGGTACGTGTCTTTAGTTTTGAATAACGTACCTGATGTTCCTAGTATTTTCTCCATCCTGTCTCTCTGCTATGTCCAGAGACCAGATTTTAGTTTTTATTTATTTAATCTTTGTAAGAAAAAAATAAATAAACAATGGAAAAAAGTCTCGGTGACTGGACCTTTTTCTGTTAATGTATGCACGGATATACAATGGGTATGCTGCTGGGTTGACCAATCACCATGCTCTTTTTGAAATATTAATGGACAGTCATTGTATGATTCCTATTTCCACACCATTACCAGGATTCCATCAAATTTCAAGTTCAGAAACATTACTCAGATCATATTGTTGCTTAGCTTGCAGCAAAGTCACCCAGCTACCATCCACCCCCCCCCCACTGAAACGAACAGTCTTTATCTTAACTCCCATCTCCCTAATTCCTTTAAAGCTTGTAAACCTGTCTTTCTATATTCCACTGGTAAAATCATATTCTATCACTGCTGAAATTCTGGCCTCTTTAAAATGCTGCTCAAAGTTTACAACAACTATTTAATCAAAAAAGAGAGAATCGCTTTTGTTACCAAAATATAACCACAATGAAGTATTGTTAAACAATGTGAAATTAAAACTAGTTAGACCTGTCAACATTACTTCATAGAGTCTCAGACAATAAATACTACCTAAATTGACAGCGTCATTGTACAAATATGGATTGGAAGCATTTAAGCACTTGTAGCTCTTGAAAAAATAGGCTTATTCCATGAAACACAGGCCTTGCCTTCATCCCAAATACAATCTCTTGTCATGTTTTTAACCATTTGTTTAACAGCAGAGCACTTGCCAAAAAATTATAAAACATAAAACAGTAACAAAGGTGGAACAAAAATTGCAACACCTGGACTTGCTGATTTAGTTCTAATCTACACATGTTCCAATGCTTGAAATCATGTTTAATATTTCTTTTAACTAACTACATGTCTTAATCATCGAGCCATGCATTGTACTTCACAATTAGATCTCTAAATATTTGATGTAAGGTGTCACTTTTTGTCAGACTTACTTCTTCCTAGGGGTAGTGCTGGACCTGCAATGGACACACTGATTGCTTTGTGCAATAGCATCCATATTTCTGTATACAAATATGCTTTCATTGTATAATACAAATTAAAATGCAGATTGGATATAGTGTTACTCAAAAACAAACACAAAATATAGGTCATGATAAGATGGTTAGTAGAATGCATATTCTGGGACAGCCAAAGAAATGAGGAAGTCAGAACAGAAGTAAAATTAGCTCCAGTTGCAGAGAAGATCAAGAACAAATGTACGTGGTTTAGACACGTGCAGGTAAGCAGAATGCAATTTTGGTAAAGCAGATATGGAAGAAACAAGAAGAAGGAAAGAGGATAGAATGATTTCCAGCCAAAAGATCAATAGATTGCAGGCATGACTGTCAAAGAGCACAGAGGAAAATTCTAAATAAAGAAAAGTAACAAATGCTGATACAACAGCCCAACCCTATGTAAATTGGGAAATAGGGGTTGATGATGATAATGCTGATAAACATTTACATTTTTTCTTTTTTAGATATTTATATGAATATTTCATAATATAATTTGTTTCTTAGTTTAGGTACAAAAAAAAAATCCTGTATGCAAGTCTAAGGACACATAAATCTGCATTATTCAGGGATAAAATAATCCAGGATGCATAGAGATGCACTGTACTTTTGCACAAGGCTTGTGCAGCAGGAAGCACTGTCGAGGAATTAGAAACAGTTTCAATCATAGTACCAACTACAGTAATGCTGAGGTTTATGATTCATAGCTATATCAGCCACAATAAGGAAAAGCCTCCTTATTAGCTAATTTACATGTCTCTGAATCACTAACTACCATGAGTGCAGATCAACATTTTCCTGCAGGTAGTTAGCACAATTTGCCTATGCATCTTGTTGGGAAAGGCACCTCCTCATTCACTCTTATATATATATATATATATATATATATATATATATATATATATATATATATATACACACACACACACACACACACACACACACACACACACACGCGCGCATACACACACACACCACAAACCCTATACTCCTCATAACATTGCTGATGTCTTCATTTTTCCTGCCCTTGTATATCACAAATGATTACAGTCAGTCATTAATGCCAGTCTAAATTACAGATTCATACTTCACATATTTCAGTAAATGCATAGTACAAAGACTGTTATTGTAGTGAAATTATAAGTGTAAAAGTGAAATACTTAAAATCAGTGCCCTGATAGTGTGTCTCTATTCCCCCACATTCATTTTGTCTTTGTATAATGTTCTTTCTCTTTAAGGTTGAGAGGTATGCTTACATATGTCCTAATGTAGCAGTTAGCATAGCAGGTTAATTATTCTGTTTCTTGCATCAAGGATGCAGGGTTTGAATCCTTTTTCCCCTTCTTAGTATTTTTTTTAAGTTTTTCCTCTGGTGGCTAGTGTCTCCTACTCCAAGCCACATGTAAGTGCCATTAAGGCATGATATGTAGTGCCCCCCCCCCCCATTGCAGGATTTGCTATTTAGTCTAGGGGTGTGTACAGTTATGGGAAAAAGATGGATTGGCTGCAGGAATCAAACAAGGACATAACAAGAACACAAAGACCCAACCAATGGTCACCTGTGATCAGGACCAAAGCCTGAATCCTGGTACATGAAAATAAACATCAAAACAGTATTAATGGGAGGGTTTGACTATTTGAAATGCCTTCTTGTGATATGCAACACCTCAATTAAATACAAAAAAAAAACATTCTGAGATTTCTGCAGAAAGAATAAAGTGTAATGGTTTACTTTTAGCACTGAAAAAGGGAAACAGACAAAAACTTCAGAATGTGATTGACAGCTGTTATTCTAATGTAAACATAAGCGATGGTCATTTCATAAAGTGTCTGAATAAAATTAAAACTAATTAATTTCAGTCTCATTATCAACCACTGATAAACCACACAACAAAATAAAGACATTAAGCACTAAAACTAAATAAAGCATTTCAATGCTACTTATCACAAAGGAGGATTCATAAAGGTTACCACAAAGTGTACACTTTGTATAACCTTTCTGAGTGAATAGTGAACAGGCATTAGCAGGGCTGTTCTTTAATTCGGAAAAGTTACATCAACGTTATGAATCACCCCAATAGTTAATTATTTCTAAAAGAAAATGCTTCAAACATGAATTTCTGTAGTCTAGGTTAAACAGTCATTGATCATATTTCTTAAGTAGAAAATGTATGAATGGGAATCTATTTTCCTTGGAATTTGAGGATGAAAAGCTGCAGTGCTGAATAACTTAATGTATCACTAGGTAAACAATTACCTAAATCATTATGACAATAGAATACAACTAGAAAAAGTGAATAGTAATGTAAAAGGTGACTAAAATTACTTAGTAGAACAAGGGATACAATGAAAACATTTCATAAATGGAATAACCACCGAAAATAGAACCAGATAATACATACTCCCCCGGATTCACTATCCTTTCGTGCAGGACTGGCTTAGTACTGCATGGAAGTGACCTTTTAGGAGAAGGATGGCAGAGCGCCATGCATAGTAATGAAGGTGCACTACCTGAGCTCCTAAATGGACACGGAGCGTGTACGAGTGCAGGGGGTGTGTCTGAGAGCAGAGCTCTCAGAATATACAAGCCCCTGCAATCAGAAACAGCAGTGTAGGAGTAAGAATGAGCGAGACCGCTCATAAGTGTTCGCATACCCCCAGCAACATCCCCCCAATTGTACAAGAGCAATAGTCACAATATTTAAATATAAAGACTTTTTTTTATGAAACAGATCAAATGTAACCATAGGTGCGCGGGTTTGCCCATCGCTTAGCTATGGTTAATGCAGCTTAAATGGCACAAGAGGATAAAAAGCAAGATATATGCAAATGAAACAGTGCATCAATAGTGTAGTGGGCAGAGCATTCGCCTAACAAGCAGCCATTCCCGGTTTGAGTCCCACTCCAGTACGATCCATTTTTCAAGTCAAATCACTTTATGATCAATTTATTTTGTTGCATAACCTAATATATAACATATATTTGTGAATTGGAGCACTGAATTAAATGCAGATGTGAGGTGTCATTGTCATAATGTTGTAAAGTCCACAGATAATCACAACTGCCCCATACAGTATATGTACACAGGACTCAGGGATATAAATGGAAGGTAAAATGTGTAATGAATGATAAATCCATACAGTTGCCAAATCCACCACCTGCCCAAGAACCATTAGACATCACTGTCTAAATTAGTGCGGTGGTAAGAGGGTGTAAGCATTAATAAGCAAGAGTAAGCATAGTTACGCAGTAGTAAGCAGGAGTAAGCATATTTAAGCAGTAGTAAGCGGGTTTAAGCCTGTTTGCAAGGGGCTAAGCAATGCACACACGGGTTAAGCAATGATGAAGCTAACTCACTGTACACATACTTAACTGGAGGTTAGCATTGCTCACCTTCACGCAAGCCCGCTTACAATTGCTTAAAAGTGCTTTAATCACTCTGTATGCATCAGTCGCAGTTCTGGCCAGAAACCAAACAAACAGCCTTTGCAGGTCTTGAACTGAGGACTCTGAATACTATAGTCACAGTAGTTAACCACTAAGCCATCACAGCAGTACATACGATTGAGGTATCACCAAACAGATCCTCACCATAGGAAATACAAACTGAACATGTGAAAGGAATCTATATACAGTTTTATATTGTATAACCAACTACAGGACATAAATATGTGAAATGGAGTACTGCATTAAGCCCAAATGGGAGGTGTCATTGTAATAAAGTGTTGAAATCCCCTAATAAACACAAGGACCCCATACAGTTTACGTACACATGAATCATAGATACCAAGCATGTATATAACATGTAATGAATAATAAATCAATGCCACAATGCAAATATAATGCAACTTAAATATTAAGTAACGCTAAGCATTGCACTGCCCAGCTTAGTAGGTGTAAGCAATGTGTAGGCCAGCTAACTCAATCTGCCCATTGGTAAACCCCTTTAAGCAATGTCAACCTCAGGTAAGCAGGTTTACAATAGCTTAGCCTTTTCAAAACCATCCAACCATGGCAAAGTGTGGGAAACCGGCCCTATTTAAACCCAACAGGTGGGAATACATCTTATAACTGGTTGTAGCTTCCCCTTGTAGGCACTATGTCTGGAATGGGGGAGGGTGTGCACTTTCAGGTGCAGAACTGGGGCATCCAGGAGTCCAGAGTCATGGCAGGACTCCTTGTGAAAGACCATGACATGAGACTGCTGCAGGGCCAGTACCAGGGTTCCCAATACAAAGCGGAAGCCTGGGACTGTCTCACCTGTGACCTCATCAGTGCCACTGGCATACCCCAAACTGGTGAGCAGGTCAGGCATCACTATGCTGACCTGAAGCTGCAAAAGGGGTATCTCTTGGATCAGTGGATTCAAGAGGCTAGGAGGACAGGAGAAGTCCCAGCCATGTGTAAGTATCAGTCCACTACCTGTTTAATAATTGCCAGCTCATGTATTTTATGGATAGGTATGGCTAAATATTCCTCTTATGTCTTTCACAGCGGCAAGTGAGTGGGCTATGAACCAGGAGGCCCATGGCTGTAGACTGGAGCGGTTGCGACGTGAAGCAGTTTAGTAATACTCTTGCATGTACTGTCATAGGAAATAAATCTAAAAGTAGTAGTAAGTTAATTGCCTGTATAAAACCTGTATTGTTTAAGGCATGTACTGCATACACCAGAGAATAGGGCAGGAAGAGTCTCATATAGGTTGTATGCAAATAAAAGTATAATAGCCTGACAATTAAGGTCTAACTGCTGGACTGCATGTGTTCACTCTGGTATCATATGGTAATGCAGAGTTGCAATCACTTAATAGTGCTGTTGTAGTAAGCACTGTTACCCACACTGTGTTACATAAGTAAATTGTGTAGGAATGTCTGTATATGACTGTTGTAATCCCAAGTGATCAAATAGTACAACTGAGAGAGACTTAGACAGAAAGCACTGAAAAGACAGACACAAAATTTCAAATAGCACACTCAACTATGCCGTGAACTGTTGTACTTTTGGCACACACAGCTTGGTTCTAATCCTGGGAGTGGTAGTAGGCAGTATACAGAATCATACCCCACAAATGTCCAGAATGTCCAGTAAATCAGCTCATAGCTGCTGCCTGTCACCCTGTCCCCCTGGCAAACCACTGGGATGTTCCCAGACATTTAGGCAGCAAACAAGACATACAACTGATTGTCAGACATCTATAACAACAAACCTGTTACTCTAGCAACCCTTCCAAAATGTTATGAGATTAAGTAACCAAGTATGTCCCATTTCCACCCCCATGTTGTCAAGCTGTGACCAGAGTATGTACAGTAACAGAGTGAGATGTATGTGCATAATACTAATGTGAAAACTGGTAAATTCTGTGGCAAAATGCAGGCAGTGCTAACAAACATCACTCCCACAGGTCTGTCAGATATGAACACTGTGCCTATAAATAAAAGATTGATATCCTGTACTGGTACTGTTTACTCTGGTATTGTATGCCATTGTTAGTATTGCAGTTCCTCAGAATAATAAGGTATTACTCATCACTGTCACCCACACTGTACTACATAATACAACTGTCTAGGAAATCCTGTATAAGAGTGTTGTAATTACAAGGTCAGAATGTAAAACCACATGAGAATTATAGACAGAAATCAGACAAGATATACACAGCAATATCTTTATAGCACACTCAACTGTGATGGAAAGTGTTCTATTTTTAGCAGACATAGCCATGGTTCAAATCCTGGGAGTGCTAATAAGCTGTATGAAGAATCATACCCCACAAGTGTACAGAAATGTCCAGAATGTCCAGTTATTTGGCCCATATCTGCTGGCTGTTACCCTGCCCCCTGCCATATCAGTGTGCCAATTTCTGAAATGTAGGCAGCATGTCATGCCATATAACTGACTGTCAGACCTGTACATATTTGGAAAATGTCAAATAAAACAAACCTGTCATTGTACAAGTCACTAAAGGTTTAAGAGGGCAATAGTGGAAATAGGTCCCAGTTCACCTAAATGTGGTGAAGACACGCCCAGAGTGAGTGCAAAAACAGATGGACAGGTATGTGCATAATATCAATCTGGAATCTGGGAGTATGTGTCAAAACAGTTAGGTAGTGTTAACAAACAATACTTCCACAGGTATACCAGGTATGAGGTGTATACTGCAGGAGGGGGTAATTGGCTAGGCTTAAAATGGCCCATAAGGGCAATTAGCCTAGTACTAATCTATGAACCTATGAACCTATGTATATCGTTGTCAACAGCCATACCACTGTCCAAACTAAGGCAATAAGGTAGTGTACTGATACTTGTAAGGTACTGATCACAGCACTGACTAGGAAAGTAATGCAAACTACAGGAATATACTAGTTGTTAGTTGACATCTTTCTATCCCCCCACTATATCTGCAACAATAAACTAAATACACAACTCAATTGGTATGTGCTGACTTAGCTCTAATGTTGGGACATATGTCCTATTGATTGATAATTATTTAAATCTGTTTCTGAGCATGTGTTATGTTGAAATACTCCCACATTGGTGGCATGCTGCCATCAATGTACCTGCATGTTTTTGTAATGACCACTGTGGTCCCATATATGCATGTGTTCTGTTTGCTATGCAACTGTTCCATATCTGGTGCTTGGGTTAATGGGAATATCTATGCATGCTGTTCTACCTAATCCTGGAATGTGTTAACTACTACTAACCCACATATGTTGATAAAACTTAAACACCATAGCACGTATGGGAAGGCGGGTCATGGCAGACCCACCTGTCCCACCTCAGCTGGCCGTGGCACCGGGCACCAGCATGTTTGGGGCACAACCTGGGACCTTCTCGTCCATTGGTCCTGCACAACCTTCGGCTCTTGCTGCCCCTATAGTGCCTTTTTTAGGCAAGGTTCAAATGACAAATTCACCACCATAACAGGAACAGGCAAGCAAAAACTGAGGGTAATGCTACTCAATGCTAGAAGTCTAAATCCCAAAATGCACTCACTCGAGGCACTCCTTAAAATGGAGAACATCGATATCTGTGCAGTGACTGAGACTTGGTTCAAGGCTTCAGAGAGCACCCCTGCACTACCAGGCTATAACTCATACCATACATTTTGGCCATGTAACCTGGACCGAAACACCAAAGGCGGAGGTGTGTCCATATTCATGAAGGATATCTACACCTCCAGGCTAGTTGCTCAGCATAATGCATCTGAGGTTATCCAAGTGCAACTAACTCTGGGCAAAACTGCAATCCAAATTGTAGCTTGCTACAGATCCCCCACCATGTCCCAGGATTCCCACTCCTCTTTCCTTGACGTTCTGGAAAATAATAGGGTTCAACCAAACACCCTAATAATGGGCAACTTCAACTACCCCACCATTAACTGGGAAAACTACTCGTGTACCAACTCCTTAGCTCAACGCTTTTTGGAATTCATAAACTCCAATGCCCTGGATCAGCTTATCCACACCCCCACCAGGGGCAACAATATCCTAGACCTAGTGATTACCAACATGAGTGACCGGAGTTCAACACCTGAAGTCAACTCCTCATTGGTCCAATCTGACCATAAGCTAATCACCCTTGATAGCCACATCCCACCCCACCCGCCATTAAGGAAACCATGGTAAAAAATTTCTCCAAAGCCAACTTCATGCTTCTTAAGACAGACGTGGTGAACTTCATGACACCCATGCAGATGGACAATACAGTTACAACTGCTGAATCCTACACAAATGCATTCTATAAGCACTTACACAAGTGCATGGATCGTGCTATCCCAAACAGAACCAAGATGCTACCCTCCAAAAAAAGGAAGCCAATCTGGCGGTCCCCTGCCATAAACAAACTGTACAACAGAAGGAAGAAACTGTTGCAAAAGAGAGTAAAATCCCATGAGTGGAGGAGCTCCCTGGTCAGCCTCAGTAAAAAGTTGAGATCCCTTATAAGATCCTCCAAAGCTAGCTATGAAAACAAAACTGCCACTAATTCTAAGGACAACCACAAAGCATTCTATAGCTATGTCAAGAATCTCGATGGCAAGACCTAGATCTGCTCTGAGTTACAGCCCGACAGCACGAAAATTACAGAACCAACTGATATTGCCAACATCCTGGCAGAAAGGGTCAGTGCTAACTTTACCCCCCCACCCCCTAAAGGGCCCATATTTATACAGGAAGAATGCAGAGTCCCTGTAATCACAACTACGCAGGTAAAAGCTGCACTCTCTAAAGCCAAAAACACAGCATCCATGGGACCGGACAACATCCCAGGCTGCGTTTTACATGAACTTCAGAACGAACTGGCTCCCCACTTAAGCACCATGTTCAATAATAGCCTTGCATCAGGCTTTGTGCCCACGGAATGGTGCACAGCAACAGTTATCCCACTCCACGAAGGGGGAGCCACCACTGATCTCGGGAACTATCGACCTATTAGCCTGATGAGCCTGGTCTGCAAGGCCATGGAACGTATCATCATGGAACTCATAAACAAAGACATTGGTAACCTCCAAACTCTGGATCCCACCCAGTTCTGGTTTGTGAAAGGCAGATCATGCCTCCTGAACCTGATCGACTTCTTTGAGGCAGTCACCAAAGCCATAGATGAGAGTAAGGTGGTTCACGCAGCCTATCTTGACCTCGCCAAGGCTTTCGACACCATCCCCCATTCTGGAATTATAGCTAAACTCACTAAACTAGGTATAAATTCCTATGTGACAAGATGGTTTGCCAACTGGCTCACTGACAGAACCCACACTGTAAAAGCTGCAGACTCCAAATCTGACCTCAAAGCAGTGACAAGTGCAGTACCACAGGGTTCTGTCCTGGGACCTCTTCTGTTTGGTATCTACTTCTCTGAAGTACAGGCTAACACAGAAGGCCTCTGGCTAATGAAGTTCCCAGATGACTGCAAACTAGGAGCCATAGTCAGGTCCCTAAATGATGTGGACATCCTACAGAAGGGCCTCGCTGAGACAGATGCCTGGTGTCAGTGCCATGGCCTCAAGCTCAATGCCAAAAAGTGCAGTGCCATCCCCTTTGGTAAAAACTCTGTACCCATGAACTACCACATAGGCAGCAATCTACTAAACACCGAATGTGTGATAAGAGACCTTGGGACCCAAGTGGACAGTAGTCTCTCCTTTGATAGTCACATCACCACAGTAGTCAGGAAGTCCTTCTATGTGGCACACCTCATCATAAAAGGGTTCTCATCCAGGAAAAAAGAGGTCATTGTTCCTCTCTACTCAACACTCATTAGACCCATTATAGAGTACAATGCCCCTTTTGGAATATACCTCACAAGACATATGCAGCAGCTGGAAAGGCCACAGAAGTACCTCACAAAGAGGATTACTTGCCTCAAATAAATGCCCTACACTGACCGTCTCAAAAAACTCCAGCTTTAGTCCATATCATATCGCCTACTCTGAGATGATTTCTGCCTAACATATAAAGCTATGTCAAACCCAGAGTTGTTGGACATGCTACACCTAAATAAATCCCAATCCCAATTGCACACATACCTAACCTGCACCCTAACCCTATCTCACCTAACCCGCCCTAACACTCACATCCACACAATCGCACACTTACCTGAACCCAACCAGTAACTTTCCACCACATCACTGAAAATACCAAAGCAACAAAAACGGACAACCAAATGTTTTCCCTAGGAAAAAATTTGGATTTCTTTTGCTTCGATATTGTAAGCTTTCGCTTACATAAGTTTGATCAATCAGCGTTCGCTTTTTTAAACATTCACTGATCTAATATAGACCCTGCACATATATGTATGTAAATACATGTCCCCTATATTACCACCACAGTGCTGCATGCTATGTGTGAGGGAACAGCAGACATAGCAACACAGACAGATGTATACAGCTGTAAGTGTGTGCAACATGGATGGGTATGTCACATGTGAACCCTGTGTTGGAACCACATTGCCCTTGTCTGTGAAGTAGGAAATGGGAATATGGGGAAAGATAGCAGGTATATTTATGGAGGTGATTCGGGTTGGTAGATATAGAGGACAGTATACAGGGGTGGTATATGACACATGTATTTGGTAAACACCCTGGATGGTGTGTGTGGTCTGCGATGTAGAAGCCCCATGAGCCCCCATATGAAAACAATGGGAACAAGGCCCCCACCCATTGCTTCTCACAACAGCAGTCCATGGCCCTGAAGGTGCCTGGCCTAGAGGCTGAGCAAGAGGAGTATGTGGACCCTGTGAATGTGTACTGGGTGCCTCAAGGTGCTGTAGCACATCCCACAAGTGTCTGTGGATCCCCCTGTGGAACAGACCCTGGACCTGACCTTGGGTGACATGATCATGTCTGTGTGTGCTCCCGGGGGGGACAACAGTGCTGGACCAGTAGATGAGGAGGCCCCAGGGTGGGTCCCACATTTGATCTGGCCTGGTAACATGACCAGATGAGGTAGGAGAGGTGGTTCTGCTGGCAACTATTCCCTAAACATGCTATTGTGTCACTGTTATAGAACATATGTGGGTAGTAATAGTCCACACAATCCTGAAACATGTCCAACAGCATGCATAGATAACCCCAATAACACAGAATAATAACAGATGTGCAGCAATCACATAGCAAGCATACCACATGCATATATGGAACCATAGTGGCCCTGACTATGGAATGAAGGTGAAATAGTCTGTAACAGGCTAGCAATGATAGTGTCCACTCAGGGAACATGGCTGCAAACACATAGCACAAAGTGTGGTACTATACAATATATGTCCCAATGGTAGGCAAGCTGAAGCCATACCTTTTGACTTGTGTGAACAGTTTTTTGTCACTGATATGGTAGGGGGTGACAGAGATGTGTATTAAGAACTATGGTAACCTTGCTGTATGAGTTGTTCAGACCTGTTTCCATCTTTATGTCTTTCAGGCAAAATGTCCCATGGCCATCTATCCGCATACTTAGCGGCGGAAAATGAGATTGTGTTGAACCACCTAATACAACACTATCCAGTTTTGTTTGGCAGGGCTGCACATGAGCAGCAAGAGTGAACCGCCCTGTGGAACGATCTAGTCCACAGGGTCAATGATGCCGGCCTGTATAACCGCAGTTATGAACAGGTCTGTCATCATTGTTCTGACCTGCTTCACAATGCCCGTCGGTGTGCTGCTGCAGTCTGAGGAGATCACCTTGCAATGGGGGGGTCATGCCATCCATCCCCCCCGACACGTGTTTAGGAACTCCTCGCCATCCTCGTAGCACCTGCCCGCCCGCACACCCAACAACTGGCAGAGACCATTGTGGAGGTGGGTGCTACAAGCACACCGGCTGAGGAGCGTGCAGGTAAGGCCACAGGGCACATCAGTAGACCACTGTTGCATATGCATCCACATCTGTACAGGTAGATCATGCATATGTAAGATGTCATATATATAGTTTGTTGCTGTGTAGCAGTAATAAACAGAAGTGCATAAGTGGTAGTATTTTGGACTTATACTGTTAATGTACTGTAATGCTGCACCCACCCTGTAGCAATGCCACAGCTGTGGCCACTGACATCACATCTCTCACACTCTTATGTAGGTCCCTCCAGTATACCACCAAGGCAGCAGCCTGTAGCTGGTGAGTATGGTTTATGTTTATGCTTGCCAATACACCAGGCATGTAATGGCTATGGTATATTCCATGCACACATCTAACACACGTACCCATAATGCATGCCATACATGTTCATGTATTGTTGCTGTTAAATGCACTGCATTACAGTGGTGACCATGATGGGGTATCTGAAGGGTATGTCAGACACCTGCAAGATAACTAACATCCTGTCATTGCAAAATGTGTCCACAGGGATGAACATAATGGTGGGACACATGGCCTACAGTAGGGACAGTAAGGACATGTGTGAAACATCACCCTTATACAGTGCAACAACAGTGTATATACCAGTATTACAATGGCAACTGTTACAGATCTACACTATGGCATAACATAATACTGTGGTCCACATTATTAGCTTGGACTAAGCTGTAACACATGTTGTTCAGAGTATGGGACACTGCAAACTGGCACCCATGTGTAGGCTATACTTGCCAAGCATGTGCAAAAAGGCTGAAGGTAGGGAGGGTGTGTCAGCATGACACTCCAGTGCACTGCAGCAGGGATCCTAAGTTTATTTATTTATTTATTTACATTTGTTGACTGGGAGTGTCCGACTGGACGTTGTCCATTTTCAGTGGAGGCCCAGGGAGAAAAGCTCCACAGTTAAAATAAACAGACAGTAGTTACATTGGATTACATAGCGATTAGCAATTTGATTAACATAGCAATTAATTACAAACATATTTACAGATGAAGAACATAGTACATCAGTAGACAACTAGAATCTTTATCTACGAAGTACATAACAGACATTAACAAATGTTACAATAAGAAGTTCCTGCTGTATAATAAGTACTAGGCTTATGAGCATCTGAGCTTGCTATAATTAAGGTAGTTAGTGGGGTGGAAAGAAAGGTAGTGGTTGGATGACGTGGGTGATATTAGAGTGGGAGTTGCAAGGGCATGTTTTTAGGTGTGCTTTTAGTAAAGTTTTGAAGTGGGTACATGATGGTATGGAGGTAATTGTGGGTGGGAGGGAGTTCCGTAATTTGGCTGTGGCAGAAGAGAATAGTGCTTCACCAACAGAGTTATTGGCTTTAGTGATCTGCAAGTGATTTTTGTTGCTGGATCTTAGTGGTCTGGTGGTGCGATAGGGTTGGAGCAGATTCTGGAGGGATGGGACATTTAGCAGATGGTTTACTAGTTTGTGGGTGAGTGAGAGTTGATACCATTGAAGGAGGTGAGAGAGTTCAAGCTAGCCCAGTTCAGGAAGTGAGAGACAATGGTGACTACGGTAGGATCCCCCTGTGGCGAATTTGGCGATTTTGTTGTAGCAGGTCTCTAGCTTGTTTAGATCGTATTGCCTTAGGTTGGTATATATTGGAGAGGCATAAAGTAGGGTGGAGATAAGGTGGGAATTTGCTATTGAAATCTTTGCTGCTTTGGTGAGAAGTTGCTTATTTCTGTATAACGCTCCTAGTTTTTTGTGGACTTTTTTTATAGTCATGGATATGTGAATATCAAATTTTAGTTTATTGTCTATTTCCACTCCTAGCAATTTGGTGTGTTCAGTTGGGTATATAGTGGTGTTGTCTTATGCTGTGATGTTAAAGTTAGAGTTGTTTTGAGTATTTTTGGTGGGTTGGAAGATGAGTAGTTTAGTTTTGTTTGGGTTGAGTATTAATTGGGCATCGGATAACCAAGTTTCAACAGAGGAAAACGCTTCCTGTGTGACATTTTTCAGTTTGGCTAGGGACTGGGCTGAGCAGATGATGGATGAGTCATCTGTGTATTGTATGAGAGTGCCATGTTTGGTGGCAGAGGCTTGATTATTGGTGAAAACAGAGAAGAGTAGGGGTCCAAGGATAGATCCTTGGAGAACCCCTATGGAGACAGGTAGTTGGGGAGATATGTCATTCTGCCATACAACAGACTATTGGCGGTCAGATAGGTAACTCTGAAACCAGTTGGTGACTGATTGAGAGAAGGATAGGTTACAGAGGACAGAGATGAGTTGTTTGTGGGGGACCATGTCAAATGCTTTAGATAGGTCTAGGAAAGTAGCAGAGGAGAGATAGCCATTGTTTTTATGCTGAAGGATAGTGTTAGTAAAGGAGAGTAAGGCAGTGGTGGTGCTATGGTTTGGTCAGAAACCATGCTGAGTATTGGAAAGGAGGTTGTTAGTAAGGAGGTAGTCTGAGACCTGAGAGTGTATGCATCTCTCTGGTATTTTGGAGAGTAGAGAGAGAATAGCTATGGGGTGGTAATTGGTTAGCTCTGTGGAGGGGCCGCCTTTGTGGAGGGGAATTATATGTGATACTTTCCACAGTGTGGGAACATAACTTTCCTGACAGAGATCGGTTAATCAAGATGGATACTGGGTAGACCAGAGCATCAGCTGCGATTTGTAGGTATTCACTTGGGAGGTTGTCTGCTGCTAATTTGGTGGGCTTAAGTTTAGTTAAGAGTTTTTTATGTTGGAGGTAGGTACAGGAGAAAAAGAGAAGGCAGTGGGGAGATTACTAGTTGAAGGTGTGGGTTGGAGGGGGGGTTGTTTTTAGCTAGTGATAGTATGGTTTGTGTGAAGTGTGTGTTGAATGAGGTAGCAATATTTTTGGAGGAGTGAGGGATGTTAGGAGGAGGGGTACTGACTTTACCTGGGTGGAGGATGGAGTTTATGGAGGACCAGAATTGTTTGGGGCTGTGTTGGGAGGAGTCTAGGGCAGACTGGTAGTAATGGAATTTGTCCTGTTTTATTAGCTTTTTGACTGTATTGCATAGTTCTAGGAATTTCTGTCTAGTTGAGGGGGTTTTGGTTTTGCGCCAGTGCTTCCAGGCTTTATCCCTGTTTTTCATTTCTGACTTAGTGGTTTTCTGTAACCATGGGGAGGGTTGTGCTTTGGTTCTGGAAAGTCTTATGGGGGCATGGTAATTAAGGATGCTCAGGAAGGTAGTATTAAAATATTCAACTGCGTCATCAAGACTGAGGTACTTTAGAGGATGCCAGTTACATTCTTTGAGGGATGAGATGATTGAGAGTGGGTTAAAGTTTAGTTTTTTATGTATTTGACGGTAGATGACAGGTTCAGCTTGGTATAGGTATTTTTTGAGTAGGAATGTTGGGGAGTGATCACTGAGGCTATCTGATAAGCAGCCTGTTATATATGAATGGGGGCTCTTACTGACTAGTATCCAATCCAGGGTAGTGTGCTTGCTGGAGTTTTTATTTATCCTGGTTGGTGACTGGACTAGTTGGGTGAATCCATGAAGGTTTACATGATGGGTTGGATAGTTGCCAGAACAGGATTGCCAGTCAATATTGAAATCACCTAAAATTATAGTTTCTTGGGGGAGATGGTGAGTAGACCAGTTGAGGAGGTTTTCTAGTGGAGGGATGTTCTGGCCAGGTGGGAAGTAGCATCCAATTATGTTGATGGTTTTGTTTTGATTTATTTTGAGGTTGGTACATATTATTTCTTCATTGCCTATTTGTGGAGCTGATGATTTTAAGATCTGGATGTTTAGATGCTGTTTAAATATTATAGCTACACTGCCTCCTTTCTTGTTTAGTCAGGGATCCTAAGGATGCTAAGAATGGCTGTACCTGCACACAGTCAGGTTCAGGAACTGTGGCAGATGTAACCCTACCCCCACAGCAATAGTGACGGCAGTGTGTGAACACCAAGGGATGTGCACATGAGTAGACCTTGCAATCATGCAGAGTTGTGGGACATGTGTAGGGCAGACTGACCTTACACTGGCAAATGCAGATGGCCCATGCTAGTATACCCCTGACAGGAATAGTGACTGCTATAGTACACATAACAATAGGTGTAACAAACCGTCATGATAAGGGCGTGCACGCATATGCACTCACGGAGTGTATGCATCCCAGTCAGCATCTGCACACCTAACCCATTTCTTAGACACTGCATGTGAATGTGCAGGACATATGTCACATATCAGGCTCATGTACTGTTAATATATGTGGTGATGTGGGACCCATGGCAGATCAAGGAAGAGTGCATCATATCAATAAGGGTGTGTACACTCCCCATAGCCATGGTATTGTCTGATGGTTGTCAGTGTAATAGTACTGGATTGGTCATACATGCACCGCTGATGATGAGATCTGTAAGCCAGACATCAGGCATTCACAAATGACATCTGTCCACATATCATCCCAGGTATGTGTCACTGAAAAACATAGGGGCTGTGAGCATTAGAGCAGACATAACTGACACAGTAATACACATTCAGCAATGGTTTGTACACCTGTGAGGTTTGGTGCACAGTACATGGCAGGGTGCAGAACAGGTGCACAGCAATACTATGTACATGGGTGCAGTGTTTTACAAGGAAAGGGACATCACCTACTAACACAGCCCATACATCACACACATGTATACTGTTGCTAGCATGGATTGACTATAGCTGCACTGCATGCTGTCGAGTACCATATGTTATGCATGTTGACAGATGGGTAATGGGAGGACTGAGTGTACTATTTTTGTGCAACCTCACCTGTATGTGTGTGTGTGGGGGGTGGGGGGTTATTTTGCCTGTAAGTGCAATGTGGTGGAGTGGAGGGGGGGTTGATGCATGTAGGATGAGTGTGTGCATGTGTGTGTGTGTTTGTGTGGGTGTCCATGTATGCACATGTGTGATTGTAGGGTTGTTCATATGGCAGTACTTCTCTTTGGGATCTTGTAGTACATGGACATGGACTGACACATGACACACCAGGAATACTTGTCTGATATGTAATCACAGGACAGCTGATAGTATAATATGGTCTGTAGCATAGAACATGCACTGGGAGGAAAACTAAACACCAGGTATACCCTTAATATTGCAATCAGCAGAGAGGTGAATAATTACCAGTGTATGCAGCACTACAGATGCATTGGGGAATTACTAGACAACACCAGGGAGTGTATCCATATATTACTGTTGTCCACATAATAGGTTGATTGAGCAGCAGATTTGGCATGTACTGAGCAATACTTACACATGACACTCCAGTGTGTGATATTATGGAGTGAACGTAGTAGCCCCTAACATATAGAGGCCATGCTCATGATGTCTGGACATGCACAGGGTGAACACTGGATGACAGCAGTGAGGCCATGTAAAACCTACTCCACTCAGGTCAAGGAGGTAATGGAGTAACAGGTCTTGTGTTGTGATCACTCGTCTAGGCATTTAGAGGAATGATACTTTAATGAGTGGTATTAATGAGTGTATGTTACCAAGTGTGATGCAGGAAGGGGAACTTATGTGAATAAACATGGGACTGTCTGTAAAATCAGGGACAGGTAGGTATTAAGGTGGAATGTGTGTATGTGTGTGTGTGTGTGTGTGTGTGTGTGTGTGTGTGTGTGTGTGTGTGTACTGTTATACAATGCTGTACAGGTCTTAAAGTGCATTTCTTGTTTTCCCCCACAGGTTGCGAGGTGGGCCAGGGTCCTTCCTGCATGCAATCTGATGTTGGTGTCCATACAGACACCAAAGATGACAATAGTACTGTTGAGGCACAGGTGGGGTTGTCATGGGATGAAACTGCGCCATCGTTTGACACCCCCCTCTTAGCCACCCAACCCTGCACGCAATTACAGTGCCTATACATACCCCATCACCAGTGGCCGTAGCAGAGGGACAGTTGGCATTTGGTGGCAGTGCACAGGAGAGTGTGGTATTTATGTCTACTGTGTCTGGTCACAGCAGGCATAGCCAGATATCTGCCAGGCAACACATAGGCAGATGTACCGGGGTGTTCATGGTAGGGCCGCTGGTCATCATGCCCCTGGCAGAAGCTCCACAACTGGTACCACCAGGCGCATGTTTCAGACTGTCATGGGGGCGCAGGCACGTATGGACCTGTACACCAGACAAGGCCTAAGGCTGCATCTGAGAGGTCATGGATAGATGGTTGGGTGAGATGGTGGGCCACACTGACCGTGGTTTGTCCGTGCGTGAACATATGGTGGGAATGCATCAATGGCCGCGTGGATGTAGGCCAGCAACACCAACAGCTGGTGGTCAATGTGGACGTGCTAGGACACCAATGCACTCCAGTAATGGCAGTACCAGCCCTAGCACTGCAGGGTGGGCACTGTCCACACCACACCACAGCAGGACACGTGCACATAGCCCTGGCCAGTCCCAGGAGGGACCTGGTTCCAGCAGACATCTGACAACATGAAGGGAGAGTAGCACATCGAGGCCTGTACCTGGATGTGCCAATGGAACCCCTGGCAGGCGCAGTCTGCGTGTCCATGGCCAGAGGTGGTGAACTGCACACCCTGCCAGGTATGGTCTGCAGCTGTCCAAAAAGCACCTGTATAGGGTAGCCACATGGCAGAACTGTGTGCATGCATACCCACACACTATACAAACACACCTGGGGCAACCCCATACCTACACACACTACATTACCATGCCCATTTCAACTAATTACACCCCTCACCCACACACATGGTGTCAAACGTATGGCCCAACCTCGGTCTCTGGCAAACCAACAACACAGTCAGTGCATATGATGATACCTGTGCCACATTCCTGTCATCCATAACATCAATGCAGGGACAGGCTAATATGGTTCTGATGCACACAGTGACTGTATTACAGTGTTCCAATGTACTGCAGTGTAACATGTTGTCAGGAGTAATGTTTAATGCATACATGTCAGGTAGTTTAGCTGTCCAGCAATGATGCATTATAGCTGTTAGTAACAGTGAGTGATTGCGATCTCCATAATGGTATCCATTTGTGTCGTAGGTGTACATGTGTCAGCAGGAGAATGGTCTGCAGTCATATTCCACAAGGGGTATGACACTGTGGTGACACCATGACTGTGACATATCCGGGGTACAGTTGAACACATGTCACAGGTTTGTATAACAGTTATTGCCTGTGCCACGTGGACAGGTGACCCGCTGGAACATGTATAATCAGCAACCTGATATAGACCCATCAACATACATTCACACTCTTACTTAACAACACTGGGACTAGACCCCTACTTAGGTATGTAGTGCTACTGAAATGTGGACATATACCGGGTGTACCATGGAGTAATAACAGTGTACATAGCACCCACATCCCACAGTGGATATTGTACTCACTGGAACCCATGATGACACTCTGACATACCCACCATCACACATTGCCCACGACTGTGATACAACCCATTGTATATTCCAACAGTGGTACTACAGGGACATGCATCTAATGCACATGCCACAGGTATAGTAGGGTGTTGCATTGTCATGCCTCACCTGTGGGCAGCAACAACACTATCCATACCACTGTGTGGCAATGCATATTGTAATAGGAGTATGTGACCTCAGAATGCTGTACCCTACAGATATACAGACAAGCACACATGCACACATTTGCCAGAACTCAATGGGTATCCCATGCCTATTGACCCATTTGTATAACACTGTTGTGCTGGTATTGCAAGGCTCATGTGACATTAGGGAGAGGAGCATAACAGGGTACATGTAATGTCCAATGCAGTAGCAGCCACATCTTACTATGGCAATGGGTGTTGTGGTGGTTGTGAAGGCCCTCATGGTATTCCCAACTACAGGTACACTAGCACACAGACACTGCTATCCTCAGTAATGCACACATACACATGTGTCAGTACTGGGGTGCATTGCTGCAGGTGGTCATAGGTGTGTACCTGGCTATTTTCCATGGAGAGATGGGTAGTGTAGGGGATGTGTGTACAGTGGTATCATGCCACCTGCCATGTGCCAGCAGGAAATCTATCAACAGACACCACTGTGGTGACCCTCAGGGTGAGAGTGACATGCATCAGCCAATCCTCTGGGTGCCTCTTGCAAATGGCCACTGAGGTGATTCAGTTGACATGTATGCATCATGTATTACAACACATGGTTAGTGTCTGTGATGGAGACCTGTGCCCAAGCATGTTCTGTTGACTGTGGTAATGTAGTGGAGGTACCCATGGCATGTGGTGCATACAGGGTGTTGTCTCCTATATGTGCCAGTTATAACACAGCTGGGCAGACATGTCAGTGTCAGTCAAGCATAGGTTGCCTGTATGTATCCAAGCTGGATACCTGCCATCTGCACATCTATACAGGGACTGACAGACATCAGCTTGGCAAGTAGCTATGCAGTAGGATGAATGTGTCGACAGATAGATGTTTAACAACAATATGTATGCCATTACTACATGTTGGAAGCCCTCACTGACATGTGCTGGACAGATGTTAGTCTACAGTTACATTCCACATGTCAGATCATTATCCAGTAGGGGATATATACTGTGACACAGCTCACACGCCAGGAACATGACAGTGAGGCCTCAGAGTCCAGCTATGCCTGCAGGTGTGTTGTTGTCAGTACTACATTTAGCACTCTGCTCTTGACTGAGAAAGCACTGTCAATAATAGTACTACCATGATACACTAAATGCCAGTATGACAGCATGTAACCTGGGTTACTACCCTTGCATGTAAAACATTCACACAGATAACAGTGCTGTACAGGTCTTATATACTTGTGTCGCAGACGTGACACTCACACCCCTTGCTACTGTAATGACAGCACATAGACACATGTATTGTACATGGCATTACATACACTTATTACTGATGTCACTACCCTGCTATGTTATCAGACTGGGATGTGAGCACTGGTTACCAGGGCTGAGCCATGCTTAGCAGGTGTCAGCATTGCTGCAATTTAACAGCTAAGCAGATTTGCACACTGGTAAAGCGAGGCCTACTTGGTGTAAGTACCCATACATTTAACCATAGCTTAGCACTGCTTAGCTTTGTGCAAAACCACGCAAACACGCTTAATGCTGCTCAAAACTGCCTTAACCACTCTGTATCCAGAAGCCCTTGTTCTTCCCAGCAACAAAATATACAGCCCTTGCAGGTATTGAACCCAGGGCCCTGTACACTATAGTTGCAAAAGTTAACCACTATGCCATAGCAGCTGTGAAGACAGTTGTTTTTCCAATATATCTGTCACTACACATATTGAATAGTATTGAACAATTGCTTTGACTTCTACAATTGGGTAGTACTTGTTATTAATATTACTGGTGCATCACATATGTTGCTATATCTAAATATACACATATCAGATACATACAGTGAGATACATCTGGGAAGGTATACACAACCGTGATGTTTACACATGACAGGAATATGGATATATACATATGTTGATATATGTCTACATGTACATACACATATATATTCATACATATGTATGTCTACACATCTGTATAGTTCATCATATATATGGCCATTTGTAGATCTCTTTGTATATATATATATATATATATATATATATATATATATACATACATATATATATATATATATATATATATATATATGTATGCACAGCCTATGTGTACAGATATACCTATTTATGTCGATATATATGTAGATATCCATAACTATATGTGCATATGTATCTATATATATGTATATGTGTAGACATATTTTGCTGTGTATATGTATATTTTTGAGTGTTTATATGTATATATATATGTATGTATGTATATATATATATATATATATATATATATATATATATACACATATATGTATGTAAATATGTGGAGTGGAGTCCTACCTCAGCACCAATAGTCCCAACCTCCTAGTGAAAGGGGATGTCATGTATGTATTGCAGGTATATATGTAGACTGTTGCTACTGTAACAGGGGTTGTATTAACAGACATGTTGTGTGTGGGAAGTCATATCTGCTTTTGGCATGTGCGCCATTGGCTACTGATAGACATCCTAAGGACATCAAAGTACAGTACCACTGCTAGCACAGTAATGATCCTGTGGACTACAGCAGAGAGATGACCAATATGTGTGTACAGTCTGGCACTCTGTGGTCAGTCCAGAGATATACACAACTCCCCTTCATGGGAGAAATGTGGACCATGCTTCACAATGTGGATGTCAATAGCCATGTACATGGGTATATCACGTAAATACTGGACTCCATATGCCCACACAGTTTATGAATTCACACACGCCAGTCTGTCCTGACACATAATACCTGGTGGTGCAGAGGTCACATGACCACATACTACCCAGTTAGTGACATACATCTGTACAGAATCCCACTGCTTTGTCAGAAATATACAACAGTTATGTTGGCCTGGCAGCAGTATGTCTTGCAAATAACTGGACATAACAGCACACTGGGTAATTACACTAGGCTGCTAGGCATGTCACAAAGCACTGTGCAAACTACAGGCAGACTGCTACAACAGTGGACTACATTTTGTATGGGAGAGCACACATGTACCTGCAATTATAGCAGGCTCTACATGCATGTCACAGCACAGAGTAACAGACACCTGTGAGAAAGTGCATATCTGCAACCAATGTGAACACAGCCACAGCCACATATGGTACACAAGCTTAATATAACACTATATGGATTGTCTGATAAACACCATCCTCATATGTGCCACTCACTCAAGAGTACACTTCACTGCAACATTTTAATATTGATGCAATAGTTAAATCATTACAGCTGTACCCACCAGGAAGAAGTACAGAACTAACTCAGAAAACAAGTCAACCTGGTGGAATCCCAAAATCAATTGGCTGTATAACAGGATGAAGAAAATCATGGCAAAAATTAGGAGGCGCAGCACCCCACAGGATAGTAGCACTCTCATCAAATTAAGCAAACAACTCAGAGGACAAATGAAGTTTACCAAAGCCAAATTTGAGGTACGTTTGGCCTCCCAGGCCAAGCACAATCACAAAGCATTCTTTAGCTATGTCCGCAACTTCAAAGGCAGTACACCATTGTGTGCAGAGCTCATTTGTAAATGGAGCCACCTATACTGAGCCAGAAGATATAGCAAACTTCCTGGCTGATAAATTCAGTTCCAGCTTTACTCCTGTCTCCCCCTCAAACTTCCCTCAGTAAATACCATCAAATATAACTCCCCCTACTATCATCAGGGAACAGGTCCTTAATGCTCTATCTAAGATGAAAAGCACTGCATCAATGGGCAAAGACAATATCCCAAGATGCCTTCTAAATAGCATGAAACATGACCTTATCAGGGCCTCTGGAATTACTATTTAATTGTAGCCTCCGATCAGGCTTCGTGCCTCATGAATGGAGAAAGGTAACAGTCATCCCTCTACACAAAAGTGGGCCATCTACAGACCCTAAAAGCTACAGATCCATAAGTCTCACTAGTCTTGTATGTAAAGCCATGGAAAGAATTATCATGGAGATGATCAGTAGAGATGTAGTAAAACTCCAGGCATTGGACCCAACCCAGTTTGGTTTTGTTAAGGGCAGATCATGCCTACTCAGCCTGGTGGACTTCTTTGTGAAGTTCACCAAAGCAATGGATGAGGGCAGAATCTTTCACACTGCCTACCTTATCCTGGCCAAGGCATTTGACACAATACCCCACTCGGGCATTGACGACAAACTCAAGAGGTTAGGTTCAAACCCATATGTCATCCGGTGGATAGCCAACTGGCTGCCAGACAGGACCCAGGAAGTTAGAATTGGGAGTCCACCTCTACAAAGAGGCCAGTCACAAGTGGAGTCCGTCAGGGATCAGTCCTTGTACTGCTTCATTTTGGCATTTAGTTCTCAGAAATCAAGACTAATGTCAGTGGTCTCTGATTGAGTAAATTTGCAGATGATTGCAAATTAGGAGCTGTCATTGAATCTCACACTGACACAAATGTTCTCCAGGATGGGCTGACACAGACAAATAACTGGTGTCAGAGCCATGGACTAAAATTAAATGCCAAGAAATGCATAATAGTATCCTTTGGGAAGTCATCCATCCCTAGTAACTGTCATATTGACAACTCACCCCATAGAGTTGCCCAAGTAGTCAGAGACTTACTTACCTAACCAGGCTTATACAACAAATGGAACGTCCACAGAGGTTCCTCACTAAAAGAATACAGGCTGTAAGTAATATGTCCTATGCAGACAGTGTCAAGGCCCTGTCTCTGTATTCTGTCTTCTACAGGCTTTTGAGGGGAGATCTATGCCTGGCATACAGGGCATTATCAGACCCCACTCTGATGGACCTCCTTCATATCCAGAAAACAAACAGCACCAGAATTACCCATTCTAAAGACTTAAAACCTGCATGTGATGTAAATAGGACCTGCTGGAGAGCTAGATATGTATTCCAGAGACTACCCTGTCAGTGGAACAGGCTCCCCATCCATGTGAAGCAGAGTTCCTCCCTAACCCAATTCAAGTGCAACTTGGACAGTTGGATGGGAGACTGGAAATTCGTCCCTAGTTTGGCACCTATGTCTCTAATGGACACAGGTAACCTGTAAATGGTTCATCTCCCAGGCCCATGCTTGCACTTATCAAGGGTATTAGAACTTGTCAGAGATTTGGGATGCATGGCTAGGCTTAAAAAGGCCCTTGTGGTCATTAGCCTAGTAAACGCCTATGAACACACTAACCCTACATACTCTGGTTCATGACACAGTGTGGTCCGATGCCTATCTGTGGTATGGGACAGGTGTGTGTTTGGCCCTACATACAAGTGAGTCAATAGGGTACCATACACTGGAGCAGCATGTAACATCAGATAGAACATGACCAAGAACAATGGCATCTACCACAGTCTGTACACAGCCCAAGGTACCTATGCGCAATACACATACTGTCAGTAATCGCCATAAGTACATAGACCCCAGTACTGTACACACAAATGCAGAATACCCAAGTTATGTCCTCAGAAACAACCCCTACTATACATAACATGTCTAGCAGTCTGATATTTGACTGGCTTGTTATCAGATATGATGCCAATAAATAATGGTGTACAGAACATATGCATCTCTTACTGCATGACATATGTACAAAAGTTGACAGACTTGTGGTTGGAGCTATGAACACTGGTCCAGTATTGGCATGTTGTTGTGATAACCTCATACATTTACTGTCGTACCAGGGTTTGTTGTAACATATGTCCTATGAGGGATATGAAGGCAGTAACTCTCATGGCTGTCACCATGTACTGACTGCAATCCTCACACTATGCTTCTGCAGTTCTCAGATAGGTGTTCTGTAAGTAACACAAGAAACAAAAGACTCCACACACTGCCCAGTCTGCAGATAACCCTACAAATGGGAGTTTCCTCAAACACATAATACTGTCATGACAAGTATTAAATCATGTAGACCAGCCATATCCACACACACCCTGTTAAACCGACATTACTCCAAATGCAGAAGAGCAACACTTACATTCTGTAATTATGTCTGGCACATCCCCCTTCTGTCTGTTGGCCTGTTTCCACAGTGTATGTTGTTAGAGGTAAATCCCAATACCATCTCTGATGCTGTTTGCCAAACACCAAATTTAGGTCCTGCTCACAGTAAATGAAAAGGCCCAACACCAACATGATGTTCCTAGATATTGGAGTGTGTTTCCAAGCAATTAGCTTTGGGAATGTTACCACAGCTTTTCCACATGCAATCAGCTAGAGGGGGGGTGGCAATTTGTGCAGAGGCCATCAGCTGATCATACGCATCACTTACAAAACACAAGCTGCCGCCTAAGCAAAGCAGGTGTACTTCTCCACATCCACCAGAGAGGGAATGAGAGAGACAGACAGAGACAAAGTAAGTCAGGGAGGGGGTGTGAGAGTAAAACCTAAGCATGTTTGTGCACGCATCTACCAGCACAGGGTTTCAAATCCCTGACTGATTATGTACTCCTATCACATGTCTATGCAGTTACAGCATGTTCCACATAGCTTACATGTTGGGGAGCTGTCCAAAGGTATATCTGATGGTGAGTGACATCTGCAACAGTGATATAGTAGTGATAAGGTAGGTGTAGTACACGTGCCTGTCCACATGAACAGGTGTCAATGTTAAGATAGCTACACTCTCTCAGGGACTCACACACACTGACACATTTGGCAGGGTTAGGAATAGATTTCCTAACTAGCTAGTTTGCCACAATACAGTAATGCGCAGGTATCACATGCACCACAGGAGTTATCCGGATGTTATATGGGCAAAGATATGTGAAGGTGTCTAACATCAGACAGCATGCTTCAGTAGGCAAATGGGAGTTGTAGTGAGTGTGAATGTGGTCAAAAGCATCATACACCACACACACAGACACAGAATGCCAGTACTGACATTCATGGGTGCATTGCTTCATGGGTGTGTAGTGATTGACTGTGCCAGAAGGCTGTACAAGGCTAGGTGAAGGGTATACCTTGGCATCAGGCCACATGACAATGATCTGCAGTGTGGCTCAGGGATGTAGTGTCTGGATTGGCCCACACAAGTGGGTATTGTATTCACCATCCAGTCACCTGGGTTACTATTGTGTGTGGCCAGTACTATGCAATGCTTGTCATGTATGTGTTCTATAGTCCATGACATGGATGGTGTCTGGGATGTGCACACGTCCCATGTGCATGTTCAGTGACATGTGGAACTGTACCTGGGATGTCTGGTCCATGTTGTGTATACAGATTGTTATCATCAGATGTGCCAGTCCTGGTCTCATTTGGTGGAAACTGGTAATGGATACCAGGTTGACCCTGCAGTTACATTGATAGCATGATACAGGTATTCCCTGGTGTCAGTGGCATCTGTCCATATGGGGCATGTGTTTAAGGCATGGTATGTCCTTTGTGGGTCACATTTGATGGCACCACAGTTGTTGCAGGCATCCAGTGGGGAATATAGTGAAGGTGCACTGTCTGCAATTATGTGCCTATTGTAGTGATGGGACAGGATGCTGTGACCTCTGTAGTCCACTGCAATTGCACCACGGTTACTATCTGTGGGCAATATGTAGGGTACTACGAACAAAGTGGTTGTTGCCTAGGCAAGTGTGTTTGCATATGAGACATGGGATGAGAGTGTTCTCTGGGTAATACAAGGGTTGCTTACTTTGTTTGCCAGGCCTTGATGTCACATGTAGGGGTATGGATTGGCACTCCAACCTCTCAGCTATTTGACATCTGTTATCCTTGTAAGGTGGACATTGTGACATATAATAGGCCCACCATATAAGAAATTTGCAAAACCCACTCTACAATGAGTCCAGTTGTTAACTAACTAGTTTATCACACCACAGCATTACACAGTTATAGGATGCACCATGGAGATTAGTGGACAACTCCTTCCCCAAAAGTGTATTTCGCTGGGATTGACATCAGCAGGCTTGCCAAAGAAGGGCAATGGAGGTTGTAGTGACTGTGAATGGCCTCAAAAGCATTGCTCCCTACACAGACAAACAAACACACACACAAACATCCACACTTGCCATGTCTGGGAATAGAACCCCTACCAAACTACTACATCACATTACAGTATTACGCTGTTACGGGACACATCATGGAGATTGCTGGAGTACTCCTTCCCCAAAGGTGTATTTCACTGGGAATGACATCATCAGGCTTGCCAAAGTAGGGCAATAGAGGTTGCATTGACTGTGAATGGCTTCAAAAGCATTGCTCCTTACACAGACAAACACAAACATCCACACTTGCCATGTCTGGGAATAGAACCCCTACCAAGCTACTATATCACACTACAGCATTTAGCTGTTATAGGACACACCATGGAGATTACTGGACTACTCTTTTCCCAAAGGTGTATTTCATTGGGAATTACATCAGCAGGCTTGCCAAAGAAGGCCAATGGAGGTTGTATTGACTGTGAATGGCCTCAAAAGCATTGCTCCCTACACAGACAAACAAACACACAAACATCCACACTTGCCATGTCTGGGAATAGAACTCGTACCTAACTAGTTTATCACACTACAGCATTACACAGTTATATGATGCGCTGCAGAGATTACTGGGCTACTCCTTCATGAAAAGTGTATTTCAAAGTGAATGACATCAGCAGGCTTGCCAAAGCAGGGTATTTGAATTGTAGTGAGTGTGACTAACCTATAAAGCATTGCTCCCTACACAGACAAACACATTCACACACACAGTTGCCATGTATGGGATTAGAACTCCTACCTAACTAGTTTATCACACTACAGCATTACACAGTTATAGGATGCGCCACAGAGATTACTGGGTTACTTTTCCCCCAAAGGTGTATTTCAAAGTGAATGACATCAGCAGGCTTGCCAAAGTAGGGCATTTGAATTGTAGTGGGTGTGACTAGCCTACAAAGCGCTGCTCCCTACACACACACACACACACACACACACACACACACACACACACACACACACACACACACACACACACACACACAGTTGCCATGTCTGGGATTAGAACTCCTACCTAACTAGGTTATCACATTATAGCATTACCCAGTTATAGGACATGCCACAGAGATTACTGGGCTACTCTTTCCCCAAAGGTGTATTTCAAAGTGAATGACATCAGCCAGCTTGCCAAAGTAGGGCATATGAATTGTAGTGGTTGTGACTAGCCTAAAAAGCATTGCTCCCTACACAGACAAACACACAGTTGCCATGTCTGGGATTAGAACTCCTACCTAACTAGTTTATCACACTAAAGCATTACTCAGTTATAGGACACAACACAGAGATTACCAGACTACTCCTACCCTAAAGGTCTATTTCAAAGTGAATGACATCGGCAGGCTTGCCTAAGTAGGGCATTTGAACTGTAGTGAGTGTGACTAGCCTAAAAAGCATTGATCCCTACACAGACAAATACACACACAGTTGCCACATATGGGATTAGAACTCCTACCTAACTAGTATATCACACTACAACATTATGCAGTTATAGGATACACCACAGATATTACTGGGCTATCCTTTCCCCAAAGATGTATTTCACAGTGACTGACATCAGCAGGCTTGCCATAATAGGGCTATGGGGATGTCAGTGTGTGTGCGTGGGCCATAACCCATTCATCTAGAGGTAGACATACCACACTCAGGCACACACATGTTTATATTCTGCAGGTACGTGTAGACAACTTCTAGATGACTACTGCCTTGTACAGTCACGTTGCACAGTTAGCACTAGCACCACAGCATCTATAATGTTGAGGGATACGAGAGGCTAATTTATATGGTGAGTGACATTTACACATTATGTGGTTGTAGCCATTTGACTGTGTGCTGGATGGGACAGGCCTCATAATGGAAGGCTGTTTGTCACTGTCACTCTCTTCCACACATCAATGTATGTGTACTTTTGCATGTTATAGTGTGTTGTCCTTAGATATATATGCGTGTATTCCTATCCAATGTGTGTGCAAAGCATAACTATTGCATACTGAGGAGTGTATGCACTAACATCTGCAACTGTCAGTTATGTATGGTCCACTGTTGTTGTCAGACATGGGCTTCATTTCTTTAGTGTGTGAGCATGCCCAGTATGACCTTTCAGTATTTTGTTGTCTGACATTGCCTTCATTTCTATAAGTGTGGGAGCATGCCCAGTATGCCCTTCTGTATTGAATGTGTGGATCCATTCCAGGTAGATTGTACTCCAGTGCAGACTTTTGTGTTCTACACCTATGGCTAGAAAACTGTTTCTGCAGGATATCTATAGATCAGTTGGCAATATGGGGTCAAACTAGGAAAGGGATAGTGGGTACTGTAGGTAATTATGTCTGTGCTGCTTCTGCTACATGGTCCTGGTGTTAGCAGAAATATTCAGACATGTGTAGTGTTATACACTGCAATGTTTTATGTCCTCAACTACTGTCAGGTAGACATTTTTGCTTGCAGCGATGTCCTGGGGAACACAGGGTGAATGCAGCTATGTCCAGAATTGTGGTCAAATGCTTACATATTCCTGCAAACTAATGCCATTCTGGAGGGGGAGCTGCAGACACTTGCTGCTGGGTCTGTGTAACCGGTTCAGCACCTTGGTACAGTGGTGGCAGAGGATCCCATACTTGTACATCCATCAATGTGACAGTATGGCCTTATCTTGCTGTGGCAATACCTCATAGCTGTACAGATTCACACAGGTTACCCAGAGGCAGGGGTCATAAGTCAGGACATTACCCCTATTGTGGTGTACGGGCAAATTTGTAGCCACCCATTTTTGTGTTTGCAGCCAGGGATAGTATGTGCACATGGCTGTGTTTCAGACTTCACACATTTCATGCTGCCCATGCTCCCATCCTACCTCTATTATTCTATACTTTTCCATACATTATGCAAACATTCTCTGATACTTTCCCTATACTTATCACCTTATCACAGCAGTGTATTGGTGTTGGTCCACAGTTCATGCAGTGGGACACGGTGGGCATGTTACTGTGGTTTGTCCATGTGGCCTTGCATATGGATTCTATGGACTGTGTTATGTTGTTATTTGGGAGTCCATGACATAACATACATTGGCAGTACGAGTGAGACGCAGGCCTTTGGCAGAGGACTGTAGGCCATTTGGTAGTGATGCAGGCCAGATGTAGTAGTCAATCACATTCTGTCAGTCCTACAGTACCAGACTGCCATACAGTATATTCCCCTGGGGTGACAGGGTAGGTATGCTAGGTGTTCATGCCAATACTTTCTGTCAGTATTGATCAGGTAGTGTGGATGCTGGCAGGGTTCTGCTTACAGCTAGGGACACACCTGCATGGGACACCTTCACTGCATGCTGCATTATTTTGCTATTACCATACACAGGTGGGGGTCATATTGTACCCATTCCCAACAGCAGGGATAAGACCGGAGAGGTACCTGTGGGTGGTGGTTGGGTGAGTTGGGTGCATGCGTGCTGTGGGCACTACTTGCATCCAACTCACAGATAAGCATAGGGCAATCCACTTATGCTGGCTTGTGCAGGGACATCAGCTGTTTCTCAATACATCATTCCTATGACCGTTGTGATCTCCGAGTATTTGGCCAGACGACATTGATATTCCCTACTACAAGCCCAGATAATGTGATGCAAACTTATATGTACAATTCCAAGGGTGTGTCCATTTCATGGTTACACATTATACATTGTCTGTCTGGGGTACTTTCCCCTGTGTACTGCTTGTATATCAGGCCCAACTGTCATGCCATGTCTATTTTTCAGATGGTGACACATATTACCTCCATGCATTTACAATGGCTTCCTGCTAGAATGTGTTATACTGGGGAGCATTGTGTTTGGCACTGCAGGTGTGAGTACTTGGTCCTGTCATCGGCAGTACTGGGCAATGGCCATCAGGTCAAACCTCACCATGCATACATACTGACCACTCTCACACAATATGAAACACACACCAACCTAACACACGCGTACCTGCATATTGTAAGAATGCTACAATCTATCCTGCTACCTTGACCACCTCAGGTAATCTGTGCTCCACTGGTATTATACCTACACATACATGTTATTACATTTCTACATCAGATTGGAGGGGTACACCTGACTGTTACTACATGTCTACTTAGGATTGGGGGGTACATCTGACTGTTACTACATGTCTACGTCAGATTGGGGGGGCACACCAGACTGTTACTACATTTCTCTATAGGATTGGGGGGGCACACCTGACTGTTTCTACATTTCTACATAGTATTGGGGGGGCACACCAGACTGTTACATTTCTACATAGAATTGGGGGGGCACATCTGACTGTTACAATGTGTCTACATCTGATCGGGGGGGCACACCAGACTGTTACTACATTTCTACATAGGATTGGGGGGCACACCTGACACTTGTACACATTTGCTATGACTGTACTGGTATGTCAGGTACTCCATTTCATTCTGTATTCTAACCTATCATGCTGTCTAGAAGCATATCAGTGTACTACAGATCTTAGGTTTGATTGACCTACATATCAGTTTCTGACTTCTTACCCTTCAGTACTAACATCCCACTGCCTGACCTGATGTGGTCTGCCTGTGTAGGCCTGGGGGGGAGGTTACCCATAACCATCATTCAGAGGCCTTAGCACAGCCTTTGTTTGTGTTTGTCTACAACTGTCCTGCTGGCTGAGACTGTTGCTGGGTATGTGAACCTCCCTGACTGGAATTTATGTGCTATATGGACACACATGTGGCCCAGCACATTTCATGCAGTGGGTTGTGTCACCATGTGTAGTACTGGCTACTATGGTAACACCAATATTTGTTACAGATCTCTATAGGTATCTACTATCTGCTGGCATCTCATTCAGCCACCCGATTCCCTTGCATGCTCACATCCATACCATAGACACAAGTAACAACACATACTACTCCATTTGGCAATTGATAAGAAGACTGACTTAGCTTGTGGGTGTGCCAGTATTGAGGATGGTGCTGGAGGGCTGCCGATGTTGGATGCACATAGTACACTTCCTATACATGGTTGAGCACAGGTAGTATCATGTTTGGCATCCCTTTTACTGTATGTGCAAGTCAGAGAGAGGTGTCATTCCCTGGGTCCCTACTGTGTCAGTGTATGTGCTATGTGTTGCCTCTTTGCCAAGGTCAGGGCATAATGGGCATGCCTCCTTCTGCCTACTGGGGCAGGCTCAGGTTGTTCTTCCTCCGAGTCACTCTGTGCCTGTGCAGGCCTTGGCAATTGTGGGGGGTCTGTGTGGCCCTGCCCCGTGCTGTTCCTGCTGCAACTGTTTCCACAGGATCATATTGTGTAGCATGGCACATACAATGACAGTTTGAGTACATGTATCTGGTGAGTACTGCAAGGTTCCACTGGATGTGTCCAGGCACCAGAACCGTGACGTGAGCATCCCAAACACACGCTCTATTCTAATTCTGGTCTGTGCGTGTGCCTCATTATGGAGCTGTTGTTCGGGTGTGTGTGCATTTCTGATGGGTGTCATCAGCCACGGCTCTAGTGCGTAACCAGCATCCCCCACTAGGTGACCGTAAGGGATGTCTCCATTGGTATATCTCTGGTACAGCTGTGTCAGATGCCAGTTGTGGGAATCGTGATAGTTTCCATGGCAGCCAGCACACACATTCATTATAATGCCCATGGTATCACACACGACTTGGCAGCTGATGGAGGGGAAGCCCTTGCGGTTGATGTAGACCCTACCCCACTCACCGTGTGGTGCTTTGATGCATATGTGCATGCAGTTTATAGCACCCACTACCTCAGGGTATTCTGCTATTTGGTGGAAGAGATGCATATTGCTGGCCAACACCTCACGGGTGTTGGGGAAATATACATGTTCACCAGCATGTGCTGACATGGCATCCAGGAACTGGTGGAGTACCCTAGATGCTGATGCCTGTGAGATCCCCATAATATCCCCAGTTGGCCTTTGGAAGGTACCTGTGGGCAGTATTATTAGGTCTATACATACCTTGGTATCCACTGGGATGGGTTCCCCTCTGTTATTTCTGTGTGTCAGGCATGGCCGGCACAGCTCAACTATTTGCTGTAGGAGGTCCCTGTTCACCCTATAGCACTCCACTATCTCCAGCTCATGTAGCCCCTGATAGGTTACCCTGGATCTGTACACTCTTCTCTGTATCCTCACTGTGGGTTGGTCGACAGCATTCTCATCCTCACCACCCTCAGCCTCTTCCACATGTTGATGTATGATAGCTACTGCAGCCCCTATCATTTTGCTGTTTTTGTTTGTTAAAATGTCCCCACTTGTATACACCGGTGGTGTGGAGTATGTGGGAAAAACCAGAGGGAAAGGTGTTTGCATAGTTTATAGTAGTGCTCTGGACTGGGATGGTCTGCTGCCTGTGTAATTGGCTGATTCTGATACATTTCACCTGCCAGCTATGCTAGTTCTCCTTGATTACCATCCTACTCCTATTTTCCCTTCCCCATTGCCTTCCTGTTTAAGCCCAGGGGCATGCCGCGCAAACAAAGTGCTCAAATGTGCACAGAGCTGCTATTTCCTGGTTTACCTTTTTTTTCCCTTTAAAACCCGGTGCGTGGAGCTCACACCTGCTTAGGAAATGTAAAGAGTGCTAGGCAGCCTCAGACACACCCCCTTGCTTAGCTCTGCTAAGCTAAGGGCAAACCTGAGCCACAGGTTTCCAATACACTTACAGTATGAGTAACACCCCCCCCCTATGATGTCAGCTAACTTCTAAGCTTGCACCAAGCTATTCCTGCACTTACACTGTTGGGTGCTGACTAGCATTAAAGGGAAATCTGGGATTCAGTATCATTCCCCTCATTTGCATAGGAATGCCTGCTAATGCATAGTTACAGGTCCCACACTGAGCTTCCCCCCTTAGCAACCACTATTCACTGGCCATGTTGTCTTTTGCCTGCCATTGAGTATAATGGAAAAATAGTGATTTTGGTTAGAATGCTTATTTAAGGTTATTTTTCTTTTTCGCCTGATCCCATTTATGTGCCGCTGCCCTACGCTTAAACAGCCGAAATCGGCTAAAAAAAATAAAAGTTATTTTTTTTAACTGTTTTCCATGCCAGTGGCCATATATTTGGCCATTGGCATGCTTTACACGTTATACACACCCTTGGAGCTGTCATGGCTCAGTTTTGTAGTTTGCAGAAATGTACTCGGTTACTAACCGAGTACATTTCTGCAGATTACACTAGCCCTGCACAGCCGGCTGCCAGCTTCCTAGATCGCAAATTCACCTCATTTGCATGTTTTTTACCTGCAAATGGGGTAATTTGCATACAGGAGCTGCATTCGTGCAGGAATAGTGCAGGAGCGCTCGTGCACATCCCTGCAGATTATTCCTGGATCGCACGGCAGGCATATTGCCTCCTGGGGCTCTTGCACTGTTCCTGCACACTGTGCAGGGCTTGCTGAATCTGGGGGACTGTTACATGGCCATACCTCTCAAGTGTATAGATTTTCGCAAAATGTCCAGATTTTTGCCTAATATTTTTGGTATATTTTTCATAAAATTGTAGTTTTCTAATCACTGGCAATTCATTGAGGAGTAAAGTCAGAAAATAATGTCAGACATTTGTGTTTCAGACTTTATTTACTTCAGAAAATTTATGTTAACGTAAAACCTGTTATTCTATCAACTTCCTAAGTTTGTAAGAGCAATATTTTAAAAATTGTCCCTATTTTTGGGCCTTTGTCCCCCATTATTTATGACTTTGTCCAGATTTCTTGATCTAAGAGGTATGCAAGTGAATGAACTGAAGATCAGAATCTCTCAACTGCATTCACAGAAAAAAAAACTGCCTAAAAACACTTTTTTTAAGTCGTTTTCCAGGGGGCAAGCTCTCCTGCACCCCCCACAGCCCTTAACTTATATATACCAAATCTGCAGTCACACCAATTCAAAGAAGGGGGAAATTTCCCCCAGAAGGGCATCACTGCAGCCACAACTCACCAACAGTAATTTCCTATGGAGGAACTCTGATCATCAGCGAGCTGAATCTCAGGCGGTTGAAGTTCAAGCATTCAGTCATCATCCACCAGTAGGGCTGTACATTGTGTGATGACTGGATGTACAAGTGACAACAAATGGACTCCTTCTACTTCCTTATATCAACACACAATCATGAATTGAGCAAGTAACAATCAAGTATTCTAAAGTTGAAAAATGACTGATGGTCATCAGTAGTCAAAGGTAGACAAATAATGACTGTCAAATACTTTGCAGTAGGGAATGCATTTGTTTTTAGCACACTAGCAGTTCTATTTAGAAAGTAGATGAGCTTTTAATTCATTTTGAAAGCCTGTATCTCACAGACATGCCTCAGTTCATGGGGCAGTTTATTTTCTAGAATTTACCAACCTGATGTAGACCATTAAGTGTTATCATGTATGTTTCTTGTTTGTTTCTTGTTCTTCCGACAGACTCAGTGATTCAGAAAAAATAACTTACCCTCCTACACACCACAATTGCCTCAAGGTGCAGTTTACATTGTCACATAAAATGTGATTAAGAGACATGTTTAACTGCAATGAGGACGACCTCATTAGCAAATAAATAATATGTCTCTGAATAACATATAATTACTACCAGTGCTAAAATGCACTTTTGGATGATAATTACCACTGGTGGTGCATGCATCCCATTGATACAGGGACTCTTATCAGTCACTTTCCCACATACAGGGATTCATATATAGACACACACACACACACACACACACACACACACACACACACACACACACACACACACACACACACACACACACAAACCTGAATTATCGATCCCCTACCTATTCCCCCAGCTACGACCACACTGACAGACATACATACAACACACACACTCATACACACAGTCATGTTATACCACTCATATACCTGCAAACACACACACACACACACGCACGCACGCACGCACGCACACACGCACACACACACACACACACACACACACACACACACACACACACACATTCATACCCCTCCCATCATTACATTTCTGCTGAGCTTCCATATCCTTAGCTACAATACAGTCTCTCCCAAAAGCTAAAATTGGGAAATACAGCATTTGACTTTGTTAATAAAGAGAACCATTACACTAATTTATACAGGCATTTTTGAGGGAGAACACATGGTTAATTACCATTAGCTGCACTCAGAATGGCTTATTAGCATTTAGCATTGCCCTGGAGATTACCCACCATGATGCTTGATGATTCTACAGACTGTAAAATCATTGTAGTGGGTCTGGCTATGAATCAGAAGGGGTGTCTGCGAGTAGCTAGCCACTCATGTTAAGACTTGCTCATCAGGGTAGCCTTTTCTGAATATCAGCCAGAACATTTTTATTTGTGGTAGGTTGCCCACCATGTCAGACTGATGGACAGTGCTGGCATTTTGGTGCGCAGAGACTTTTATGGGCAATTTTTAACTGTATTATAGGCAACTGTTGATTAAATGCCAATTAGGGAATGCTATGTAAAGATGAACATTATGTTTTCCATAGCAGTAGCCAGCTGTGCTCATGTTTGTGTAAGATAGGTGATGGTACACTTGTAAGGAGGCAAGCATAGTATGAAATTCATGGAAGAAGGATACAAGTTGACTGTAGTAGTTATGGCACTGTCAAAAAATAGTCTGTGTCCTTAAGGTGTACCAAGTTGATTTTGGCGTTGTTCTAGCTACTACATTTCCACTTGTTTTTTTTAACCTGAGGGAATTAGCAAGGATGCAGCCCAGAAGTTTAAATGATGATTCATATTTAATGTGGAACAATTCTTGGGAGGTGATATAAAGACCTTTGATTAGCTGAGATAGGTTAAAGTCTCTGACCATTTGGTTAGGACCATTAAGCTGTCAGATCTTAACTAGCAATAACACTGATTTTGTCTCATACTGACTATATTGTATAAACTGCATATGGTGATTAGTTGTAAATAAATGAAGAATTAATTACAAAGGTTAATTTAATTTCAATATCCATGTTTCTGATGCATTAAGTGTTAATATGTACTATTACAATTGTATGTGCTGTCTTTACTATAAAATATTCTTTAATAAATACATGCAAAAATAAAAACTGATTTTGTCTTACTACCATTGAGATGTAAAACTAAATCACATTCACACTGCTCAGATGTTAGATGACAGCTTTGAGCTGAGTCCATCACCAATATGTTTTGCAAGGAAGACAGTGGAGTCATCAGAATACTTTGCTTAACTAGGAGAGGGCCCGCGGATGAGCCTTGTGATACTCTGACCTCCTCTGGTAAGGAATGGAAGAGGGAACACCATTCCAGCTGTTTGAAGGACCATTTCTTCTTAAATAGTTACTATAACAAAGCATGGCACTAAACATTGAAACTATAGCCTGACTGGCTTATACTACCATAAGCTTGGTATGATAGACTATGTCAGATGCTTTGGAGAGCTCCAAGAACAGCCAGTCAAGTTGCTTTTACCAAGAAGATTGTACATGTATTCCACATCTAGAAGAGCTGTGCCTATACCATGGTTTGAAATGAAGCATGTCCAGATTCTGGAATGAGACTGTTATTTAACAGACTTAAATGGAAGGAGAAGAGGAGGGCGAAGGCGTGCCCGAAGGCAGGAAGATAGGAGGAAGGTTAGGAGTGTAGCAGTGAGGGTAGGAACTTTGAATGTTGGCAGTATGACTGGTATAGGAAGAGAGCTAGCTGATATGATGGAGAGAAGGAAGGTTGATATATTGTGTGTGCAAGAGACCAGATGGAAGGGAAGTAAGGCCAGGTGTTTAGGAAATGGGTTCAAATTGTTTTATCATGGTGTGGATGGCAGGAGAAATGGGATAGGGGTTATACTAAAGGAACAATATGCCAAGAGTGTTTTAGACGTGAAGAGAGTGTCTGACCGAGTGATGTTTATGAAGCTCGAAATTGATGGTGTAATGATGAATGTTGTTAGTGCATATGCTCCTCAAGTTGGGTGTGCGATGGAAGAGAAAGAGAAATTTTGGAGTGAGTTGGATGAAGTTGTGGTGAGTGTACCCAAGGGTGAGAGACTAGTGATTGGAGCGGACTTTAATGGGCATGTTGATGAAGTGAACAGAGGGGATGAGGAAGTGATGGGTAGGTATGGATTTAAGGAGAGGAATGCAGAAGGTCAGATGATTGTGGATTTTGCGAAAAGGATGGACATGGCTGTGGTGAATACGTATTTTAAGAAGAGGGTGGAGCATAGGGTGACGTACAAGAGTGGAGGAAGATGCTCACAAGTTGATTATATACTATGTAGGAGGGCCAGTCTTAAGGAGATTGGAGACTGTAAAGTGGTGGCAGGGGAAAGTGTAGTTAAGCAGCATAGATTGGTGGTATGTAGAATGACGTTGGTGATCAAGAAGAGGAGGAATGTGAAAACTGTGCCAAGGATTAAATGGTGGAAGTTAAAAAAGGGTGATTGTGAAGTGGAGTTTAGGGAAGAGTTAAGACAGGCACTGGGAGGCAGTGGAGAGTTACCGAATAGCTGGGTAACTACAGCAGAACTAGTAAGGGTGACTGCTAGAAAGGTGCTTGGTGTGACATCTGGACAGAGGAAGGAGGACAAGGAGACCTGGTGGTGGAATGAGGAAGTACAGGAGAGTATACAGAGGAAGAGGCTGGCGAAGAAGAAGTGGGATTGTCAAAGAGATGAAGAAAGTAGACATGAGTATAAGGAGATGAGGCATGGCAAAGAGAGGTGTGAAAGCTAAGGATAGGGCATATGGAGAGTTGTACAAGAGATTGGACACTAAAGAGGGAGAAAAGGACCTGTACCAATTAGCTAGACAGAGGGACAGAGCTGGGAAAGATGTGCAGCATGTAAGGGTGATAAAGGATAGTGAGGGAAAGGTACTCACAAGAGAGGAGAGTGTGTTGAGTAGATGGAAAGAGTATTTTGAGAGGCTGATGAATGAAGAGAATGAGAGAGAGAGAAGGTTGGATGATGTGGGGATAGTGAATCAGGAAGTGAAACAGATTAGCAAGGAGGAAGTAAGGGCAGCTATGAAGAGGATGAAAAATGGAAAGGCTGTTGGCCTTGATGACATACCAATGGAAGCATGGAGGTGCTTAGGAGAAATGGCAGTGGAATTTCTAACTAGATTGTTTAATGAAATTTTGGAAAGTCAGAGGATGCCTGAGGAGTGGAGAAAAAGTGTTTTGGTACCTATCTTTAAGAATAAGGGTGATGTGCAGAGCTGCAGTAACTACAGAGGGATAAAACTGATTAGTCACAGCTTGAAGTCATGGGAAAGAGTAGTGGAAGCAAGGTTAAGAAGGGAGGTGATGATTAGTGATCAGCAGTATGGTTTCATGCCAGGAAAGAGCACTACAGATGCAATGTTTGCTCTGAGAGTGTTGATGGAGAAATACAGAGAAGGTCAGAAGGAGTTGCATTGTGTCTTTGTAGACTTGGAGAAAGCATATGACAGGGTGCCTAGAGAAGAGTTGTGGTATTGTATGAGGAAGTCGAGAGTGGCAGAGAAGTACGTAAGAGTGGTACAGGATATGTACGAGGGTAGTGTGACAGTGGTGAGGACTGCAGTGGGAGTGACAGATCCGTTTAAGGTGGAGGTGGGATTACGTCAAGGATCAGCTCTGAGTCCTTTCTTATTTGCAGTGGTGATGGACAGGTTGACAGATGAGATCAGACAGGAGGCCCCGTGGACTATGATGTTTGCAGATGACATTGTGATCTGTAGTGAGAGTAGGAATCAGGTTGAGGAGACTCTGGAGAGGTGGAGATATGCTCTAGAGAGCAGAGGAATGAGGGTCAGCAGGGCTAAGACAGAATATATGTGTGTAAATGAGAGGGAGAGTAGAGGAATGGTGAGGATGCAGGGAGTAGAGTTGGTAAAGGTGGACGAGTTTAAGTACTTGGGATCAACAGTTCAGAGTAATGGTGAATGTGGAAGAGAGGTGAAGAAGAGAGTACAGGCTGGGTGGAATGGGTGGAGAAGAGTGTCAGGAGTGATTTGTGACAGACGGGTATCCGTAAGAGTGAAAGGGAAGGTCTACAAGAGTGTAGTGAGACCAGCTATGTTATATGGGTTGGAGACAGTGGCATTGACAAAAGGCAGGAGTCAGAGCTGGATGTGGCAGAGTTAAAGATGTTAAGATTTGCAATCGGTGTGACTAGGATGGATAGGATTAGGAATCGGTATATTAGAGGGTCAGCTCATGTTGGACAGTTTGGAGACAAAGCAAGAGAGACGAGATTGCGTTGGTTTGGACATGTGCTGAGGAGGGATGATGGGTATATTGGGAAAAAGATGCTAAGGATGGAGCTGCCAGGTAAGAGGAATAGAGGAAGGCCTAAGATAAGGTTTATGGATGTGGTGAGAGAGGACATGCAGGCGGTTGGTGTGACAGAGCAAGATGCAGAGGATAGGAAGAAATGGAAAGAGATGATCCGCTGTGGCGACCCCTAACGGGAAAAGCCGAAAGAGAATGATGATGAAATGGACAGATTTCTAGGACTTTGGAGTAGACAGAAGAGCTATGGGTTAATTATTGTTAAATGCAACTGTTGCCGCCTTTGATGGATAAAAATAGTTCCTAGAATTTTGCAGGTAACTTATCAATAGCACCAAATCCTGCCTCCAGTTTCTGAAATAATTTGTATACCAGGCCAGAAGAGACAGCTTATAAAGTGAATGACAGATATTCATGACTAAGAGGTTCCTGGCCACCACCTATTTGCCTGTTAACAATTGTATTTAACCGTTGTAGAAGTGTGAGGCAAAGTAATTAGTAACTTCATTGTCAATAAGGTGAGTGAAGGAGGTGGGATCAGAGCTATAACCAGGTTTCAGCAAATGACTAACACTTCTCAAGATGAGGGGACCTGGATTATGCAGCCAACCTACACACTCCAGACACCCTCTCTCCCTCCATTAAATGACTTTTTATACATATTCCTTTTATACATATTCTGTGTCTATAGTCATTTGTATGGCTGAAGTGTAAGAAACATGCCCCCCTTCAGCTACACAGCTACACTGCAATGTCAGCAATTGATTGACTTGCTGCAGGAATGGAACTCACAGCCTTCTACACCAAAGATAAGAGTGCTACCTGTTCTGCCACTATTACCGCAGATGAGTTAGAAGCGGCATGTGATGCCTCTGCTGGATAGCAGTTCCTGTACTCTGAATGACTACACAGAAGTGTCTATACACACAGAAGATATATAAAGTGATCTAATGGAGGGAAAGTGGGTATCTGGAGTGAGTAGGCTGGCTACATAATGCAGTTCTCCTCGTCTTGATGTGAAGACCTCCAACCTCCTCATCTTGATGTGAAGACCTCCAACTTTTTCTGTCCCCACTAGAGCCTAGAAAACACGTAGGGGGTCCAGGTAGATTGGCCAGTGGTATTCTGCTTAATATAATAGAAAGGACAGATAGTATTGATACTGGTGGGCCCTACGAAAGGTTTTGATCCCAGATGAGTCCAGAACTGCTAGTGAGCCAAGATGGGAAAGTGAAAAGGGCTGACTAATGACTAAGATAGCTAGATAGATACCACACAGTGATGTCTCAAGATGAGTCACAGGTGTTTTTTCAGAGATATATACAGTGGCCACCTATCCACAGTATAAAATGAAGGGGAGCTTTCAGTAGAGTTTTCATACTAACTCCTGTAATGGACAGAAATCAGGGAAAGAGTGTGTTACCTAGTAGAGATGTAAACGTTTGCTGTCAAGCCCTCACCTACAGCCCAGCTATAATGATATCAAATACTGAGTATGATACACTGAGCACTAGAGGAAATAATACATAGGAAGATATATGTGCAGCTACCTGCATAGTGCTAATTGCATACTGTGCTGCTAACACCAAAAGCACAGAAAGTTCTGCAGCACTATGACCAGTGTGTGAAACCAGCCTTCAGGAAAATGATACATTTAAGCTACAGTTGTGATTGCAAAGGCACATACACAGCCGCAGCCAACAGTCAGTACTCAAGGAAGCACAGCTCAGCCTGATGACGTACAGAACAAGCAATGTAAGAATGATCTAGACTCCCCCCACCTTGCTACTCAGGATATTTAAATAACACACAACTTGTATTTTGGTTAGCAGTAGAATTGCCAGAACTGACCAAATTAAAAGGCCCAGTAATCTCAAACTTCAGTTATTGCATGGCTTAAACAGTGCCCTTGCAAGGCTTAAACATTGTTCTGTACTGCAGTCTTGCTTTGAGCCCAGCTGCTATGATCATTATGCCTGTTTCTCTGCAGCAGCCGCTCATTCCTAAATATCTGTGACCCATCAACATAGGTCACACTGGGATTGTCACATTTGTTTGATTTAATTTGTGGATGTTATATTTTCAGCTCTGTCACCCAAATCATGCAGTGACTGTCAAAGACACCAGGTCTTATTGAAGAAACATCATTGTTAGTAGGAGTGGTTGGCTCTGGAATTAGCAAATGGTGTCCATCTCTCAACGACTGATCAGCATTTCTTCTTTGACAGTGGGATAATGATGGTAATGTAATTTGCAAGGTATGTGGTATCTGATTCCCTCAGCAGGAAAAAAAAGTGGTAACAAAATTTATTCATAAAGAAACCTTTTTTATGTAACGCTGCTTTAACTAATGCTTGACATTTCCCTATAGGGTATCAAAGTTAGATGATTAGAGAATTCTTTGCCTTTTTCATATGATTAATCAGAACAGTTTAGAACATGGTGCTATCATTTATCACATTTATGCACAATAGACACCAATATCCTAGTGGTGAACAACTTCTAGCCAAGTAAAGGAACCTGTTCATTTAGCAAGCACAAGTGGTGGGGACACTTGTCTTTCAAATTTGTTATTCATACAGTTATCCATTTCATCAAGCCCCAACAGCTAGACCAAGCAGAAACAAAGTACCTGTTAACTTCTCTAATTCATGTTTCCATTGGTAATACCTATGCTGTGTAACATTAAAGAATTGTAGACCATAATATTATGTCTGGCTTAGGGATCTGTTCAGAGCAGATGTAGGCTATATGAGAGTTTAACTGTTCCATCATGTATGAAGTCAATTAAATGCTTCCTTTATTCTGTTTATAATTCTTATGTTAAGTGACATATCTCCATTTAAATAAGTGAAATTTATTTGTCAGCTGTACCTCAGTCAAAGACAACCTCAAGACAGTTACAAGATGATTTTTTTTATATAAAATGTGCCATTGAAACGTGGCAAGCATGCTGCATTACCTATTAGAAGCACTGACTCATTATACCTTCTAGGGGGCAGTATGACAGAAGTATAATACAGAACGCTGCAATATCGAAAACTACAAATAGCCATGGTGGTGCAGCGGTAGTGTTGTTGCCTCACAGCAAGAGGTTCTCCCATTCGATTATCATCTGGAGCGCCTTCTGTGTGGAGTCTGCATGTCCTCCCTGCAGTTGAGTGGTGTTCAAAAGACATGCGTCGAATGGACGTGCCTTTGTTGAAGGTCGGGAGTCGAGCTGGCACCTTGGCACCTGTAAAAAATCTACTGCCAATCATTACTGGACCGGAGTTCTGCTGTGGTGGCCCATAACTGGGAAAAGCCGAAAGAAGAACAAACTCAACAGTGAGTAGAAATGTCAACACTCACTGTAACCCTATCTAGAGTACTTTTACAAGGAGTTTTATACCCTCTAGCCTCCAGCATAGAAGAAAGTATAACACATTCATGTTATTTCTAAGCATCCTAACTGCTGGGATTGAGGCACTGCAGATTAAGGGGAATTAGGTGTGGTACTGCAGAGTGTTATACGTTTTGGCACTGCATTATTGCCTTGGTCCAACCGACCATGTTTTATCCCAAAGATAAACCTGTTATGTATTTTAATTTTTATTATGATCACCATTTGTGATTTCAGTGTGATTACTCTCTGTACTTTTATTTTTTTTGGGGGGGGTTATCAGAATTTTTTTGTTTGCTTTCATTGTTCAAGTTGTGCTAGAAAATGGTACTTTAGGGACAGGCAACTTACCTCATTAAACATGAATCAATAGTTAAATGAACAGATTAATAATGAAAATTATAAAATAACCCCCATTAATATTCCAAAACGTGCATGCTGATTGGCCAGCATGCCTGTTGTAAATGCCACAATATACCAATGGTAAAAGGTCCAGTAGCCAGAACTTTTTTCCGTTGGTATAAGGTGTCCAAAACTTTTTTTTTAATTAAAAAAAAACACGGAGCAATGGAGACTTTCTTTTCTCCATTGCTTCTGTTTCAAAGGATTGATGTACTGGGTATGCGTGGGAATGCAAGTCCCATACACATGCGCAGTACATCAACACAAGGAAGCAGTATACCACCACTGGCAGAAGAACAGTAATCTGCCATTATACAGACATTATTTAAGAAAAGTAAGTATTTTTTTATTTAAATAATGTCATTGTATAATAGCAATAACCGACTCCGTGGTTGTGGTATATTGAAGATTTACCCACGGTTAGCATTATTTAATCACTCGGGCTTCGCCCTCATGATTAAACCACACCAACCGTGGGTAAATCTACAATATACCATACCACGTCATTAGTTATTGCTTAAGTAACATTCATAATGAGTAACCACTTCATCCTGCCTGTGTTTCAGAACACTGCATGTAGCATCTATTGTTATTATCTGATCGTGTTGTAATTAATTGCAAGAATGCCCTTTTATCTTCAGTCTCACTGATACTTCATCACAGGGGGAAAGAGCTGGATAAATGCTGAGCTTTGGGCAGCTGGAGTGCCTTACCAGAAGGCTTATTCTGCAGCAAGATAGACAAACTAGTTCATTTCTTTTATTTATTTAGTTTATTATTATGATAATGATAGTACCATTTAGAAAGAAGAACAAAGGGAATACAGAAGAAAAAAAGTTCTGCAATACGAATTATGAGTTGTAGCTGGTCATGTTACGTTTCATGTTCCTGAGATGTGGGAAGAAACCAGAGTTCCTGAAGAAAACCCGTGAAAGCATAAATCATGCAAGCTCTACCCAGATGGTATCCAGATTCAATCACTAAAACCCTGAACTCTAGAACGAACAGGCAACATCACAAATTACTGTGTGACTGTGTCACTGTGCTGCCCAGATCTGGCACTCCTTTCAACAATCTGTCACAGTGGATCAAGTGGAACAAGGTGTTGACGCATGAGACATTACCTGCCTCAATAGCTTATATTCTCACAACATGTTCATATGTCTGTAGGTATGTCTGCTCCATTATATTAGTGCCTTAGAGCAGCCACTACCTTTGAAGGCCATTCACCAATAAAATGGAATTCCTCCACAACCTTTGTGCGTATTGTGTCACACAGTTCCTATGTGGTGTGGTTAGATAGTGCTCAGGCCTGTAGATTTACTGTAGAATACTGTTAAGTTTCAAATCCAGGTCTATGACAAAGTGTTCTTAAATGTTTTTGCAAGAAGCATGAAAACAAAGCATTTAGGATACATTTTCCATCCAGTGAAATACATTTAAATTTCTACTAAAACTGTGTGTTGTGCATGCTCTTCATCTGAAGTTAAAGCTATTAATTTAAGACATTGTTTATAGTCTGCAGTGCTTTTCAAGTGGTTTCTATTCTAGGCCTAGGTATTCAGAGCGAGTCAAATTTTATTGCATTTTACTACTTCTCTTCTGAATTTGTTTTCCAGTCACTCTTTTCCTGTTATGCTTTAAAATGTGGAGGCTTTTCACCAGGCAGCCCTACTGTATACCTTGCCTTGGAACTTCCTCCCAGTCTCATCTTCAGTATACCTGACCCTAGAAGTTCCTCCCAGTCTTATCTCCTCTGCTCATTTTACTAGTTACTAGCAAAAGAAACTGGGAAGACCCCCCCCCTTAGACTGTTAGTTGTACTTCAAAATTGCCTTATAAGTGTGTGTGTTCCTCATTGCTGGCTTGTCTGCCTTAGAATTGCATTGTAATTACGTGTATCTAGTTGTTAGATTTGTTTCTGGTACCTTTTAATTTGTGGCTAACTAAAGTGTGTTTTTACATTAAGAAGATTGGGACTGCTATTCTAGTTTCAGTAGAATTACTTGCTGTAGCTAGTTATTTGGTTTGTTTCTTTTACCTTTCACATTTGGCTAACTAAAGTATGTTTTACATTAAGAAGACTGGGACTGTTATTCTAGTGACAGTAGGAAAGTAGCCTGGTCTGCCCGAGTTGGTTGGGAAACACACTGGGAAGCTTAAAATGAGATTGTTTCATCAGCCAGGGGGCTTTTTAGGGACTTAGTTGTTTAATGTTAATCTGCACTTGAGAACTTATTTTGCCATGGTTTTACAATACGATATTCCATGATCATCCATCTTACGGTAGAAGGTGTTTACCTGATCTGTTTCACTTAAGAAGCAATCCAAGGAGCTCAAAGTGCAGTTGTTTATTAACCCAAAGGTGCAAAAGTTAGTTTTCAGATTTTTCTGTCTGCTATAAATTAGGCATGTTTGTAGAGGAGCGTTTCAAAGTGCAGTGGAGGTTAGCAGTGCCCTGTGTGAAGACTGGGGAAAGATGGGCGATGGCTGCCAGCCTAGTCAAATAGAATTTGATATATAATTGTATCATTTGTATATATAAATGTAAAATACAGGCTTGTGTTCTTAAATGAAAGAAAACACTGTAAAATGTGAACTTCAAGATTGTTGCAATATTGCCATCTGCTGTAAGGAAAACTAAGCCAAGGATTTCAAATGTCTTTTGAAGTTAAAATTATCTAAATAGTGGTGCCGAAGTGGCTGGCTGAACACATTATTTCTATTGTCTTAACTTAAGGGATAATTGCTAGAGTGTACATATGAAATGTGTTTTATTGTTGTAGTTTCCTGAGCATGTGTTAGATTGCTAAATAATGCAGTTTGTTGGTTGTCAAAATGATGTAATGTGTATACTGGGAAAACCTAAGTGTCAAAATGATGTAATTTGGGAGGGCCTAGCAAAGATGTTTGTCAGTGAGTTTAAAAACTATTGTTCAGAGAGAAACTGTGAACATTTTGATGTTGATAACCCACTTAGCACTCTGCCCGTTGTCTTATGTAAGTAGTGTCTTAGAAATATGTTTCTTGTAGTAATAGCTAGGAACTTAGAAGAAAGTTAGACAAGTGTTTTTTCTGTTATATCAGAACTTTCCTACTGCATTGTTTTAAGTTTCTGAGTGATCTCTGAACTCTTAGATGTCACTGTGGTGTAGTAGTATTATCTTGTGTTTAATTATTTATTATTAAATATTTTAAAAACCTTTACCTGTGGCTGGTTTGTGTAGAGATAAGTAAGTTCTAGAGTACATTGCATATTTATAGAGTTTATTGTAATAAGCCACTCTAAAAAGTTTTAGACTGAATAGTCACATTACCAATTGGATAATAATATTGCACAGTAATAATTGGACACCCTTTTAAGGACCATTGGGTAGCTGATAAGTATTAGCTGGTGGTGGCAGAAATTACTACTGTATAGTCTGGGTAAAGGGGCACAGCTGCAGAATTTGTGTCAGCCTTTCCCAGTTGTGTCTGTGAAGTTGTATAAATAATTATCTCAAAGTTTGTGTGGTGTGTCAGCTACCTGGGCAGGAACACGAAGCACTGGTGGGACAGAGATGGTACTGGAGGTTAGCTTGCCAGCTAGGCTGAGATCCGGACCCTATAGCTGTGCCAGTGTGGAGTCTTATTGGAGACCTGGAGAGCAAGGGAGCAACCACCCCAGACTGACTGTGATCTCTGTGTGCACCTAAGGGAAATTGTACTTTACTGTGTGTATTTGTTATCCTTTCCTCTTATATGAGATGCCTTTCCTGATGTTAGTGGTGAGGATTGAGGCTCCTTGATTGCTGGGCCAGGGCATGGTCATCACATTTCTGGAGGCAGTGGTTGGGATAAGATATCCTCACATTTCTGGTGGAAGTAGTTGGAATAAGATATCCTCACATTTGTGGTTCACAGTGGTTGGGATAAGATATCCTCACTTATGGTTTGCAGTGGTGTGGGTAGAGTGAATCCTGTAGCTTATGTACAGTGATCTCTGGAAGATGTTTTGTACTATAATCAGCCACACAGTGTATACTCAGAGTTCAGATCACAATTATTTCATTTCTTTTGTTAGCTTAGTTAGTCAGGGTGAGCAGGCAGCATGTCAGCAGAGGAGTATGGAAAGCTGACAAAGAGCTAGCTGGTGGAGATTTGCCAGGCTAGGGGAATGGTGCATGGAAACCTGACTAAGGCAGACCTGATTGCAGCCTTGGTTATAGCTGCATCAGAAAACAGCATCCAGGAGGACAATCAGACTGTAGTGGAGATACTATATCCTCAGAGAATGGACAGCTCAACCTTTCTGCAAAGGACAATCAGAATGGCAGTGGAGATACAATATCCTCAGGGAATTGACAGCTCAAACTTTCTGCAGTGGACTTAAAAATCCAGCCAGAGCTAAAGAGACTTGAGTTGGAGACCAGGCATTTGGAGATAGAAGCCGAAGAAAAGGAGCATCAGAGTAAGCATGAGAGGGAAATGCTAACTCTTCGCCAGAGTCATGGAGGTAATGCAGAAGGGAGTAACTGAACCCCAGAAGCACAACAGGTCAGTAAATTTCTTCCACAATTTAAAGAGGGGGATAATTTTGATAGTTTCATTCACATGTTTGAAAGGGTATGCAAACAGTATAGTGTTGACCAAAAGCTCTGGGTATGGTTCCTGACCCCCTTACTCCATGGGAAAGCTTTAACTTGTATATCACAAATGCCTGACTCTGTCTGTTTTGATTATACTGTTGTAAAAAATGTCTGTTAGAATGTTTTAAGCTAACACCTGAAATGTATTAGAAAAAGTTTTGTGAGCATAGATGCAAGGCAGATTAAAATGTATGTGAATATATTGTTGAACTGAGCACTTATTTTCATAGCTGGGTGAGTGGATGTCAGGTCACCACTTTTGAAGGGCTGGCAGACCTTTTGGTGAGGGAACAAGCCCTTAGCACTTTGCCTAAGGACATGAGGATCTGGATAGCTAATAGACAATGTGCTACTTCAGATGAGTTGGGGAAGAAAGGAGACCTATACCTGGCAAACAGGGCAGCCCTGCACAGGAAGGGGACCCTCAGTACTGCTCATGGGTCTAAAGGAACCCATGGTGGGCAGCACAGACTACCCTAACATAATCTTCCAGTAGCAGGGGAAGACACTAGTCCAGGTACATGTCCAGGAGCTAGGGTGAAATGTTTTGAATGCAACCAATGGGACCATGTGGCATACAGATGTCCATGGAGGCAAGGTGGGGAACCAAAGGTGAGGGAGCCAGTAAGTGGGGAAGGCAAAATGCCAATAGTGGGTTGTCTTGAGATAACAGGGGTATGGAACTACCATCCTGCAGATGTCCTGAGAGGGAAGGATTTGGATGAGGCAGTACTATGCACTTATGCAGTTACAGGCAGTAAGGCTAGGAGACAAGCATGTGGGTCTGGTAGCCTGGGGGAGACCCAGACAGACTGCATACTTGCAGTCAGGACTGATGAGGTGGTTACTTCAGGGAGTGAGCTATGCTGTAGCAGGGAGACTGAAGGTGAGCCACAGCTGCTTGTGGGTACTGATGTTCCCTTGGACAAGATAACTGCAAAGGTAGAGTTGAGTAGTAGTACCCAGGCTGACAGTGAGGCACCACTGTCAGAGGAAGCCAGACTTGATGTGGAAGGGAAACTGGGAAGGGTTACAAGGATAGAGGTGAGATAGGCTCTGCTCTCAGACCCTACATTGCAAGGCCTGAGGAAGGTAGTTAGGGAGGCACCTGATTCTCAAGGGAAGGGGCAATCTGTATACTGGGACAAAGGGTTACTATACAGAGAGTGGACCCCTGAGGGAGGGCTAGAAGGTGAGAGAGTAAAGCTGTTGGTAGTACCTAGAGCCTACCGTCTGGCGCTTCCAGCCATAGCCCATGATATTCCCTTTGCAGGTCATATGGGCATAAAATGTACAGAGGCGTATTATGCAAAACTTCTATTGGCCTAGAATTTCCAGAGATGTAACAGCGTACTGCAGGAACTGTGAGCAGTGCCAAAAGGTAGACAAGGCAGGAGACAAGGTGAGAGCTACTTTGATGCCTTTGCCTGTGATTAAGGAGCCATTTCAGAGGGTAGCTATGGATATTGTGGGTTCTCTGAGTACCCAAGTTCCACAGCAAAAAAGTATATCCTATTGGTTGTAGATTATACTACATGATACCCTGAGGCAGTGGCTTTGTCCTCCATTGAGGCAGAGAAGGTGGCAAATGCTGTGTTAGAGATTTTCAGCAGGGTGGGTTTCCCAAAAGAAATACTGACTGACCGAGGTGCCAATTTCATGTCCAACCTGCTGGCTTGTCTGTGGAAGTCCTGTGGGGTGAAGCACATGAAGACCACACCCTACCATCCCCAGACTAATGGTCTTGTTGAGAGGTTAAACTCTACAATCAAGTCCATGCTACGGGCATTTGCAGATCAGTTTAAGAGGGAGTGGGACAAGTATTTGCTCCATCTTTTATTTGCTTACAGAGAGGTTCCCCAGGAAACCACAGGTTTTTCACCCTTTGAGTTGCTGTATGGGCATAGGGTGAGGGGACCTCTAGATTTAATTCAAGATGAATGGGAAGGTTAGTGTGAGTCTCACAAGGAGTCTGTTGTGGCATATGTCCTAAACCTCAGGACAAGGCTCAGGAAACTCCTGGGCTTGGCCCAGGAGAAGCTGTCAGAAGCCCAATAACAGAAAAGGGTGTGGTATGACAGCAATGCTCGAGCTAGAGAGTATGCTGTTGGGCAGCAGGTAATGGTTCCCATGCCTGTCAGGCACAACAAGCTGCAAGCAGCTTGGGAGGGACCCTACAAGGTGGTAAGAAAGGTAAGTGATGTTAACTACATGGTGGAAGTGCTAGGCAGATGGCAGGGGCACAAATTGTATCATGTTAACATGATGAAACCTTAACATGATAGGGAGGACCTTGTTCTGAGCATTTGCAGTGCATTGCAGGAGGAGTCTGCGGGTGATCTGAGGACTGATCTCCTCAGTGAGGCACGGGCAGACAACTCAGTGGAAGGGGTAGCAATATCCTGGCAGCTATCTCCTACCCAGGTTTGAGAAATAAGAGCAGTGTTGCAGGAATCTGGGGACATGTTCACTGGGAAATCAGGGTGCACCCACCTGGTGCAGCACCAGGTGTATACACAACCCCAAAGGTCTATTAGGCAGGCCTTTATAGGGTGCCTGAGAGTGTCAGACAGGCTCTGAAGGAGGAGATACAGGAGATGTTGGAACTAGGGGTGATTCAAAAGTCCAACAGTCCCTGGTCTTCCCCAGTGGTGCTGGTGCCAAAGAAGGATGGCAGCACCAGGTTCTGTGTGGATTACAGGAAATTAAATAGTCACACAGAGTCGGATGCTTATTCCATGCCTAGGACAGATGAGGCCCAAGAGCAGCTGGGTGGGGCTAAGGATCTTACAACCATTGATCTTACAAAGGGTTACTGGCAGGTGCCCTTGACTCCCAGTGCTAGAGAGAAGTCAGCCTTTGTGACTCCTTTTGGCTTGTATGAGTTCACAAAGATGCCTTTGGGATGAAGAATGCCACAGTGACTTTCCAGAGGCTGGTGGATAATATCCTAGCAGGAGCAGGAGGATTTGCCCTTGCTTACCTAGATGATATTGCTATCTACAGCCATTCCTGGTCAGAGCACCTTCGGCATGTCAGGGACATTCTGGGCAGACTACAGAGGGCAGGGTTGACCATTAAGCCAACCAAATGTCAGGTGGGTATGGCAGAGGTCTCCTACCTAGGACATAGAATGGGGAGTGGTAAGATAAGGCCAGAACCTGCCAAAGTGGAAGCTATTCAGGCGTGGCCTGCACCTGTTACTAAAAAGCAGGTGAGGGCATGCTTAGGGACAGCAGGGTACTACAGAAAGTTCATCCCCAGTTATAGTACCATAGCTGCTCCCCTCACAGACCTGACGAGTAAGAACAGGCCAGATAAGGTAGTGTGGACCCCAGCATGTGAACAGGCATTTCAGAAGCTTAAAGAAGCTTTGGGAGGACCCCCTGTGTTAGCCAGTCCAGATTACAGCAAAGGATTTGTTGTGCAGGTGGATGCTTCAAACCATGGGGTGGGGGTTGTACTTAGCCAGATTTTTTCAGAGGGAGAAGAGTACCCAGTGGTTTATCTCATTTGTAGGCTCTGACCCAGGGAGGAATGCTATGCAGTCATGGAAAAGGAATGTCTAGCCATAGTGTGGGCACTGCAGAAACTTCAGCCTTATCTGTATGGAAGAAAATTCACTATAATGACAGATCACAACCCTCTAACATGGTTAAACATAGAGAGTCAGCAAAATGCCAAGTTGCTAAGATGGAGCCTGGGGCTGCAAGCATATGATATGTCAGTACAGCACCACAGTGGGATTAGCAATGCCAATGCAGATGGGCTCTCAAGACAGGGAATGGGGTGAGGTACACCCAGTTAGATGTAACCCTCTCAAGCGGCGTTTCTCAAGGGTCACTTGAAAAACTAGCTTGAGTTCTCTGGGGGGAAGAGATGTGAAGATTGGGGAAAGATGGGTGAAGGCTGCCAGCCTAGTCGAATAGAATTTGATACATAATTCTATCATTTGTATATATAAATGTAAAATACAGGCTTGTGTTCTTAAATGAAAGAAAACACTGTAAAATGTGAACTTCAAGATTGTTGCAACATTGCCATCTGTTGTAAGGAAAACTACACCAAGCATTTCAAATGTCCTTTGAAGTTAAAATTATCTAAATAGTGGTGCTGAAGTGGCTGGCTGAACGCATTCTTTCTATTGTCTTTACTTAAGGAATAATTGCTAGAGTGTACATATGAAATGTCTTTTATTGTTATAGTTTCCTGAGCAGGTGTTAGATTGCTAAATAATGCAATTTGTTGGCCTGGGAACTCCAGACTAAGTGTCAAAATGATGTAATGTGTACACTGGGAAAACCTAAGTGTCACAATTATGTAATTTAAGAGGGCCTAGCAAAGATGTTTGTCAGTGAGTTTAAAAACTATTGTTCAGAGAGAGAGACAGTGAACATTTTAATCTTGATATCCCACATATCAGCACTCTGCCTGTTGTCTTATGTAAGTAGTGTCTTAGAAATAAGTTTTCTTGTAGTAATAGCTAGGAACTAAGAAGAAAGTTAGACAAGTGCTTTTCTGTTACATCAGAACTTTCCTACTGTATTGTTTTAATTTTCTGTGTGATCTCTGAACTCTTAGATATCACTGTGGTGTAGTAGTATTGTCTTGTGTTTTAATTATTTATTAGTAAATATTTTAAAAACCTTTACCTGTGGCTGGTTTGTGTAGAGATAAGTAAGCTCTAGAGTACACTGCATATTTATAGAGTTTATTGTAATAAGCCACTCTAAAAAGCCTTAGACTGAATAGTCACATTACCAATTGGATAATACTATTGCACAGTAATAATTTGACATCCTTTTAAGGGCCTTTGGGTAGCTGATAAGTATTAGCTGGTGGTGGCAGAAATTACTACCATATAGTCTGGATAAAGGGGCACAGCTGGAGAATCTGTGTCAGCCTTTCCCAGGAGTGCTTGTGAAGTTGTATGAATAATTATCTCAAAGTGTGTGTGGTGTGTCAGCTACCTGGGCACGGACACGAAGCACTGGTTGGACAGAGAGGGTATTGGAGGTTAGCTTTCCAGCTAGGCTGAGATCTGGACCCTATAGATGTGCCAGTGGGGAGTCTTATTGGGGACCTGGAGAGCAAGGGAGCAACCAGCCTCAGAATGACTGTGATCTCTGTATGCACTTAAGGGAAATTGTACTTTACTGTGTGTATTTGTTATATTTTCCTCTTATATGGGATGCCCTCCCTGGTGTTAGTGGTGAGGATTGAGGCTCCTTGATTGCTGGGCCAGGGCACGGTCATCACACCCTGTATATTAGCAAACCTATAAAGCTAGTACTTGGTATTTTAACCTGCAACATGGAAAGGATTGCATGGATATAAGTTTAGGGCAGCTAGTTAGTGCGTCAAACAGCACCAATATCAGATCACAGCACTATTTAACATCTAGCCTTAGCCCTGGACACCACTCAGGTGATTCCTGTAAAACCAAGTCCCTAAAACATAATAGCCCATCCTTAATATAGGTCCTGACAGCATCAGTTTGCAATGTCCTAATATCTCTGTTGCCAGCTTGGAAGATATGGGCATCCTGAGACAAAATAGCTATTGTCTCATGTGTGATGACCTGACACTGGACCAGTAATCAAGGAGTCTCAATCCTCACCTCTGGCACCAGTGGAAGACATTCACTAGGAGGATAAAAGGTACACCAGCAGTATTTTACAGATGCAGCTTGATGCATCAAGTGTGATTTCCCTGAAGAGCACACAGAGACCACATCCAGTCTGGGGTTGGTTTCTCCCTCTTTCTCCATATCCCCAGTAAGACTACCCACTGGCACAGCTATAGAGTTGAGATATGAGCTGAGTGGCCAAGTCAAGACCTCCAGCACTCTCTCTATCCAATCAATGCTTTGTGTCCCTGCCCAAGCAGCTGACACACACACACACACACACACACACACACACACACACACACACACACACACACACACACACACACACACACACACGCACACAGACACACACACATACTATTTGAGGTTTGATTTACACACACACACACACACACACACACACACACACACACACACACACACACACACACACATCTGCAAAAGGCTGCCACAGGTTTACTAGCTATGCCCCTTTTTGCCCAGACTATAAGGTACTTATCACTGCCACCGGGCAACTCCTTATCAGCTACTTTAAGGCCCTTAACAAAGGGTGTCCAATCTTACTGTGTAATATTAATATTAATATTAATAAAAACAGTAATTTGACCAAGAGCAAGACTATTAAGAGTGGCTCACACAGTGTCACCAAATAAATATGCAAGTACTCTCAAAACTTAAATATCTCTAGACAGATCAGCCACAATGAAAGGTTTAAATATAATTAATAATAAATAATAAAAGAACAAGAAAATACTCATCATATATTCACAGTGACATCAGAGTTCAAAATCACAGGAAATATATAAAACAACATTGCAGGACAGTCTCAAATAAAGAAAAATATCTAAACTACGCTTTGCTATATTCCTGACTATATCTAAGAGAATTATGCTATTCCCTAGTAACTTACTTCATCAGAGCAAGGCAGATGTTGTAGTGAATAGTTCTTGTCAGGTCCAAGACAGAATACAGAATGCCCTGTCTCTCTAAGAGACTTCTCAAATTAATATCTTAAATATTACTGCTGGGATAGCTTGCAGAATAACATCATTTCTTGTCATCTGAATCTATCCCAGGTAAAACTGTCACTGCTGGAAGCTGGCAGTATTTAGCATCTATCTGTGAAAATACATAGACCTTAGATCTTCAGCAGATGTTGGAAGTTATAAAACAATTACATTCCTCCATATTTCAAGACTAGTAATAATTTTACCCTAATGACAATACAGAAAGCTCCTTAGTACAGGCATTATGTCTCTAGCTGCACTGAAATTGAAAGAAACCCCTGGGATTCAGGAAGCTGTAGGAGCTTCTGCATGGAAAATGGCAGCTGAGCAATTCAGGATAGAGCCATTTTTACATGCACGAGCGGTTCTACACTGTTCTAGCATGGGAAACTGGCAAATATGCAAATTACCTCATTTTCTGGTGAAAAACATGCAAATGAGGTTATTTAGTGATTCACCAAGCTGCCAGATCTCCATGCTAGAACAGTGTTAGTGCAGAAATGCATTCAGAAAATAACTGAGTACATTTCTGCAACTGACAAAATGGAGGCATGACAGCTCATGAAAAAGCACGTATTATGTACATTAGACATGCCAATGGCCAAATATAAGGCCATTGGCATTAAAAAAATATGAATTATTATGAAAATTAAATTTTTTTTGGCCGGTCTCAGCCATTTAAGCATAGGGTAGTGGCACGCAAACAGGATCATGCCGAAAATAAAAAATAAATGTGAAAACTCAATTTAAAAATTCTGCAGTTTGTCATTATAGTCAATGGCATACAGAATGTAAACAATACCAGGGAACACTGGTTGTCAAGGGGAAAGGGTCAATTTTAGTGCAGTAACTAACAACCTACACTCTGAGGTATGCAAATGAGGGGAATTATACTGAATCACACATTTCTTCAAAGTGTCAGCTTGTACCTAACCGTGTAGGTGCAGCAATACAACAGTGCAAGTGTAAGCTGAATGACTTCACAAGGGTGTGTGTCATGATTGCTGTAAGTTCATTGGAGCTCTGTGACTTCTGTTTGCCCTTAGCTAAGCACAGCTAAGGAAGGGGGTGTGTTAGATGTGCCTGAGCAGTGTGTACATAGCCTAAATGGGTTTTAAACAAAAAAAAAGTGGGGAAATGTCAGCACTGTTTACATTTGAGCACTGGGTATGCATGGTGCACCTTGGGGCTTAAATAGAGAGGAATTGGGAAGGGAAAACAGCAGTAAGAAGGTAATCAAGGAGAACTAGCATTGCTGGCAGGTGGAATGTATTAGAATCAACCAATTACACATGCAGCAGCCCAGTACACTACTATAAACTATGCAAACACCATACAGACTGTTTTTCCCACAAACTCTACACCGCCAGTGTACACAGATAGGGGATTTTTAACTGGCAAAACTTACTAAAAATGTTAGAGGCTGCTGCTGCTTTACTCCAACAATATGTGCTAGAGACTGAGGGTGGTGAGGAGGAGAATGCTGACAACCAACCCACAGTGAGGAGGAGGAGAAGAGTGTACAGAACCAGGGTAACCTACCAGAGCTTACATGAGCTGGAGATAGTGGAGGACTATGTGGTGGACAGGGACATTTTACAGCAAATCATTGAGCTGTGCCAGCCATACCTCACACACAGAACTTATAGAGGGGAACCATCCCAGTGAATACCAAGGTATGTGTAGGCTTAGGAATACTAGCCAAAAGGTCTTTCCAAAGACCAACTGGGGGAATCATGGGGGGGGGGGTCTCACAAGCATCAGCATCCACAGTACTCCATCGGTTCCCTGATGCCATGACACCACATGCCAATGAGCACATATATTTCCCCACCACCATTGAGACGTTGACCAGAAGTATGCGTCTCTTCCACCATATAGCAGAATACCCTGAGGTAATTGGTGCTATAGACTGCATGCACATCAACATCAAAGCACAACCTGGTGAGTGGGGTAGGGTCTACATAAACCGCAAGTGCTTTCCCTCCCTCAACTGCCAGGTCATGTGCAATGCCCAGGGCATTATCATGAATGTGTGTGCTAGCAGTTCTGGAAGCTATCAAGACTCCCATATCTGGCTTGCCCACAGGCTGTATCAGGTGCCAAGGGGGACATCCCATATGGCCAGCTAGTGGGGGATACTGGCTATGCACTGGAGTCGTGGCTGATGACACCCATCAGAAATGCACACACACCTGAACAAGAACACCATAATGAGGCACACGCACAAACCAGGATCATTGTTTTTGCTATGGCTAGGCTTGTATAGGCCCTAGGGCCAATAGCCTAGTACCAACCTATGAACCTATGAACCTATGTAGAGTGTGTGTTTAAGATGCTGAAGTCACGGTTCCACTCCCTTGACATAGCCAGTGGAGCCTTGCAGTACTCTCCAGCTACATGTACATAAATGTTCATAGTATTTGCCATGCCACACAGTATAATCCTGTGGAAACAGCTGGAGCAGGAACAGCACGGGGCAGGGCCACACAGCCCACCACCATTGCCAAGGCCAGCACAGCCACAGAGGGACTTGGAGGAGGAACATCCTGATCCTGCCTCTGTAGCAGAAGGAGATGTGACCAGTATGCCCATGCCTTGGCGAAGAGGCAACGCACAGCACACACACTGACACTGTAGGGACCCAGAGACTGATACCTCTCTCCAAATCGCACATACAGTACAAAGTATGCCAAACATGACACTACCTGTGCTTTACCATGTATAGGGAGTGTACTATGTGCATCTGACATAGTCAGCCCTCCAACATCTTCCTCAGTAATGGCCCAGCAACAAGGTAACTCACCCTTCCTATCAATTACTGAATAGAGGAGTATGTTCTCATAGTTGTATGTATAATATGGATGCAAGCATGCAATGGAATTGGGTGGCTCAATTGGATAGCAGCAGACAACTGACAGCTATATGGGACAGCAGGAAATCCATAACAAATACTGGTGTCAACATACTAGGCAGTACTACACAAGGTGACAACTCCCACCGCAGTACATGTGATAGCCCAAATAACTGTGGGTGTCAATAGGTCACACACTTGAATGTCAAAGAGGGTCACATACCCACCACCAGCCTCACCCAGCAGGACAGGTGTAGATTACCATAAAGAAAGGCCAGACTAAGGCCCCCAAATGATGGCAATGGTGAACAACCCACCCCCCCCACCAGACCTACATAGACATACTACAATAGGTCTGGCAGTTGCATGTTAGTTCTGAAGGGTAAGAAGTTTGAAACTGAAATTAATGTCATTAAAATGTAACATGTGTACTTCACTGATATGCCTCCTTTATGCATGATAGGTCACAATACAATATGAAATGGAAGCCAACAGAGTAACCAAAATACCAGTACAGTCATTTCAAATGTTTAAAGTCTTCAGATGTGCACCCCCCCCCACAATCCCATGTAGAAATGCAATAACATATACGTTTGAGGAGTAATATCACTGCAGCACAGATTGCTAGAGCTGTCCCAATCTACATTGTTGCATGTGTACAAAATGCAGGGGTTAGTGTGGTAAGTTTGTTGTGTGTTTTATATTTCCTGGAAGTGGTCAGCATATGGGCCTAGATGGTTGTGTCTCAGTGGCCTAGGTACAGTACAGTGGTCGACAGGGCCATGTTCCAACAACTGCAGTGCCACTCACACTGCTTCTCAGCTACACCCATGTCAGCAGTTGTACATACTTACTGTCAGATGTCAATAGCTTTCACCATAGGAAAGCTGGACACGCCATGAACTGGGGCCTATACATAGAAACAGTACACAGGTGGAAGTAACCTGCACAGAGTGCATATAAAATAACTGTCAATTGCACACAAGTTTGGAATTATACATAGAGGTTAGCATCACATTAGTTGTCCCTCTAGTATGGAATACTGGTTGTTTGGTCAATCACTGGCAGACCACAAAAGGTACAGTTATAAAGTGATGACAGGTTGCCCATGTCCCTATACAAGCCAGCATAAGGGGGGATGTCCCAGGTATATTTATGAGTCAGGTGCAAGTAGCTTCCATATCACACATCCACCCAGCTCACCCCACCATCAACCACAGGTTTATCACAACTCATATCCTTGCTGTAGGGAATGAGTTTAGCAAGAACCCATTTCTGTATGGGAATACATACATGATGCTGCATGCTGAATAGGTGTCCAATGCAGGTGTGTCCCTAGCTGTAAGCAGCAACCTGACCACATCCAGACTTGTGGATCAGTATGAGCAGGAAGGACTGACAGGAACACCTCAACCATTCACCACTGTCACCCCAGGGTGATCCACTGGCTTGCAGCCTGGAAACATATGACTGACAGAATGCACTGGCCTGCTACAGATGGCCTGTAGCATTCCCAAATGGCCTACAGTCCTCTGGAAAAGGCCTATGCCTCACCCATAATGCCAATGTATGGAATGTTAGGGGGTCCTAACTAACAACCTAACACAGTAAACAGAAAACAAATGCAAGGCCACGTTGACAAATGCCAGTAGCATGCCTCCCCATGTCTTACTGCAAGGTCAGTGGACCAGGCCATAAATACTACTGGGATAAAGGCCCAACTACAGGGATACCTCTGAGAAATTGTTTTCATAATATTAGGAAGAGGAGAGAATAACAGAGGGGGTGTAGAAGCATGGATGTCATGGAGTGTGGGAAGTCTGAAACTCTAATCTCCACATTTACTTTCCCCTGACTGCAAACCCATGAATGAATAACCACAAAACTGCTTGCAAACCACAATGTGAAGATAAATTGACCATATATATGAGTCCTGCCTCTGGATAACCTGGGTGTATCTGTACAACTGAGAGGTATGGCCCCAGCAGGATATGGCCATTCCATTAAGTTGAGAAAAGCACAAGGAGGGGATCCACAGCCAGCATGCTAACAAGTGCTGGACCATTTACACAGAACCAGCAGTCTGTAGCTTCCCCTCCACAATGGCAGGAGTGTGCCAGAATATGTAGTTTATATGCCTCAGAATATTGGTCTCAGCTTCATTCATCTTGTATTTCCATGGTAAATAACTGTGAGCAAACAATAACTGTCAGTAGTTGATGACATGATACATCACAATGTAAAACAGTACATATGTCAGAAAATCTATGCTAGAACTAACCATGTTACACAAGCAGCACAGACAGCAATAGTTACAGTATCCCCCGTATGTTGCACCCATTATGTCTCCATATTGGCAACCTATCTACAGATATCCTGCAGAAACAGATTGCTAGGTGTAGCTGTAGCACACAAAATCCTGAACTGGAGTCCAACCCTCCCTGGAATGGATGCACACACACAATATAGAAGGTTATACTGGGCATGCTCCTACACTTAGAGAAATGAAGCCCATGTCTGACAACACAGTAGACTACAGATATCGGTTATTCGCAGATGTCTGTGCACACACACCAAATTGTACACCATTTTACTACACTCACACACACACACACACACACACACACACACACACACACACACACACACACACACACACACACACACACACAAAATGGACAGGAATACTCACACATATCTAAGTCCAACATAATATAATATGTCAAACATACACACAGAGAGATGTGGGGAAGAGAGAGACAGACAGTGACAGAGAGAATCCCATTATGAGGCCTTTCCCACCCAGTACACATCCCATTGGTCTATATCACATGATGTGTTGATGTCATTCACTGTAGAAATTCCTTTGGTGAGCCCTCAGCCCTATAGTCTCAGTGGTGCTCATGATAACTGTGTAGCACTACAGTACAAATAAATAGCCATGTAGCAGTTGTAATCTCAGTCCTATCAAATGTAAAGTTGTGTGTGTGTGCATGTGTGTGTGTGTGTGTGTGTGTGTGTGTGTGTGTGTGTGTGTGTGTGTGTGTTTTTCTAGATGAAAGTGGTTGAGGCCAGTCACACTCATTACATTTCCCATTGCCCTACTTTAGCACTCCTGCTGACGTCAGTCACTCTGAAATAATCCTTTGGGCAGCTTAAAGCCCTATAAACTATGTGGTGCTTGTGATAACTGTGCACTACTATAGTGTAGCAAACTAGTTAGGAAGGAGTTCTAGTCCCAGTCCTGGCATCTGTGAAAATGTGTATGTGTGTGTGAAAGAGTGTGTGTGTGTGTGTGTGTGTGTGTGTGTGTGTGTGTGTGTGTGTGTGTGTGTGTGTGTGTGTGTGTGTGTGTGTGTGTGTATGTGTGTTTCTTTGTAGAGACCTGGTTTTGTGGCCATTCACATTCACTACACTTCCCTTACCCCTCCTTTAGCACTGCTGCTGACACCACTCACATTCAAATATATCTTTGGACAGCTTTCCAACACATAAGCTCCATGGCACTTGCAATAACTGTGGAATACTATAGTATAGTTAGGTAGGAGTGCTAATCCCAGTTGTGCAACTGTGAAAATGTGTGTGTTTGTGTGAGAGAGTGGGTGTGTCTTTGTAAAGACCTGATTTTGTGGTCATTCACACTCACTACACTTCCCTTACCCCTCCATTAGCACCGCTGCTGCTGTCACTCACCTTCAAAGATACCTTTGGACAGCTCTTCAACATGTAAGCTCCGTGTTGCTTGTGATAAGTGTGTAATACTCCAGTGTAGCAAACTAGTTAGGTAGCGGTTCTAATCCCGGTTCTGGCAACTATGAAAATATGTGTGTTTGTGTGAGAGTGTGTGCGTGTCTTTGTAGAGACCTGATTTTGTGGTCATTCACACTCACTACACTTCCCTTATCCCTCCTTTAGATACGTTTGTACAGCTCTCCAATATATAAGCCCCATGGCACTTACAATAACTGTGTAATACTATAGTGTAGCAAACTAGTTAGGTAGGAGTAGCCCTTCAACATATAAGCACCATGGTGCTTGCAATAACTGCCTAATGCTATAGTGTAGCAAACTAGTTAGATAGGAGTTCTAATCCCAGTCCTGGCAACTGTGAAAATGTGTGACTGTGCGTCTTTGTAGATACCTGATTTTGAAATCATTCATACTCACTACACTTCCATTACCCTTCCTTTAGCACTGCTGCTGATGTCACTCACCTTAGAGGTATGTTTGGATACTGTTCTACCAATAAGCTCTGTGGTGCATGTGATAAATACGGAACACTGTAGTAGCAATAACTATACAGGTAGGGGTTTGAATCTCAGTTCTGGCAAGTGTTTGTATGTGTGTACATGTATCTGCATATCTGTGTCTGTACCTTAAAGATTTTGGCCCCATTTACACTCAGTACACATCTCAATGCCTGCCTTTAGCAGTCCTGCAGATATCATTCTCCTTAGAAGTATCTGTTGGCAAACCTATACCATGTAAGGTCAGTGGTGCATGTGGTAAATGCGTAACATAAAGGTCTAAAAACATAGTTAGAGGTCTGAACCTCACTCCTGGTAAATGTGTGTGTAGGGTAAATATTTTGTGAAATCTATCATGCCCTACATCACCCAGTATTTGCAAAGGTTGGTGATGTTCCTTACTTTAGAAGTACCTTGGGACAACATCCACCCTATAAGCTCCATGGCATGTGTGATAAATGTGTAACACTGTAGTAGCAATGCATAGCTAGGTAGGGGATTTGAAACTCAGTACTGGCAAGTGGTGTGTCTCTCTGTCATCAGTATCCTGTGTGAGTGTTGGGGTGACTGTGTAATAACAGGATCCATTGAGGTGGGTTTTGCTAAATTATTATATTGAGGACCTAGTATATGTCCCAATGTCCACATTACAAAGCCAACAGTTGTCAAACACCATAGAGGTTGGTGTAGACAATCCACAGCCCTAAATGTGTAGTGCCATGTGCAATGACTATGTGACAGTATGGATTACTTAACAATATAGGCAATCCTTCTAATACTCAGAGACCGCTCTCCACCCAGAAATCATATACAAACACACTTGGCTAGGGAGCAACCACCATATCAGTAGTTCTCCTGCAAATTGCATCACAGATAGTACCCATGATGTATTGTAGTGTACTCCATGTCAAACATAGGGTATGGACCCATGTCCTCTCATGTTTGGGATCTACCCTTCTGAGGTGCAGGAGAACACAAAAGCACCCTGGCTGATAATGTTTGCATACAACAGTAAGGTGGGTGGTAGCATTCCCAATCCATGTGATGTTGACATCACACCCAAAGGCCACAACACCTATGACTGTTGCCAGAACCCGGGACATTACCTCAATGCCAAGAGATGTGCTACCATGACCTTTGGGAACACCATGGCTCACATGAAGTAATACATTGGTGGTAGCCCACTGAACAGTGACATTATTATAACAGAATAGGGAACACAGGTTGACAGTCAGCTACCTGTTGACCACAACAGTGTCACTGACATCAGAAAGTAGTTTGATGTGTTACATCTCCTGAGTGAATGTTATCCATCAAGTAAAAGGGCATGGCACCCTGTTCCATCCCCTCAGTAGCCCAATGAATGTGTACAGTGCCCCTTTTGCCATGTTCCCCACTGGACACATGCAGCAACTGTAGAGTCTGAAAATGTACTCCACAAAGGGAATACCATGCCTTATACACATGCCCTGTATGGATAGACTCCAATAACACCAATGAATCCCTGTATCATACTGTCTATATAGGTACAATCACTACCTCAGTTACATAGCCATGTCTCACCAAACAAGGTCAGGAACGCTACTTTTGAGGATACCAATCTGTCCACACAAATGCCCCAGAGACCTCAAGCACACTTCCACACTTAAAAGAACATGCATGTGGGATGTGTGCATAACTCAGACACTGTCCATGTTATGGAATATAAATCACATACATGTGAAGCAGTGCACATCACTGGCCACCCACAATAGAAATATGGATGAGTAGATGGGGACTACAATACCCACCCCTGGGGACCACTCCAGTGACTATACTCCTGAACCACACTGGGGACTATTTTCATGTGGCCTGATGCCAGGGTATTCCCTTGGGCTAGTCTTGTAGAGCCTTCAGGCCCATTCACCTACTACACACCTATGAAGCAATGAACCTATGGATGTCAGTACTGGCAAGTGTGTGTGTGTGTGTGTGTGTGTGTGTGTGTGTGTGTGTGTGTGTGTGTGTGTGTGTGTGTGTGTGTGTGTGTGTGTGTGTGTGTGTGTGTGTGTGTGTGTGTGTGTGTGTGTGTGTGTGTGAATACTAATCTCAGTGTGTCTGGTTGATGAATATCCCTTCTGGCTGTGGTTATTAGCAATCGGAAGCATGTCCAAACCGCAACATGTACCATTCTCCATTCTACAACAGATGTTGTAAGTCAACATATACCTATGTACAACCCTCAGCCCTATAATCTGTGAGGCATATAAAACCACTGTGTTACAGACCAGGGATTTATGTCCACATACAACTGTACCCTGCCTATGACATGGTGAATGTGTTACCACACTGCCAAACCCCATGGTCTTGCTGCAGGGCCACATTCTGATGACACACAGACTCCTAGAACAGAAATGGGATACAGCATGTGAGAACACATTCACTCAGCACTTCACTTGTGTGGGGAGAGGGGGGTAAAGCTGGCACTGAATGTGTTGCCAAGACTGTGGCCAATACCTATCTCATGATAGATATTAGCTTTGTGCAGTAACTCACAGCACATGTGTTTAATGCTGTGGAAGTTGTTGATGTAACTATCAGAGGCTTTTGTGATTGCCGTCCATGTCTGCTGCATGTCTGCCATCATAGATACCTGTAGGGGATTCCATGAGGGATCCAAAGTTGTGTTTGAGGCTAATAAGGGAGTTCAACAGTCATGGAATACCACCTTTCTCTGCAACAGTGTCCTCCCTCTTATGTACACTTTAGCAATGGCAGGGGACCATCACATTGTCTCCCAGTGTTTGGAGGACAGTGTCTGGGTTCTGTTGGCTCTGGCTAGTACCATGCATTCATGTACCTGTTTGTACAGTGTATATGTGCATGATTCCACAGTCATGCAGCTATTTCCCATTGCCATGGATGCAATGAAGTTATCCAGCCCTGTTTTCATGGCTGCAAAGTCAGCTTTGGAGAGGTTTTGCAAGGTGGTTAGCTTTGTTGGGGTTTGTGTCTGATGTTGAGTTCCATGTTGATTACAGCCTGTGTGGATCTCACCATGCAGGATTGACATCTGTGGATGAGCAACAGTCCCAATTTAAGGAATCAATACAGGTCAAGGTTGTTGCATCCTCTACTGGGGTCAGTATGAGTTGGTCCAGGGCATTGGAAATGATGAATACCAGAAGTGCTGGGCCACTGTACTGGTGCTTGGCTACTTTCTTCAGATGATGGAGGGGTAGTTGAAGTCTTATACTAGGTCAGTGTTGCATTGGACCATCATAGATGGCAGGCTGTTGATGAATGTGCATTGCCAGTCAAGGGACATAGATTTGGACCCATAGCAGGCTATGGTCTGGATTGCACAATTACCCCAAGGCAGTTGAAATGGAAGTATCTCCAATGCATTATGCTGGGATACTAGTCAGGAGGTGTTTCTTGCCATAATGAATATGGAGACAACACCACCTGTGGAGGTGTGGTGTGGTCAATGTTTTGTGGACTGACAGTTGTGGAATGCATCATAGCCTGATACTGCAGGTCTGCTGTCTGCTGCTGTGAACCACCTCTCCATTACAGCAGACATGTGTCCTCCACTTCATTGAGTGGTTTGAGTGGCTGACAGTTAGATGTCTACTGTTGAGCAGCATGACTCTCAGATTGCATACATGTCTAGCTGTTATGGTGGTAATTACATTAAGAAGACTGCCTAATAAGGCATCATAGTGGTGGCAAGACACTTAGTACTACCTGGAAACCCAGCACTGACAGATGTAGGATATCTGTGGCAAGTCATTGGGTTCTGACAACCACGTAACAAGCAGAAAGCCTTCGCCCAGATGGCAGGTGCAGAAGCCCAAACAAGCAAACTGACTCAATCAAAAAACGACTGTTCATTAATAATATGGTGGTGTTGGGTGGTGTACTTGGCCTCTTGCAATTGTTCTGTGTTTTATATTGTACAGACGTCCAGACCAATGAAGCTATGCATTTCAGAACACCTTAGTAATATGAGAAATAGAGTTATTACTAATGCTCTATGTAAACATTTGCTTGTACACAGTACTGCCTGTTTGCATTTCACTATTTTTGACAAAGTAAGTGGACACAAATTTATTAAAGCTAAATGGCATGAGATGCTAACTAGAAAAGAAAAAGGTTGAATAATTAGGCTTGGTGGACTTTTTCTCCAGGCTTAAAAGAACATATGTAGAACATATTTTTTATGTTCTAGACATCAGTTTTGCATATGTATGTATATATGCTATTTTTCCATATATTTTTTTACATCAATTTTGCTTTTGTATGTATATTGGTTGTGACATGTTTAGTTAATATTGGTGGTGGGTATGTTTGTTTTAAAATTTGTTCTACATTTATTTAATTAATTATTTGTGATTTACTGTCATCTATTGGCCATTTGGTGGTGTTCTAATGATTTAAAAGTGGGCTGAATTTTTATTCACTTGTTTTTGACATTGAAAAAGGCCCTTTTGGGTATGAAACCAGTCTGTCTGTCATTAAAGAGGATTTTTTCCCCATTTGGTGCTGGTGGTTTTTTTGATTGGTTCTGTCAATCATGTCATCTCAAGCAGAGAGTTACTGGATCCTCTGAAAATGACACAAAACACATAAGCCAATGTTGCAGTCAATCATCTGTTGATAGTACTGCAGCATCATTCTGGGTAACAGCGGTACACTGCTCAGGGGTACTGTCACACCTGCCTGGAACACATAATCAGAGTTCAACCTTGTCTCTTGCCAAGTCATTCACACCCACATGGACACAGAGTGATACTCGTAGTTGTTGTGGACTGCCATGACTGGCTGTGTCATGTGTTGGATGCTGGTATGTGATAGATATTTGGCTGTTACCTGATCCATATTCAACTTAGTGGGATATGTGTGTGCCTCAGTACTGAGTTACCCATGTATTGTGCAAGGTGATTATCCTTAGGAGCTTAGGTTGAGGGGCACACTGTGTAGGTTAAATAAGTGTCCCTTAGCATGTGCCATGTCACGGTGTCTGAGTGGGTGTCTGTCTTGCTGCTCTGTGCTGTTTGGGTAGATGTCCATTGAGTTCTTCTGGGAAGGTGAGTGTGTGGCTTTTCACTGTATGTCATGGCTGTCAAAATGGATGTCATGGTGAGCTACATGTTCCACATGATGTAGTGCAGGTGTTGATCTTATCCTCTTGACCTGCTAGTCTAGTTGTTGCTGGAGAATGCATATGCCCACATTGGGTGATAGACTGGTAACTCTCACAGGTCTGAGTGTTTGGAGCTTAGAGGGGAGGGTTGTCTATATACATGAGGCAGTTGCAACAGTGCCTCAGAATGGACAAGTGCACCAGGTTAATGGGTAAAAGCAAAGAAAACTGCCCTTCAAACATGCCAGGAGGGGTGTACATAATTAGTAAGTACTGGGGCTACATCTGTGATGGCTCCCAAGTGTGTCACACGTCTTGATACAATAACCTGGTGAAGTGCCAAGCCATAATGCTAGTTGAAGTGCAAGACAGAAAGAACTAACACAATGTAAGGATGGAACAGAAGGGTCTGCCACCTGTAATATTTTACCTCAGCTGTGCAGTTATCAGCAGCTTTGGCAATGTGAAAATTCAGTAAGCTCTGCAGCACATGCAATAACTGTGTAACACTATAATAGACATAAGTAGATAGGGAGGAGTTCTAATCCCAATACTGGCAAGTGTGTGTGTGTGTTTGTGTGTGTGTGTGTGTGTGTGTGTGTGTGTGTGTGTGTGTGTGTGTGTGTGTGTGTGTGTGTGTGTGTGTGTGTATGTGTGTGTTTGTGTAAATCATGTACTGTCTGGTTTATACCATTTTTGACTTGCGTACTACCCTTCACACTTCCCCTCGCCTCAATCTAGTAGCCCTGTTGATGTCATCCACCTTAGAAGTACATTTGGACAAGATGGAACTGTATCAGCTCTGTGGCAAGTCTAATATCTACGTAGCACTATAGTAACAATAACTAGATAGGCAGGTGTTCTAATCTCCCTACTGACAATTGTTTGGATGTGTTTGTGTGAGAATCATGTAGTGTATGGGTTGCACCATTTTTGACCTGTTTACTACCTTTTCCACTTCCCCTCACTCCAATTTAGTAGCCCTTTTGATGTCATCCACCTTAGAAGTCCTTTGGAATAGGTGGAAATGTGTAAGCTCTGTGGTGTGCCTAACTGCATAGTACTATAGTAGGAATGCGTAGATGGGAAGGAATTCTAATCCCAATGCTGGCAACTGTGTGTGTGTGTGTGTGTGTGTGTGTGTGTGTGTGTGTGTGTGTGTGTGTGTGTGTGTGTGTGTGTGTGTGTGGATCATATCATGTGTGACTTATACCTTTTTGATGTGTATACCATATATGGCTGGTGATCACCTCCCACTGCCATTACTTTATATAGTGTTGTAACAGCATCTGCCTCGCATGCAGCAGGTTAAACCATTGTACAATTCTCTGTACAGATGTGTCTGGAATATTCATATGTTTGCAGCCTATATGTGGTTGGAAGTGGTCTGTGTGCCTTAACAATGCCCATGTATGTGATATTGTACTCATATAGGCCACATTGAGTGTACTGACACATATAGCAGCATGAGGTATCATACCTGACTGAAACATCATGTTGCTGCGATGTCTGCCACCCTCACAGGTGGACGGCCTTGTAAGTGCAATACATGAGCCCAGAATCTTGGTTTTACAAGTGAACTGTTCCTGTTATTGGTCAGATTAAAGGCTGGAAGAGGTGTGGACTGACATACTGTGGTCCTAATTAGTATGTAACAGGAACACCTTGTATCTTAACAGGGATGTGTACACAATTTATATCCACTGTATACCACTAATGTGTCACACATGTCCCTACCTTAGGTCATTTGTCCAGCCCATTTTGCTGTCCTTTCTCCAGATATTTTGGCACTGACAAGTTGTGAGGTATGCTACAGGAATGTTGAATTCACACCAGATAGGCCCCAGTGGTGACCACTGTGATGCAATGCAGTTACACCAGCACCAGTGAACATGCACAAAAAGCAATATAGCTATTACGTAAAGCAATATAGCTATTACTGATGGTTTTGTGCATGGTAAATTGCATGCCCTTCACATACCTGGGGTATTGCCAGGCAACAACAGAACAATGTCACACTCATCAGCTTCAGGCTGCTGTCCCATATGCAGACCAGAGGGTCCTAGGTAGTTGTGAGAGGGAGTTATTGTCAGCAGACTCACATGTGGACTTGGTACAGGATGGATGCAGCATGTCTGCACATCTACAATGCTAACCCCAATAATACACAATGTCCTGTCCTCACCATAGATGTGCACATTTGTGCATTAGAAAACCCCTTCCAGAACTGCAATCGGACTTGACACATGGATGTAGATACAATACAAATACATGTATCTGATACATTAGTGTACTAATCCCACTGGGCCCTTACCTGCACACTCCTCGTCCAGTGTGTGTGTGCAACCCACATACACAATGCTTCCCTCAGCTTCTTGGCTTGTGCATTGGGCGGGTGCCCCAAGATTGACGAGGAGCTCCTCGGTGGGTGTCAGTGGGGGCTGTGGCTAGCCAGTCCCTCACTACAACAGAAGCCCATTGACAGGCATGGTGGATGAGGTCAGTGGACCAATGCTGCACATGATCATAAGTTCTGTTGTGCAGGCCGACACCATTTACCCTGTAGACCACACTGTCCCACAAGGCACTCCTCTCCCAAACATCTTCTGCTCTCTGTCCAAATAACAGGGCATAATGTCCAATCACATATTGGGTGATGATGTCAGTTTCTCCAACAGAGGATGCTGGTAGGTGAGCCCACTGCATGTTACCTGGAAGACATAAACAGGAAAAAGGTCACAGGACCTCATACAGTTGTCAAAGTGCACATCAACAGTGGATATTACTTGAAAATAATCCACACTACACCATAACCCTCCAAGCTATCATGGCTATAGCAGCTTGCATTACACTCCTGGCCCTGAGCTATCTTATTCCCCCCAATGTTTGACACTTGATTGCATAATCCTCTATTCTCCATTCATGTCTGTGTAGAGGGTTGACAGTGGCCATCTTCCATGTGGATGGTGTGTGGATGGTGGCAGGTCTGTTGACTGTGGTGTGCAATGGAGCTGTGAGCACATGCCTGAGTTCATGTAGGAGGCAGACAGTGATGTTATTATACTCCATGGAGATATGCTGTTGTTTCCATCAGTAGGCAATATGTACATGCTCACCATTGCTGAGGGGAGGAACTGTGGTTGATGTGCATATCCCCCTGTACAACTGGGGTGGACTGGGTAGTGATGTTCCCACCTAACCTGTGTGATGCAGGTTGCCTATATCCATAGCATGTGTGTATGAGGTGTTCTTTACACCCAGTACAGAGTGAATTGTGTTGTTTCCTCTGAGACGTGCAACATATGTGGAGACACATTTGCAATTGTCCTTGGTGGTGTGGATATGTCTGATTTGTAGTTATAGTCAGCCATACAGGAAGTCATCTGTGAACTTACATGCTTGCTCAGATATAGGTGGACTTGCTTCCAAGTTGTTGCCTGCACCTATGTGTCCCTGTACAACCAATGTAGCAACCTAGTATGTGTTTTTTTGTATTGGTGCTGTCCACCAAAGGGGATTACTCTACCCTGGTGGAGGCTGGTTATACAGGTCAGGTACTGAAATGGTTACAGCATTCATTTGTCTTGGTTTGGACTCTAACATCATGGCACATCTTCACTTGGCAATAGTTGCTCACCTTCCTAGAAACACCTTTGATTGTATTTCAATGGAATTGTACAGGTTAGGGGTCACATTCAAGATGAGAAACATTATGAAATGATCCTCTGTGGTCTGATTGTCATACAGCACACAAACCTGGCATTTCAACAGGGGTGTGTACACTTGTGATATCCACTGTATATAGGTGCTGATATAGCTGGTAGCAGTAGGCATAGACAGAGGATCATAACACAGTTGGACACTTCTACGATTAATCCCAGATAATCATGCCTACTGTAGTACCCATATCAGTGTCAGGACAATGCAACAACCAGCAGCTGTACACATTTATGTCTGTTGCATGCACTGACACTGATATTACACACATGCAACATGCACAACCTATGTACCTGAGTGCTTGAAATCCATGTGATTAGTTTTGTGCCTTCCAGCTGAAGATATGCATACATACATGTACTCAGGGGATACCTGCTATACATTTCTGTTCTATGTTAGTATGGCACAGTGTTTTTACAGTCTTGCTGCTCAATCATACTTCTCAACCTGTTATAGAAGTACGTCTGGACAATGGCACACATAAATGGGTGACAAAAGGGACATCAGTATTGATGCTGTATTAATATAGCTGCACCATACATTAGTATGTTGATTGCACAGTAGACTTTGACATCACTGTGGAAACCTGGAAGATGTCCAACTGTCATAAGTAAGCAATTATGTTACAATGTAATTGCTCACAGACCTGCCAATGGTTTCCTGACATAACACAGGTATATGTGTATGTGACTACAGATATCAGTCACAAGTGTGCTTATTGTAAAGCAGAACACTGTACAGTTGAATGTTATTAATTCAATATATCACATGCAGTTCATCACATGTCTGCAACAGTACTTTACTATGTACATGCCCTGTATAGGACTCTTAGCTTTACAAGACAAACATGTGTCATACTCATATTCACAGGTAACATGGACATGGACAACATCCCATTATCTGGCCTAGCAGTGGCACAGTCACAACTGTTTGACAGACACCCCAGTGGTTGTCATATATGAGCTGTCCTTTCCCAGGATGAGTCAGGCTCCTGAGCTGTGATCCTGCCCCGCAACCTCTCAGAGCATCACATCTGAACAAAGCCTAAAATGATGGGGGGGGTGAATAGGAACAGACTTTAAATATTCCTGTTACAAACTTAGGAAGTTTGTAAAATGATACATTTTGGATTACCGTGAATATTCTTAAGGATGTGGAGTCTTAAACTCAAGTGTTTGTCATTACTTGATGACTTCAATCCTCAGTTATTTGTCAGAAAAGTACAGATTTCAGGAGGAACAGACAAAAAACGATGATGGGAAAATCTGGACATTCTGTGAAGATTTGTACAGTTGAGAGGTGTCTGTGATCTCTCCCACTGCAGAGATGGCCAGATGCTATGGCCATAGCAGCTGTTCAGCAGGACATTAGTACAGCAAGTCATGTTGGGACATATATTCCTCCAAATCATATTTCCCATTATAACAGACCAAGTACTGCATTCAATTACATGCTTACATGTTCCAAGTACCTTTTCTTTCTTTCTTCTCTTTTCCAGTTTATGTTTTATTTGTTTTCTCTCTCTCTGTGTACTACAGGGATAGAGCTGGTCTGAATAGGTGGCAGCATGGCTTTTGTGGGTGATGCTCATGACCAGGTGATGGCCTGTGCACCTATTGGTGTTCCCCACTTGCTAATTGCATGCAGAGCAGCTGTGTAGTTCTTCCAATAGCCAATGTCATATATGTCTCCTATAATTCAGTACTCCATATGAGTGTTGGCCCTTTCCCTTACTTGTGAGGAAGACATCCTGGAGTTATGTGAGCTACTACTTCTTACAACAAGACTTGTGGAGACAAGCCAACTAAATGGTGAAGAAGGTTCAAGACTTAGGAGCAGAATGTGAGTATTGCTGTTATATGTTTGGAATACTGCTAGTTTAACAGGGTTTGTCTGCACATGCTACTTCTGCATGGGTTTCAGTCTGACAAAGTTCTGTCTCTGCATAGCTCTCAACTGTAGGGCCATCTACATAATGGCCACAGGGTAGCCTGTTATGTTTGGTCTGTTCCCCAGACAGGTGTTGTTCTTGGCAAATCAGTAGCATACTCTGGTGATTGCATTCTGTAAATGGTAACATCCATTTGTTTTTCTGACTTTATATCCCTCAGAAAAGATATATTACAACAAATCCTGTAACACCAGCATCTTTCTCAGTGTATAACAGCAATATTTCAAGTATGGTTGATAGGTATACTGGTCTATCATTATTTAGTGCTGTCATTCCTGCCAAGGGGAAAGGCTGAGAAACATGTTGAAGTCTGTACATTCAAGAGGTACACACACACACACACACATATATATATATATATATATATATATATATATATATATATATATATATATATACGTATGCGTATATGTATATATCATTATTTTCACAGGTTACCTATTCAGATTTCTTTTAAATATCTCAAGTACAAACATTGTCTTTTGAGATGCACAAAGTAATGCAGTTAATACATTGTGAGGTTTTGAAAATAAAGATGCAAAAGCAAAATATGTGTTTTCACTTTATTAACAAAATCAAGGTTTAATGTTAAACCATTTTAATTGCTTTTGTCTCGCATCACATTAAGCATTTTTAGACACAGTATCAAGGAGGAAGTAACTCTGGAGGAGTTACCTGGTAATTATGTTTCTATTATCAGTTTGCCATCCATTCCCTAATACAATTTTACTAGCTTATCATTTTTTTAATGTAACATAGTAAATTTATTCTTCAAGGGCAACAGGCACTTTATTTGTAGATAAAACAATGAAATATAAAGTTGTTTGCAAGCAGCAACGTCTTCATTAGTTACAGATACCTTTAATGTGGAATTATTTAGATGACTTCTGCAGAGATTTTGCATATCTACTGATATTGGTAGATTGTAATGACAGACATTTGAGTGGCCTTTTATGGTTGAAATTTTCTGAAATTGGTAGGTTTTTTTCATACATTTTGTTTCATTGCTTACTAGAAGACTGTTCAAAACTACAAATTTAAAACACATTCTAACAAGTGGTGGTGTATTATACAAGGAATGTAATTTAATACAACCAGGAAGGTAAATCAAAGAACGCATACACATATGTATGGCCTTAAAAATGTGTAAGGAGCCTATGGCTTGAAAACAACCCAGAGGCAAGCTTAGTCCTCCACTGACCAGATGCAAATGAATGTGGGTTTTCATGCCCTTTCAATGAATGTGAGTTTCAAGGGCAGAGAAGTTTACTGCTCTGCTAAGTCTGCTTTCATTGCAAGACTATATTGTTTGTTTAGCAAATGGCTCAGTGTTGTGCTGTTTTATTTCAGTTTCTGTAATCAGTGTAGAAGTAAATAAGAAAACAGTATGCATTCTGACAGGTTTGATCAGTGTTTATGGTAACTGAGGAGAAATAGCCAAGTAATGGAACACTGGAGTGGCTGGGGAGGGGGCTGCTGCTGGAGCAGCAGAGGGTTACAGATTATCCATTCAAGTAAAACAGGGCTCATCCCCTGTCCATATTCAAATGCAACTTGGATCTAAGGATGGGTAATATAAAATGTACTCCAGGATTGCCCCTCATGCCACTAATGGGTAGAGGCAGTTCCTAAATGCTGCATCCCACATGGGTCCCCTCAAATTATCTATGGTATGATCACAATTAGTTTCACTAGGGATAATGTACAATTATCAGCCATGGGATAGGTAAGACCAATCAGGAAATGTTAATTTAAGCACCAAAAGGGAAACTGGCTAAGCTTAAAATCTCCTCTAAGTGAACCCATGTCATGGTAGTAAATAGTTTTAAAAAATTGCCTTTTTTAGATCACTAAACATCCATCTCACCCTCCGCCTCCGCCCCAGTCTTCAACAACTTCCAGCACCTATGGGTATTTGGGACATGGAGTGTGAGTCTTGGGACATGTTTGGGGACCTATAGCAGGCTACAGTCTGAACCACTGTCTTACCCAATGTTAGCTAAACCTGCAAGATCTGTAATGCATAATGTTGTTCTACTACTCTGGAGGTGTGCGCATCCTTAATGAATATGGAAATACCACCACCTTTGGCACTTCAGTCCAAGTTCTGCAGCCAAAAGTTGTGGAATGAGTTATAGGCTGATAGTGCAGGGGTACTTCCTGCTGCCTTTAACCAGGTCTCTGATACAACACAGATGTCATTGTTCCCCATTTTAAGGAATACTTCCAGTGAGTGCATTTTCCAATTTAGACTTCCAATGTGCAGCTGCATGACCCTCAGATTGCATGCGTTTGTAGCTGTCATATATTTTTGTATATTTATGTATACACCCACACACAGATATATATATGTGTGTGTGTGTGTGTGTGTGTGTGTGTGTGTGTGTGTGTATATATATATATATATATATATATATATATATATAATATATATATATATATAATATATATATATATATATATATATATATATATATATATATATATATATATATATATATACAGATATATATATATATTAAATATATATATATATATATATGTGTGTGTGTGTATACATATATATATATATATATATATATATATATATATGTATATATATATATATATATATATATATGTGTGTGTGTGTGTGTGTGTGTGTGTGTATACATATATATATACATATATTTATAAATATATTGATAAAAATTTTTTACATATATAGTGAGATATTTATATATATGCATGTATAGATTTACTGATATATATATATATATATATATATATATATATATATATATATATATATATATATATGTTAATAATATTAATCTTCTACCAAATTGCAGATTAATAAAAAATAAATGCATAAATAAATGCATAAATATCATCTGTATGTACATTCCCCCAGGTATCTTCACTGGTTATCTTGTACTTACCCCCCAAGACACCATACTTCTTGTAGAATTTAACATAGACTGGAACACTTTTTCCCCAGAATCCTTTTCCCCAGAAACCCTGCTCGACAAGCCACAATGCTTCGCTAAGGACGGCTTGCACCTGTCACCCCTGGGCTTTCGGATATTGGCAAAGGCTCTTGCTACCCCCATAGTGCCTTTTTTAGGCAAGGCTCAAAAGACAAACCCACCTCCATAGGTATCACAAGGGATAAGAAACTAAGAGTAATGCTACTCAATGCCAGAAGTCTAAACCTCAAGATGCATGCACTCGAAACTCTCCTTAGCATGGAGAACATCGATATCTGTGCAGTAACAGAAACCTGGTTCAGGGCTCCCGAGAGCACCCCAGCACTACCAGGTTATACCTCATACCATGCTTTTCGTCCCCAAAACTTGGACCGAACCACAAAAGGAGGGGGAGTATCGATATTCATCAAAGATACCCACACCTCCATGTTGGTGGCAAAGCACTAAGCATCAGAGACTATCCAACTACAACTAACAGTGGGTAAAACTGCCTACCAGTTTATAGCCTGCTACAGACCACCCTCCCAAACCCAGGAACCCCACTCGGCCTTCCTGAGAACACTGGAAAATATGAAGGTCTCTCCAAACACCATTATATTGGGCGACTTCAACTACCCAAACATAGACTGGGAGCATTACTCTAGCTCCAACACCCTAGCCCAAAGGTTCCTAGAATTTATAAACTCAAATGCTATGGAACAACTTGTTACCACTCCCACAAGAGGATACTGGACCTGATCATCACCAACATGGGGACTCTATGCTCCAGACCAGAAGTGTATCCCTCACTGGTAAGATCAGACCATAAACTAATCTCACTGGATATTCACATCCCGACCCCACCCCCTGCCCAGAAAACCACAGTGAAAAACTTCTCTAAAGCAAATTTCACACTCCTCAAAACTGAGGTGGAATCCTTCAAAGCCCCCGGGCCTGTGGAAAATATGGCCTAGACCACAGAATCCTTTATAAACGCATTCTATGAACACCTTCAGGAATGCATGGATCATGCGATCCCAAATAAAACCAAGACCCAATCCTCCAAAGACAGACGTCCTGTCTGGTGGACCCCATCCATAAACAAACTATACAATAGAAGGAGGAAGCTACTAAATGATAGAGCAAAATCCCAAAAAGGGAAGGCATCACTGATCAGTATTAGCAAAAACTACGGGCACACATAAAATTGTCTAAGGCCAGCTTAGAGAAAAATTGCACAGGACACTAAGGATAATCACAAGGCTTTCTTTAGTTATGTTAGGAACCTGGGTGGTAATTCCCAGATATGTTCAGAATTAGTCCAAAATGACAAAAAATACACCGAACCCACAGACATTGCCAACATCCTAGCTGACAAGTTCAGCCCAAACTTCTCCCCTCCCACCAAAAGGGCAAATATCTATCCCAGTAGAGTGCTGCCCCCTGACATCTCAGATGCTCAGGTAAGAGCCTCCCTCTCCAAAGCAAAAAACACAGCATCAATGGGACCAGATGGTGTCCCGGCTCGTCCTACATGAACTCCAAGAAGAGCTAAACCCAAACATAAAACTACTGTTCAATCTCAGCCTTACTACAGGATATGTGCCCAAAGAGTGGCGCACAGCAACAGTGGTCACTCTCCATAAAGGTGGTGCCTCAACGGATCCTGGAAACTATCGCCCCATAAGCCTGACTAGCTTGGTCTGCAAAGCTATGGAAAGGATCATCATGGACCTCATAAATAAAGATAGTGGGGACCTACAAACACTGGATCCTACCCAGTTCGGCTTTGTTAAGGGCAGATCCTGCCTCTTAAACCTGGTTGATTTCTTTGAAACAGTCACCAAGGCCATTGATGAGGGGAAGGTGGTCCACACAGCCTACCTGGACCTCGCAAAAGCCTTCGATACAATACCCCACTCGGGCATTATAGATAAGCTCACCAGCTTAAATATAAACCCTATGTCACTAGATGGGTTACAAACTGGCTCAAGGACAGAACCCACATGGTTAGAATTGCTGGAGCCATGTCAGACTCCAAACCAGTTACAAGTGGTGTCCCACAAGGCTCAGTCCTGGGACCTCTCTTGTTCGGTATATATTTCTCAGAGGTACAGGCCAACATGGAAGGACTGTGGCTGACCAAGTTCGCAGATGACTGCAAACTGGGCGCCATAATCGACTCTCCAGTCGACACAAGCATCCTCCAAGGGCCTCATAGAAACAGACAACTGGTGCCAGAGCCATGGCCTCAAGCTAAATGCCAAAAAGTGTATAGTCATCCCCTTTGGCAAAAACAAAGTGCCCACAAATTACCACATAGGAGGTAATCCATTAAGTACAGAAGAAGTAATTAGGGACCTGGGGACCCAAGTTGATAGCAATCTCTCATTTGACAACCACGTGGCCAAAGTGGTTAGAAAAACATTTTATATAGCCCACCTAATCATGAAGGGATTCACATCTAGATCAGAGGACGTCATCGTGCCTCTTTACTCATCCCTCATCAGGCCCATAATTGAGTACGATGCCTTTTGGGATGTACCTTACCAGGCACCTGCAGCAACTGGAAAGACCCCAAAAGTACCTCACCAAGAGGATCAAAGGGCTCAAACAGATGCCATATGCTGCCCGGTTAAAGAAACTCCAGCTCTACTCAGTGGCATACCGCCTGTTCAGAGACAATCTGTGCCTGGCGTATAAAGCCATGTCCAACCCGGAATTAATGGACATGCTGCACCTCAGAAAATCCAAATCCCATCGAGCTCTGGCCGAGAGACTTGAACCTCAGCACTGAAATAAATAGGACATGCTGGAGGGACAGATTCATAACCCAGAGGCTCCCTTCACTCTGGAATAAAATCCCAGTCCAGGTTAGGCAGAGTCCCTCATTGACTCTCTTCAAGAGGAATCTTGATGAGTGGATGGGAGATCGTAGGTTTACCCCGGGTATCACTTCTGTGTCACTGTTAGACAGAGGCACAGTATACTAACCTCGAAAAAGGGCATAGCAAAATAAATTTAAAATGGGTGGCGAAAGCCAAACACATTCTGGCTAGGCTTATAAATGCCCTAGGGCAGATAGCCTAGTATGCACCTATGAACCTATGAACCTATGAATCCCCAACCACCTATGTTAACTTGCATGCATTTACACAAATCATAGCCACCCCTACCAGGATAGATAAACCTAATCATAAAGAAAGCATACTTGATTGGATACTTATAAATAGTCACCCCCCCCCAACTGTATACCTTAGGGACTCTCCCTGATGATTTAAGTGATCACCTTCTTTCCTATATAATTAAGCATAAAGCCATTAATGCCCACCAACCCATACTCAGAACTGTAAGACACAATAAGAACTTTAACCCTGCCAAATTCCAAGAGGAACTAAACTCGTGTAAATAGTCAGTCCTAAAACACTTCCCCTTAAATGAAGCTGTTGTCTACTTTAACAACAAATTCCTTGAGATCCTAGACTCTCATGTTCTTGTTCACTCTATAAGAACAAAGGCAAAAACTGCACCATGGCTTTCTAAAGAGTCCAAATTAAAATTACCCACAGAAACAAAGCATGGGCTTTATGGCACACTACAAAAGCCCCCCCCCCCCAAGATCAAATTAAATATCGGCATTTAAGGAATGAGACTAAAAAGTCCATTTTACAAGACAAAAAAATACTACTACTATAATCTTCAGCAAATAAATCAAAACAACCCTAAGAAGTCTTGGGCAGATATAAATAAACTGTTACATCCTGGACAAACTTCCACCCCAAACCCTGCAGCCTCCATTGATAAACCACTTGAGGAAGTCTCAGACAGTTTCAATCGATTCTTCACTGAGACTATCCAAGCCCTAGCTAGCCAACTACCTCCAAGCTTTCCTGGCCCTGAGTCCAGCACCCCTGGTAACCAACTCTCATTCAGCTTCCAACCAGTTGCTAATTCACTTATCCATGCCTTAATCAAAAAATTAAAAGCAACTACAATATCAGCTGATCTACTCCCTGCTGAGTATCTACAAAAAGCAGCAGATGTTATTGCATACCCCATCTCAATACTAATCAATAGAACCATAGCAGAAGCCAGAATCCCCTCCATCTGGAAAATATCCTATGTAATACCACTTCACAAAGGCGGCAGCTCTACTGAACTAACTTTAGACCAATAGCTATATTATATCCACTTGCCGAAATAATGGAATAATGTATTTATAGACAACTGCTTCACCACCTAACTCAGAATAATCTTTTGGATGACTCTCAGCACGGCTTCGGACCTCACCACAGTACCACTTCAGCCCTCCTAGCCTTCTCTAACACCATAAACCATAATCATAACAATAATAATTTATCCTCTGCCCTCTTCTTGGATCTCTCCAAGGCATTTGATATGGTTGATCACCAATTACTAATCCACACCCTGAAAACATTCTGCCTAGATACTAAAGCCCTTCAATGGTTCCAATCTTATCTGAGTGGTAGACAGCAGGCTGTCCTTTGACAAAATAAACTATCTAACCTCCTACCCAACACCCTTGGTTTTCCCCAGGGTTCTAAATTAGGGCCCCTTCTGTTCTCCATTTTCATCAATGACCTTTACACTGTCATCCCAAAAGTCAGCTGTGTTCAATATGCAGACGACTCCACCCTGATCTGCTCAGCCACATTCCAGACAGATCTGTGGTCATCAACTCAGAATACTTTCAACGTAGTGGAAAACTGGCTTTCTAGTCATCATCTGATCTTAAACCCCAAAAATACAAAGCTGCCACTTTTCCCCCCGACTCATAGGTCCACTGCATTTTCCTTTACCATAAATTCCAATAATGGCATTATAATCTCCCCAGACCCCTCTACAAAGTTACTAGGTGTTATCATAGATAATCTTAAATTTGACTTGCATGTCAATCAAACTATCAAAACCATCAATAAAAAATAGGATCACTTTACAGGATTAAATCCTTCCTAACTCCACTGGCTAGAATTGCCATCACACACTGTCACCGACTCTCAACTCTTCTCAACACATCCCCTTTACTCACCAACTCAAACAAGTCTGTTCTCAACAAACTCTCTACCAGCTACAACCACATTGCCAGATTTTCCACTGGTTTGCCCTTTAAAACACACCATTGTATCAATCTAAACGAGCATGGGTGGCTAGAACTGCCAAGCCTGATTCAGTATAACCAGCTTATTATGGCATATAAAGTTCTTAACCATCCTGACAATACACGTGCACTTAAAAACTTTATTACCCCCTATAATAGTCCTAGACCTCTTCGATCTTCAAATAGATTGCTAGTTCAAACTGTCAAAACTAATAACTCAGCCAGAGACTCTCTGTTTGTCAAATATGTAGGTAGAACCTGGAACTCCCTCCTAGCTGATATTACCCTACAAACCACCTTGAGTCAATTGAAGAAAAGATTCAGACAGTATTTGAAACTAAACTGTCTATGTCAATGTATAAAACCTGACTAACTCTCTTCTAGTATGGTGTTAAAAAAACGACTTCAGATTAGTTGTGTTACATATCCTGGTCTTACACCTGGGTTTTCTCAAACTTTGGGACTGTATAACTCAATATTTAAGTCTTTAATCAGTGTATAAATTGTATTAAGTAATCTTGTCTGCTTGTACCTTGGAGCTTTTCTCCCCGGGCCTCCGCTGAAAATGGACATGAATCAATTCGGACTATCCCAGTCAACAAATATAAAATAAAATAAATAAATAAATAAATAAATATGTATATATTTTATGTGTATATCTCTACATATATTACCTATCAATGTTTATTTATATATATATATATATATATATATATATATATATATATATGCATCTCCATACACATATGCATTTATATCTACGTACAACACATGACTAATGTTAACAAAGCTTTTCCCTACTGTTGAATGACTCTATGGCATGATATGTTTGAAAAAAACATTACCTATCTCTACAGTTTAGATGGCTTAGTGGTAAATTGCTGTGGCTCTAGTCTGTAGTGTCCTGGGTTCAAGACTTGCAAGGGCTAGTTATTTTGTTGCTGAGCAGAACAAGGGCATTTGGATATAGAGTGATTAAGGCACTTTTAAGCAGTTGTAAGTGGATCTGTGTGAGTTTGCACTGTGGTAAGCAATGATAACTTCCGGTTAACTATGCTGACAGACAGTTAGCCTTAAAAATGCTTAATCTGTGTATGTATCACTTAGCACTGTGCAAATAGGCTTAGTCCCACTTACTACTGCTTACCCCTGCTTACCCCTGTTCTAATTTCTTTAAAAGAAAAGAAAAGGGGGTGATAGGAAAGTGGTGAAAAAGGGAGCATGAAGAGGGAAAAACAATATGAAAGATAGCTAGAAATGTGCAGGATGGGTACAGGGAAGGTCTATAGCTGTCCATTTCTTCTACAGCAACATCTGTGCATATATACTGAATTTTGAGGTAAATGTGGATACTCAAACCCCTGAGAGAGGGGTGAGGACAACAATAATGTGTTGTGAAGCCAATTAGACCAGATTAAATGTGTCCAGTGGACATGTGTGTGAAATGGGTAGCTATGTATGGGGCAACTTTTTTTTTTTTTTTTGGGAACAGATTGCCTTTTTTTGGGGGGGGGTGAGAGTGGGATGTTGGGGAATGTTAGTAGGTATATTTGGGGAGGTTGATTGGGTAGGAAGACAGACAAGACAGCATACAGGGGTGGTATATGATACATGTGGTGGGGTAAACACCATGGACAGGGAGGGGTGCTTGGTAATCAGAAGCCTACAAGCTCCCAAATGGATACAGTGGGACTGAGGGCCCACCCATGGGCAGTCACCACTGCATCTTTACAGCCCCAAAAGTGGCTGTACTGGGGGCTGAGCAGAAAGGGCAGGTTGACCCTTTAAATGTGCCACATGGCCCTTAAGCTGGCATAGTGGATCTCCAAATTGCTTGCAAAGATCACTACACACCAGACCATGAACCTGGCTTTGGGTGACAGGATCCTGTCCGCATCCGTGCATGGGGGGTTGAGCCCCATCCCCTGAGGTGGTTCCAACTGAAGGTGGTGCCAGACCAGCTGACAAGGAGGTCGCAGGGTGGGTCGCAGATGTGCTGGGGCCCGGTGCCACAGCCAGAAGAGGCAGGAGAGGTGGATCCACTGGGAATGGCTTTCCCAGATGTGCTATGATGTTGCAGTTTTAGAACATATGTTGGTTAGTAATGATAAACACATTCCAGGAATAGTTATAACAGCATGCATGAGTATTCCCTTTAACCCAAAACAACAGATATGGAACATTTGCATAGCAAACAGAACACATGCATATATGGAACCACAGTGGGCATTACACCGGCATGCAGGTCACATTGATAGCAACAGGCCACCAATAATAGTATTTGAACAGGGAACATTAATTGGAATACATTTCAACATTTGTAGAACAACAGGGCACATTTCCCAACAGCAGATTTGGTAGAAAATAAATCAACTCATTTATGTTTTTAAATTATTAGTGAAGATAAGGTGAGGGAAGAGAGAGAGAGAGATGTCAATTAACAAATGTAGATTTCTGCAGTGGTCACAGCTTTAATGATCATTGCTCTAATCATTACTCTACAGATATTATTACAACAACCTATTTTCTTAGGTTGGGCAATGGTATGTTTATACACAGTGTATAATTACAGCCTTCTTATAGATACTTTATATCTTTTCTTACCTGGAAGACCTGTGGAGGGAATGTTTGTTAACACTACTTGACTGTTTCTACCCATATTCACATAGTCAGGGTTACATATCTGCACTCATAGTGTGTGTGTGTGTGTGTGTGTGTGTGTGTGTGTGTGTGTGTGTGTGTGTGTGTGTGTGTGTGGTAGCAGAGACTGGTAGCTGTGACAGCATGACACTTTTGAACATTTCTTGGGGGAGACCACTTGGTGTATGCACCTATCTTGCTGTCATTTGCGGCCTTGGGGTTGGACTGTGGGTGTTGTTCACAGTATAACTACAGCCTTCTTACAGCTAATTTATACCTTCTCTTACCTTGAAGACCTGTGGAGGGAATTTATGTTGACACTACCTGACTGTTTCTACACACATTTATAAAATCCTAGTTGAAATTATGTATACCACTTACTACCACTCCTGGGATTCAAACCATGGCTGTTTCTGCGAAAAACACAGCAAGTTTGTGTTTCATCAGAATGAGCTATTAAGAAACTGCTGTCTCTTCCTTGAATGTTTTCTATCTAATTCTTTCTTGGTTGTACAATCTGACCTTGTGATTACAACTTTCTTTTATATACATTCCTGTACATACCTTTTGACATAGCACAGTGTGGAAAACAGTGGTTAACACAACATTACTATTCTGATATCAGATCATTGTGCATGAAACATTTCACATCATACAATACTAGAGTAAACACAACCAGTCTTGGGTTTTCACTTTTCTTGACACATACTTACACTTTTACTGATATATAACCTGTATGTCACTATTACTCTCTTACTGGCTTCCAAAAAAAAAAAAAATGAAGGAACCAAGGCAGAAATCCATTCGATAATTTTATTTAGCACTTTCGTCTCATTGCAGAAACTTCATCAGAATACTTACAATTCTACCCAACACATCCTCTTATATGATCATTAATTACCTAATTAATTACATCATATTCTCTAAAAGTGAAACACACATATCATATCATGAACTACAGATGAAAACGTAAAATATACAATCATAAATTCACATCCCTTCCTCACTATATTAATTAAAACCATACATAAAAACGTATTGCCCATACTTCTTCTATGACTAGTGTTGTTTTAAATATATACCATATTTACATAAAAAAATTCAGCTTTCAATCTTAATATCGAACTTATAGAGATGGCACTACTTAAGCCAGGGTACTCAGAAGCATTAGCCCCTATCTGCCTTCTGAGCTCTTTTAATTCCAAATAATCACTAAGGGGACCCCCTCTCTCCTCTAGTGTGCCTTGTCAATAATAATAAACTTAAAATTATGGTCATTGTTAGATGCTATATGTGCTGCTAGAGCATTTTTTATATCTGTTTTCCGGATGTCATAACTATGTTGGTAGACTCTGCTCCTGAAGGGATTGATAGTCTTCCCAATGTAGAAACTGGGACACATAGAACACAGAGCCAAGTAAACCACTGCCTTACTACTATATGTGTATTTCTTCTGTATTGTATATTTACCATAATTAGGTATATCTACCTCCTTGGACGTAAGCATATATTTACATTGTAGACAAAAAACACATTTTGTCATGCCACCCATTTCCCTATTATCATTTTTTGATATTTCTAATATATTTTTTATGCTGACATCCTTCTTATACACAATCTTGGGGGCTGCACCTCCCAACTGAAGGTGGTCTTGCTCTATACTAAAAACATTCCAGTTATGTTTTATTTTATCTGTGATATTTTTAAATTGATTGTTATAACTAATTATAGCAGATTTATTACAACTGGACCCCTCATCTCAGATATCTACCCCTTGTTGTCCCCTTCCTGTCCCCAAAAATGGGACAAATTGTCCATTTTTCCTTTTTTGGACTGCTTCTTGTAATATAGTGGCTACAAAAAGTTTGAACAACATGTCCTTCAAAACCTCAATTTGTTCTATAAATTCTTCCAAGTCAGACACCATTCTAGCCAGCCGTCCCCCCTGTCCCTTCACCAAGGACTTTTTCTGATGGATGGGGTGGCAGCTGTCATAGAGTAAGAGGGTATTGGAGTAAGTAGGTTTTCTAAATATCGTAGATTTAAATTGATTAATATTTAAATCTTTCCTAATGATTAAATCCAGATAATGAACTGCTTCATAACCTATTGTATGGATGAATTCTAAAAATGCAGTACTATCCCAAAGGAACATCAAAAATTTCTCAAATTCATCTGCATCCTTCTTCCAGAAAATAATGATGTTGTCCAGATAATGACCGTAAAATGCCCAATATTAATAACACTGTTAAATATAAATTCCCTTTCCCAAAATGCTAATACAATGTTGGCAAAGATGAGCTGCCTGCATTGCTACGCCTTTACATTGTTTAAATAACTGCTGTTCAAATCTAATAATATTAGTATCAAGTATTAATTCCATCAGTGTCCTAATGGTTAAAATATGGTCATGGCTTAGACAGATACAATGACAAATGTATTGGTAAAATCAATCAGTCCCAGTATCATGTGGTATTACTGAGAAAAGATCCCTAATATCAATGGTAACAAAAATTAGTCGGTCACTGAACATATCATTAGTAATTTTACTTAAGAAAGTCCCAGGAATCTTTCAAAATCCATGGGCAATCCTTCAATGCATTTTTCAGTTGGGTGTCTATAAATTTTTCTGTAGGGTAAGTTTTAGATGCTCTAGCGTCAACTATCGGCCTGAGTGGGGGGGTCAAAAAGATCTTTGTGTATTTTCGGTACCCCAAAATTGTTGGTATTCTAGGATGTTTCACTACCATAAATTGATATTCCTGTTCACTGATTTGATGATTCAATACAAGTTCTTGCAACATAAAATTCACTTTTCTATACAGAATGTTCTTTTCATTCAAACTGATCTGACAATAGGTATCAGTATATAACAATGTAAGCATATTATTGGTATACATATTGGAATTCACGATAACAAGCCTGCCGCCCTTGTTGGGCTTCATAGCTCTAATTTCTGCATTGTTACATATATCTTTTAATAGCAGCATTTCCTCTCTGTCAATATTATTTGTACAATCCCCATTCATCCTTCTTGCCCTGAACATATTTCTTATATCATTTTCATACAATTTTTTGGATAAGTGGACAGTTGGGTTAAACACGTTTGCCTTCTTGCATATTGTTCCTGCATCGGATACAGAACTAATCCCTTTGAAATAAAAGTCAAGGTTAAGTTTCCTTGTAAATAATTTTAAATTCATCAATACTTCATCTAAAGATGCATTCTTAGCTGAAACAAAGGACAGCCCTTTTGCAAATAAATCAGCTCCCATTTCATTAAATTCCGCATCGCTGTAATTTAAATCTATGCTATTTAGAAAACCTATGTACTCCAATATGCTCCCTACACTATGACAGCTGCCACCCCATCCATCAGAAAACGTCCATAGTGAAGGGACAGATGGTGACTGACTTGGAAGAATTTATAGAAAAAATTGAGGTTTTGAAGGTCACATTGGTCAAAAGAGGGTATCCCAAATGTTTTGTAGCCACTATATTACAAGAAGTGGTCCAAGAAAGCCATAATGGACATTTTGTCCCACTTTTGGGGATAGGAAGGGGACTAGAAGGGGGAGATAGCTGAGATGAGGGGACCAGTTATAATAAATCTGCTATATTTAGTTATAACAATCAATTTCAAAATATCACAGATAAAATAAAACATAGCTGAATGTTTTTAGTATAGAGCAAAACCATCTTCAATTGGTAGGTGCATCCCCCAAGATTGTGTATAAGAAGGATGTCAGCATAAAAAATACGTTAGAAATATCAAAAAATTATAATAGGGAAATGGGTGGCATGACAAAATGTGTTTTTTGGTCTACAATGTAAATGTATGATTTTGTCCAAGGAGGTAGATATACCTAATTATGGTAAATATACAATACAGAAGAAATACACATGTTGTTATAAGGCCATGGTTTACTTGGCTCTATGTTCTATGCATCCCAGTTTCTACATTGGGAAGACTATCAATGCCTTCAGGAGTAGAGTTTACCAACATAGTTATGACATCCAGAAAAAAGATATAAAACATGCTATAGCAGCACATATAGCATCTAACAATGGACATAGTTTTAAGTTTTTTATTATTATTGCCTAGGTCACACTAGGGGAGAGAGGGGGTCCTCTCAATGATTATTTGGAATGAAAAGCGCTCAGATGGCAGATAAGGAATAATGCTTCTGAGTACCCTAGCTTAAATAGTGCCATCTCTATAAGTTCAATATTAAGTTTGAAAGCTGGATTTTTTTATATAAATATGGTATATATTTAAAACAACACTAGTCATAGAAGAAATATGGACAATATGTTTTTATGTATGGTTTTAATAAATATAGTGAGGAAGTGATGTGAATTTATGATTGTATAGCTTATGTTTTCATCTGTAGTTCATGATATGATATGTGTGTTTCTCGTTTAGAGGATATGATGTAATTAATTAGGTGATTAATGACTGTATAAGAGGATGTGTTAGGTAGAATTGTAAGTATTCTGATGAAGTTTCTACAAAGAGATGAAAGCGCTAAATAAAATTATCGAGTGGATTCCTGGCTTGGTTCCTTCATTTTTTTTTTTTTGGAATTTAGTTTGTGTGGTGTCTCCTACTAGCTTCTTCAGTCATTAAAAACCATACCCATTTTTAAATACTGCAAGGTGACATTCTACAACTTTTTTATTTATTTGCCCTACATAATACCAGCTAGATTGTTACTCACCAGCCTCGCGATGCAGCCTTAGCAGCCTGCTGGCGTGGGCTTCCAAGTTCACAGCCCTCTCATCTGCAGCTGTACAAGAGTTAAGAAAAAAACATTTATGCATACCTATCCATCACATACACAGGTTGGACTTTGGAGAACACTTATTTTGACTAATACTTACACATGGCTGGAGCATTCCCTGCCCGGGCATCTTGGACCCACTGGTCCAAAAGTTCCCTCTTCCTCTGCATCAAGTTGACAAAGTGGTGCTGGACCTGCTCACCAGTCCGAGGGATGCCAATGGCAGTGGTGAGATCTCAGGCAAGATGGTCCCAGGCCTCAGCTTTGTATTGGGAGCCCTGGTACTAGTCCTGCAGCAGTCGCCCTTCATGATCTTTAATGAGGAGTCCAGCCATGACCATGGACTCCTGACTGCCTCAGCACTGTGCCCGAAAGCACACACCTTCATCTACACCAGCCATAGTACCTATAATGGGGAGCTACAACTGGTTATAAGCTGTATTCTTGCCTGCAAAGTTTAAATAGTGCTAATTTCCCACCCTTTACCATGATTCGACAGTTTTGAAACTGCTGAGCTAAGCTAAGCACTGGGCAAACCCCCTTAACAAAGATATCCGTTGCTTAAAGGGGTAGATGCTAAGCCCTACTTACCAGTATGCAAATCTGCTTAGCTATGCTAAATTTTGCTTAAACTTTAAATTCATTGACACCTCACGTTTAGGGCTGCTACACTACCCTGGATAGCATACACATAATAATATTCACTACCTATTTATGAAAAATACATTTTAGTTGTGTTTCACATACGAAAATGTATGGACTGCTGTGGGGCTCGAAACCAGACTGACTGCTAGGCGAACGCTCTATGCTATTCCAGTTTCACTATTTGGAGTATGTATATTTCTATTTAACTTCTTTTGATGTTTAAACTCGGCTATGCACAGCTGCGTGACGGGCAAACCCGTGCAGCTACGCTTGAACTTTATTGCACACAGGAAAAAAAATAAGAAATATATTTTAAATATTGCTGTTAGAAACTTAAAACACTGATAGAATTACAGGCTTTGCATTGACATGTATTTTGCAAGGGGTATGCAGTGTGTCACACTGCCGTTTTACCGACTGCACTTCTTTTCTGGTGTATGGAGGACACATATATGGCAGAATGTGTACATTCTGCCATATATGTGTGTTTTTCTGAGATAGGCTGTCTGTTATTTTCTCCACAGACACTAAAGTGTCTGTGGACACTTTCATCCATTTATTGCTGCTCGGCAATTTTCAAGTGCAAGGGGCATGTCTATTTTGAGAGCACTGCTCTTAGACATCCCCCCCCACACTCGTACACACAGACTATGTCCATTTAAGAGTAGAGCACCGTGCCTTCATGATAATGCAAGGCGAGATGCTGGTCTACATGTACACAATCGGTTCCGTGCAAGAAAAACTTATTCTTGCATGAAACCTTCATGAATCTCAGGGACTATCTTTTATTGCATAGCCATAAAATAATTTAATTTCAGCTATTTTTCTGAAGCTAACCTCCTGTATTCCAGTTTCCACTATTAAAATATATCCATTTAAACAGTTACAATAGAGTATGTAAATTTCTGTTCTGTTCCAGTAGGGCACACTGTGGTTACATTTCAAACAGCACTTTGCAAAAATCTTTTTAACACACACTTCTGTACCAGCGGTTTAATATGCACACGACATAGAGTTCTAATACAGTTGTAACACAAGCATTTTATATAAATTATGTTGATAGTCACAAATGACATATAATTATTTACAAAATTTCCAATAGTTGTGCTGGCAGTATCTCCTTTCGTGACCCTATGTACTCAGACAACCTTTTAATTGTTAAAGAAACTAACACAGTATACAAAAGATGTACATATACAACTACCTTGGAGGCAAAAATCTCACTTACAAGCAAGGTTGCCAATAACACACACATCACATTCTTCACACATACTGCTCAACACATGAAGACCTTCTTATGCTGAGACATTTAAAACAAACCTTTCCAAACTTCAAAGATCTCCTAAGCCCTTAAACGGCAACACCTATCCTCAGCAATCACTAAAGCACACACCAAAAGCAACACCTAACACCACACATAAGCCTACACCCAATGATCTCCCAAGAACAAAGACCATAAGAGAATCAAATACATCACCTGGTACTCTTGTCATAGGGGATTCAATTGTGCAACACGCAGATGCAGCTGTTACCAGGCTGGATAAGTGCCTTGCACTGAGCATCATTTTACCTTCCCAAGGATGATATCACAGTATGAACAGAAAATCATTGATTTTAACAATTGGCTTAGTTTCTGGTGTCACTCCAGGGAAATCCAATACCTATCAGTATGGGAGGATATGGATAACAGACCACGTTGCTTTGCCAAGGATGGTCTGCACTTGTCCCCCCTGTGCTTTCAGATATTGGATAAAACTTGATCTACCCCCTTACAGCCTTTTTAGGCAATATTAAAATGACAAAACTACCAAAGTAGCACAAAACAAAAAACAAAACAGAAAACTTAAAAACTCAAAGTAACCTTAAAGTGCTACTGCTCAGTGCTAGGACCCTAAACAAGAAAGTCCACACCCTGCAAGTTGTCCTCACTCTGGTGAATGTAGACATCTGTGCTTTTACTGAGACTTGGTATAAAGGCACAGAAATTATTACTGCAGTGGAGGGCTACAGTGCCTTCCACACATTTAGACCAACAGTGGCACAGACAAGGGCTAAAGGTGGAGGTATCTCAATCTATGTTAGCAACAAATACAACTTCAGGTTGGTTAAACAGGATGATGCTCTAGAGTTCATTTACAGTCAAGTCTCCATGTACAGGCCAACTACAGGTCACCCTCTATGAGCCACATAGCTCACAACTCTTACCTAGCCCTATTAGAGGCTCTCACTACCCAACCAAATACCATATTCATGGGAGACTTTAACTATCCCTCTATCTATAGACTGGCAAATGTACACTGCCTCTAACTCACAGGCAAAATGTTTCCTGGACTTTTTCAACACAAACTGACTGGACCAGATAGTGCACACTCCAACCAGAACATCAAATATATTGGACCTAGTACTCACCAGCATGGGACAGTGTTGCAACCCCCCCCCCCCATGTCACATCCGCATGGGTGAGGTCCACAAAGTTGCCTCCCTTAAAATAAAAATCAACCTGGATAACCCAATTAAACCCATAAATGTTAGGAACTATTTTAAAGCAAACTACATCCTATAAAGTGACAGGTTGTGAAAAATCATGGCTCCCACAAACCCTGAGAACACAGCTACCTATGCAGAATTATTGCACCAAAAACAAGCCCCATGGGTTATTTAGAAACCTAAACAAGAAACTGTACTCTCTACAAACCCGTCTCGCCCTGGAGGACATTGATATCTGTGTAGTGACTGAGACAAAGTTTAAAATAGCAGAGAGCACTCCAGCTGTGCAGGCCTATAACATTTTCCACATGTTTAGACCAGCTACTATGCAGGAGGGGAAAAAAGGTGGAGGTACCTCAATCTACATCCAGAAGAGACTCATATAAAGGCTGGTAAAGTATCATGATGCACTAGAGCTTCTACATGTCCAAATAACCATCAGAAAGATCCTGTACCATAAATTAGCTAGCTATAGAACTTCCTTTATAACCAAAAAAGCCACAATGCCTATCTACAGGAATTGGGAGTCACTCAGTATTAAACCCAATCCCATTATTTTAGGTGATCTCATCTATCCAGCTATAAACTGTAAATTTACACCACCACTGGTGGACAAGCACAGAGATTCCTGGACCTTGTTAAAACAAATACCCTGGAAAAAATAATCAGAGAATCCACTAGAGGCAAATAACATCTTGGATATTATCCTTACTAATATGGGAGCATCTTTTATCATCCATCCTTGGACCCCTACTCTTCTCTGTTTTCACAAATAATCTAGCCTCTGACACCACACATGGCACACTCATACAATACGCAGATGACTCGACCATCATCTGCTCAGCCCAGTCCCTACCCAAACTGCAAAAAGTCACACAGGAAGCCTTTTCCTCTGTTGAAACTTGGTTATCCGATGCCCAATTAATACTCAACCCAAACAAAACTAAACTACTCATCTTCCAGCCCACCAAACATACTCAAAACAACTCTCACTTTAACATCACAGCAAAAGACAACACCACTATATACCCAACTGAACACACCAAATTGCTAGGAGTGGAAATAGACAATAAACTAAAATTTGACATTCACATATCCATGACCATAAAAAGTCCACAAAAAACTAGGAGCATTATACAGAAATAAGCATCTTCTCACCAAAGCAGCAAAGATTTCAATAGCAAATTCCCACCTTATCTCCACCCTACTTTATGCCTCTCCAATATATACCAACCTAAGGCAATGCAATCTAAACAAGCTAGAGACCTGCTACAACAAAATTGCCAAATTCGCCGCAGGGCATCCTACTGTAGTCACCACTGTCTCTCACTTGCTGAACTGGGCTGGCTTGAACTCCCTCACCTCCTTCAGTGGTATCAACTCTCACTCGCCCACAAACTAGTAAACCATCCACTAAATGTCCCATCCCTCCAGAATCTACTCCAACCCTATCGCACCACCAGACTACTAAGATCCAGCAACAAAAATCACTTGCAGATCACTAAAGCCAATAACTCTGCTGGTGAAGCACTGTTCTTGCACCATAGCCAAATTATGGAACTCCCTCCCACCCACAATTACCTCTGTACCATCATTCACCCACTTCAAAACTTTACTAAAAGCGCACCTAAAAACATGCTGGCTATGCCCTTGCAACTCCCACTCTAATATCATCCACCCCATCCAACCACTACCTTTCTTTCCACTCCACTAACTACCTTGATTATAGCAAGCTCAGATGCTCATAAGCCTAGTACTTATACAGCAGGAACTTCTTATTTTAACATTTGTTAATGTCTGTTATGTACTTCACAGATAAAGATTCTAGTTGTCTACTGATGTACTATGTTCTTCATCTGTAAATATGTTGTAAGTAATTGCTATGTAAATTGTTAATCGCTTTGTAATCCAATGTAACTACTGTCTGTTTATTTTAACTGTGGAGCTTTTCTCCCCGGGCCTCCGCTGAAAATGGACCTACGTCCAGTTGGACACTCCCGGTCAACAAATATAAATAAATAAAATAAATAAATAAATAAAAATCATCTTTTACATGCCTTCATCGGTCTGACCATAAAGCAGCCTCCTTCAAAATAAAACTGAAACCAGAGATCCCTTCCACCCAAGGTACCTTTTTAAAATTACTTTAAGACAATCTACCCACTCCTAAGTGATGTATTGGCAAGCTTCAAATCCACACCAACCCTAGTTAACTCCACTGAATATACAGAAATGTACACCACCACACTGTACCAGCATGCAAGCAGCTGAATAAGTGTAGAACAAACCTCAGAAACAAACCCACATGGTGGAACCATAATATCAACAAGGTTTACAATAAAAGGAAAACAATTTTGACCCAAAGTAAGAAGAATAATTCCCAGAATGTTAGACCCTTGTCAAAGCAATAAACAAAGAAATCAGCTTAATAAAATCCACCAAACCCAAGTTTGAGGTTAAGCTAGCTGTCCAAGCCAAAGACAGTCACAAGTCAATTTTTAGTTATGTTCATAATTTCGGAAGCATAACACAGCAAAATGCTGAGCTGATTATGAATGATGTTACCTACACTGAGGCTGAAGATATAGTGAACCTACTAGCCAATAAATTTAAATCTAACTTTACCCATCTATCCTCCCTCCATCTGTCCCTCAAGATATACCTGAAACTGGCTCACCTCCAGCAATCACACAAGACCATGTCCTAAAAGTACTGTCAAAACCTAAAAATACTGCATCAATGGGTTCTGACAATATCCCTGGATGCATTTTAAATGGCATGAAGCACAATTTAGCCACACCCCTAACAACACTGTTTAAGCTCAACCTCCACACAAGTTTTCTACCAAGTGAATGGAAAACAGCTGCAGTCATTCCCTTGCATAAAGGAGGACCTTCCACAGACCCAGGCAATTACAGGGCCATAAGTCTGACCAGCTTCATATGCAAAACCATGGAAAGACATATCATAGAACTAATCAATCAGGACATAGGGAACCACCAAACACTGGACCTGTCTCAGTTTGGATTCATCAAGGGCAGGTCATGTTTACTCAACCTGGTGGCAAAACAGTACATACCACATACCTGAACCAGACCAAAGCTTTTGACACAATTCTTCACTCAGTCATAGTAAAAAAGCTAAATAAACTGGGGATAAAACCCTATGTCACCCATTGTATGGCAAACTGTCTCGCAGATAGGATGCAGATAATCAAAATAGGGGAAGCTACCTCCACAAAGAGACCATTCACCATTGCATTCCCCCAGGGTTCTGTGCTGAGACCTCTTCTGTTTGGTATCTGCTTTCCTGAAGTAACAGCCAATACCAAAGGGCTCTAGCAGACTAAGTTTGCAGATTAATGCAGGCTAAGAGCAGTCACTGAATCCCTAAATGACTTAGCCATCCTACAGGAAGGTTTGTCCCAAATGAATAACTGTTGCCAAAATCATGGACTGAAACTAAATGCTAAAAACTGCATTATTAGATCCTTTGGGAAGTCATCTATCCCAGGGAACAACTACACTGACAATACACCCTTAAGAATTTATTCAATTGTTCAGGATTTGGGAACTTATGTGGACAGTGACCTAACTTTATCATGTGTCCATGGTTGCATGAAAGTCCTTCTATATAGCATAGCATATCAAAAAAGGAATTGTGTCTCACTCTAGGGATGTCATTGTCCCCCTTTATTCATCCCTCATTAGGCCAATCATTGAATATAATGCCCCCTTTGGCATGTATCTGTCCAGAAACATGCAACAACTGGAATATCCACAAAAATACCTTACTAAAAGGATACAAGGCTTAAACAACATGTCATACATGGACCAACCCAAAGCCTTGTGTCTATACTCGGTATCCTACAGACTGCTAAGAGGTGACCTGTGTCTGGCATAAAAGGCATCCTCCAACCCATTACTGATGGACTGACTGCACATCAGCAAGTAAATTTGGCATCAGAAATACTGAGTCTATGGATCTAAACCTCTTCTGCAACAGCAAAAAAAAAATAGTTTGTAAGGATAGGTATATCTTGCAGTGGATGACACTGTTAAGGAACAGACTCCCCACCCACATAAAACAAAGTTCATTCCTGTCCATATTCAAGTGCCACTTAGATCTGTAGATGGGAATAAGAACATTTACCCCAAAATCTCCCCCTGTACTACTAACGGACAGTGGCAAATCCTAAATGCTTTATCCTATGCATGGGTCCACTCGATTTATTTATGGTATGATCCCACTTATTCTCATTAGGGGTAATATGTAATTATCAACCATAGGATGGGTAAGACCAATCTATAAACAAATGGGGTAGGTTATTTTGAGCACAAAAAAGGAAACTGGTTAGGCTTTAAATGGCCTGCAAGGCCAGCTAGCCTAGTACTTACCTATGAACCTATGGTAGAAACCTTATCTTAACAGGGTATATAACAAATAAAAAGTCAAGACCAAAATCATAGAGATAAGAGCTTTCGGATTAAACTAAACAAGAAACTAAGGAGTCTAATAAAGTCAAACAAGGCTAATAGTGGGGTCAGGATAGCCTCCCAGGCTAAGAACAATCACAAGGCCTTCTTCAACCATGTCAGGAAACTTAAAAGGAACACTCAGCATTGTGCAGAACTGGTGTCATATGACACAGCCTTCACTGACCAGGATGACATTGCAAATCTACTGGCTGATATATCTAGCTAACTTCATCCTCCACTCCCCAACTACCCCCTATGAAATCTCTTCTAGCATAGGTTTACTATCATTATGACATCTTGCAGGTGGGTCAGATCCACCTGTGCGATGTCCTACATCCCTAACAATGGCATGTCAACCACCAGTGTTCCCCGACTGTCCTATCTTACCCCCCTTCTGCACCCATGGTAACTCTTGTTACTGGGAGCAGTAGGGGGTTTCTCTGTTCAGTATCTGTGTCAGGTGTGCCAGAATTCGGCATTATGATTTTCACAGAGGTGCATCAACCATATTCCTACCTGACTGCTTGTGAATCAACATAAAGATAGTAGACCTCTACCATACCCCCCAACTATCAACAGGGAGGAGGTTCTGTTGGTCCTCACTAAGGCTGACAATATCCCAAGTTGCCTCCTAAATAGCCTAAATCATGACCTAGCAAGACCATTTGAGCCACTTTTCAACTACAGCCTCAAAACAGGTTGCTTATCAGGTTAATGAATGGCCACAATGGTCACCCTCTCCTACATATGAGTAGACCATCATCCGACTCTGGGAACTATAGATCCATCAGTATGACAAGTCTAATATGCAAAGCCATGGAATGAATTATCATGGAAATTATCAACAAGGACTGGCAACCTACAGACATTGGCCTCATCTTTGTTTGGCTTTGTTAAGTGAAGATCTTGCTTACTCAACCTAGTAGACTTCATCAAGAGGGTCACCAAGGCTATGGATGAGGGAAATATGGTGCATACCACCTATCTTGACCTGCCCAAGGGATTTGAAACAATACTCCACTTAGGTATTGATGACAAACTCTCAGAACTAGGCATGAATCACTATATATAGGGATGGGAGGTTGGCATAATGGTTAAGGTGCTTACCTTACAGACACGAGGTGCAGGGTTTGATTCTCACATGGGGTGATTGGCTAGGCTTATAATGACCCACAAAGGCAGCTAGCCTAGTATTAATGTATGAACCTATTTGATGCAGAATTATCAAGCTGTGTTCATTTAGAGGTTGGGAGGGTGGCTTAATGGCTAAGGTGTTTGCCTTACAAACACAAGGTGCAGGGTATGAGTCTCACAAGGGATAATTGGCTAGGCTTAAAATGGCTTGCAAGGGCAGTTAGTTTAGTACTAACCTATGAACCTATATAACTCACTAGATTGCTGGCTGATTCACAGATAGAACCCAGGAAGTCAGGATTGGTGAGACCACCTCCACCAGGAGACTGGTCACCAGTGGATTATCCCCAGGCTCTGTACTTGGCCCATTCCTGTTTGGCATGTACTTCGTGGAAGGCAAGGGTAATGTCAAAGTCCTCTGGCTCATTACGTTTGTAAATTACTCTAAATTGGCAGCTATCACAGATTTCCCCATGATGCCAACATTTTAGAAGAGGGTCTTACACAAATAAATGACTGGTGTCAAAGCCACAGATTAAAACTCAACATGAAGAAATGCATTATAGTAGCTTTGGGAAATAATCCACCCTAGCTAATTATTCCATTGATAAAATGCACCTAACAGCTGACCCAATAGTTTGGGATCTGGGAACACATGCAGACAGTAATCTGGCCTTTGAAGAAAACATAGCCAAGATAGTAAGAAAATCATTCTACATCACCCAGCTTATAAGCAAGGGTATGGCATCCAGGTCTAAGGAAAAAAACAAGGCACAACAGGAAATATTCACAAGAAATAAAATTTATTAAGCGCTTTCGGCAAAACAATGCTAGCCTTCCTCAGAACAATTCAAACAGTCATATGACATCCCTTTAAATACCCTGCAAGCATACAATTAATTTAAAGAGACAGACCATTAAAATAAGATTTAAAAAAAATAAATAAATAATTAAATAACAACATGACACTATAAAACTATCTATCAAAACTTCTTAATTTCAATACACTGGAAATAGATGCCATATCATTTAAACCAGGGAATGTAGATGCAAATAAAAATAAATTCCACCATAGTTCTCGTTGTTCCAATACAAGATTCCATGGTCCACCTCTAAGATTAACACGTACCTGTTCCAATACCAAGAATTTAAATATATGGTTAGGATATTCTTTTATATGTTTAGCCAGTGCGCTAGTTTCTTTTCCTATCCGAATGTCATTGTTGTGCTCATAAATACGCTGTTTGAGCTTTCCCTCCATTTTTCCTATATAATAAGCTGCACAGAGGCAGCACTTTGCAGCATATACCAACCCTTTTGTCTGACAGGAATACAGTCCGAGAACATGTATATTTTTGGTGGCTAAAATTACATGTTCACACTCCATAATGGATGAACATTGAGTGCACATGCCACATTTATGCATCCCATGAACTACCTGTGCATTGTGCTGTGACAAACCATCACACCAATCCATTAATTTGCCACCCCGTCTAAAAACAAACTTAGGGGTATCACCCAAATTTTTTACCAATAAATTATATTGTCTTATAAACCAATTTTACACACAATATCTGTAATACATTTACTATCCATACTATATGTAAAAATGAATGCATGTTTTGCACTATTTTTCCTCCATGTCCATCCAATAAACTATGTACAAAAGACTGCCCTCCTTCTACCAAATCTATATTTTCCCCTGGTCCTATCTGAAATTGCTCATCATTATTAAATATCACCCCATCATTACTATTTAATGACAATATGGGGCAATACTCTCCAGAGAGCCACTTCCTAAATACCTCAAATTTAATCTCTTCTACTAGATGTTTCGGATAACCCCTATTAATTAACATATTACCAATAAAATGGCACTCCTCCAAGAATTCCATTAGGTCAGTAACCATTTTGGCCGCTCTTACCATTTGGCCTTTGATAACACCTTTTTTAACATGATATGGATGATTGCTAAAAAAGTGCAAATAGTTATTAGAATACGTTTTTTTCGGGAAAATACAAGCTTTTAACCCTTTTGCACATTTTAACATTACATCCAAATAAGCTATAGAAATAGTTCCAATGTGACAAGTAAAATGAAAAAACCCTTTACTAGTATTCATAAATTCTAAACATGCAGGAACATCATCAACAGATCCAGACCATGCAAAAAACAAATCATCTAAGAATCAAGCATATAATTTTACATGCTTAAAAAATTCACTGGGGAATAGATGACAAAGTTCCCACATCAACATTACTACATTGGCGTACAATGGGCCACAGGGGGAGCCCATAGCAACCCCTGTTATTTGCTCAAAATACTGACCATCATAGTAAATAAAATTATTACACAAAACCATTTCCATCATGTGTGACAAAATATTTTCAGATCAAACTGGGTCCCCACCTAAGCACCATGTTCAATCATAACCTCACATAGGTTCATAGGTTCATAGGTAGGTACTAGGCTATTGGCCCTAGGGCCTATATAAGCCTAGCCAAAGGTACCCTGGCTTTTGCCACCCAAGAAAATTATTTTCCTGTGCCACTGTCGAGCAGAGCCACAGAAGTGATCCCCGGAGTGAATTTCCTATCTCCCATCCAATCATCAAGATTTTTCTTGAACAGTGCTAATGAGGAGCTTTGTTTGATATAGATAGGTAGTTTGTTCCAGAGTATGGGAAGTCTCTGGGACAGGAATCTATCCCTCCAGCATGTTCTGTTTATTGTGGTGACGAGGTTTAGGTCCCTAGAGCGTGTAGCTCGTAGGGATTGGGATTTCTTTAAGTGGAGCATGTCTAAAAGCTCTGGGTTTGACATAGCTTTGTGTGTTGGGCAGAGATCACCTCTGAGTAGGCGATATGCAATGGAGTAAAGCTGCAGTTTTTTGAGACGGTCTGCATAGGGCATCTCTTTGAGGCTAGTAATCCTCTCTGTGAGGTATTTCTGTGGCCTTTCCAGTTGTTGTAGATGTCTTGTGAGGTACATACCAAAAGGGGCATTGTACTCTATAATGGGTCTAATGAGTGACGAGTAGAGGGGAACAATGACCTCTTTTTTCATGGATGAGAAACATTTTGTGATGAGGTGTGCCACATAGAAGGATTTCGTGACTATTGTGGCAATGTGATTATTAAAGGAGAGACTACTGTCCACCTGTGTCCCAAGGTCTCTTATCACAATTTCGGTGTTAAGTAGACTACCACCTATATGGTAGTTCATGAGTACTGAGTTTTTACCAAAAGGAATGACAATACACTTTTTGGCATTGAGCTTGAGGCCATGGCTTTGACACCAGGTGTATGTCTCAGTGAGGCCCTTTTGTAGGATGTCCACATCTTTTGGAGTTTTGATTATGGCTCCTAGTTTGCAGTCATCTGCGAACTTTGTTAGCCAAAGAACTTCTGTGTTGGCCTGTACTTCAGAGAAGTAGATACCAAACAGGAGAGGACCCAAGACTGAACCCTGTGGTACTCCACTTGTCACTGATCTGAAGCTGGATTTGGAGTCTACTACTTTCACAGTGTGGGTTCTGTCAGTGAGTCATTTGGCAACCCATCTTGTGACATAGGGATTTATACCTAGTTTAGTGAGTTTATCTATAATTCCAGAGTGGGGGATGGTGTCAAAAGCCTTGGCAAGATCTAGATAGGCTGTGTGAACCACCTTACCCTCATCTACGGCTTTGGTGACTGCTTCAAAGAAGTCCATCAGGTTTAGGAGACATGATCTGCCTTTTACAAACCTGAACTGGGTGGGGTCCTGAGTTTGGAGATTACCAATGTCATTGTTTATAAGTTCCATGATGATACGCTCCATAGCCTTGCAGACCAGGCTCATTAGGCTAATTGGGAGGTAGTTTCCGGGGTCTGTGGTGGCTCCCCCTTTGTGGAGTGGGATAACTGTCACTGTGCGCCATTCAGTGGGCACATAGCCTGAGGTGAGGCTATGATTGAACATGGTACTTAGGTGGGGTGCCAGTTCGTTCTGTAGTTCATGTAGAACACAGCCTGGGATGTCGTCAGGTCCCATGGATGCTGTGTTCTTGGCTTTGGATAGTGTGTTTTTTACCTGTGCAGCCTTGATTACAGGAACTTTGCATTCTTCTGGTATAGAGATGGGCCCTTTAGGGGATGACAGAAGGGTAAAGTTAGCACTGAACCTATCTGCTGTAGATGAGGATAAGGTGGTTCATACAGCCTATCTTGACCTCGCCAAAGCTTTTGACACCATCCCCCATTCTGGAATTATAGATAAACTCACTAAACTAGGTATAAATCCTTACGTCACAAGATGGGTTGCAAACTGGCTCAGTGACAGAACCCACACTGTAAAAGTTGCAGACTCCAAATCTGACTTCAAACCAGTGACAAGTGGAGTACCACAGGGTTCTGTCCTGGGACCTCTCCTGTTTGGTGTCTACTTCTCTGAAGTACAGGCTAACACAGAAGGCCTTTGGCTAACAAAGTTTGCAGATGACTACAAACTAGGAGCCATAGTCGAGTCCCCAAATGATGTGGGCATCCTGCAGAAGGGCCTCACTGAGACAGATGCCTGGTGTCAGAGCCATGGCCTCAAGCTCAATGCCAAAAAGTGCATTGTCATTCCTTTTGGTAAAAACTCTGTACCCATGAACAATCACAGTAGTCAGGAAATCCTTCTACATGGCACACCTCATCACAAAAGGGTTCTCATCCAGGAAAAAAGAGGTAATTATTTCCCTCTCTTCGACACTCATTAGACCCATTATAGGGTACAACGCCCCTTTTAGAATGTACCTCACAAGACATTTGCAGCAGCTGGAAAGGCCACAGAAGTACCTCACAAAGAGGATTACTGGCCTCAAACAGATGCCCTACACTGACCGTCTCAAAAAACTCCAGCTTTACTCCATAGCATATCGCCTACTCTGAGGTGATCTCTGCCTAACATTTAAAGCTATGTCAAACCCAGAGCTGTTGGACATGCTGCACCTAAAGAAATTCCAATCCCTCCGAGCTACACACTCTAGGGACCTAAACCTTGTCACCACAATAAACAGGACATGCTGGAGGGATAGATTCCTGTCCCAGAGATTTCCCATACTCTGGAACAAGCTACCCATCTATGTCAAGCAAAGCTCCTCATTTGCACTCTTCAAGAAAAATCTTGATGAATGGATGGGAAATAGGTAATACACCCCGCGGATCACTTCTGTGACTCTGCTCGACAGGGGCACAGGAAAATAACTTTCTTGGGTGGCGTAAACCAGGGAATCTGGTTGGCTAGGCTTACTTAGGCCCTTGGGCTGATAGCCTAGTACCTACCTATGAACCTACGAACGTGGTCAGTAAAATATTGTGTGAACCATTGTAGACCAATTTCCTGTGGAATGCATGTAAATAGAGCCTTTACATCAACCGTTAATAGGATCTCATCATCAAAGGCACCTAACTGGTTACATTTATGAAGGAATTCCCAAGAATCACGACATATTTTCAACATTTTCCAAATACCCGTTTAACTGTTTATCAACAAATTTTGCAATAAAATATGTGTTGGAATAAGTACCATCGACTATTGGTTGAAAGGGAGGCTTTTGGATATCCTTGTGTAACTTAGGCACCACTGAAAATAGTAGGTAGCTTTGGTGCAGTTAGTTACAAAATAAAATTCCTGAACAGATAATTGACCTGGAGTCAATATATCATTCAGTAAATAATCAATTTTACAATAAGACAGATTTTCTTCATTAACTGATGCCTCAGTATATGAGACATCATATAACAATTGTAACATTTGCTGATTATAATCAACTTGGTCCATTATAATCAGTCCTCCACCTTTATCTGGTTGTATCAGTCTTAATGACCCATTTCGTTTAATAACTTCCATTAACTGACAGTCTTCCTTCATTAAATTCGATGGATAAGTAAACATTGGATAAGCTAGAGCAACTCTTAAATCAAGTTCACAAAATTCCTCAAATTTCTTTAAGGTAGGGTGGAGATCAAGACTGTAAGCACTAGGGATCCTTAGCTCATCATACGCGCAAGTTCAACCAGCTAATAGTGGCACATAAAGTCCTTTACCAACCAGAAAATACACCTGCACTCAAAAATATTATCAGCCGCTACACCAGCACCCAGCCACTGCGATCATCCACTAGACATCTAGTTCAAACATACAAATCCAACTACTCAGCTGGGGACTCTCTGTTTGCCAACTCTGTTGAAAAAATATGGAACAGACTCCCAGCTGACTCGACCCTAGAACCCTCACTAACTCAATTCAAAACAAGCTCAAGAAATACTTCAAAACTCATTGGTTATGTCCTTGCACTAACCCTGACTAGTGACCTCTCTATTTCTTAGGTGCCTTACCTTCAACTACTTCTAACTTTTTTCTACCACACCATTTTAGGAAGGGTCAATTGTATAACTGCTGCTCACTGTGTCTTAAACCTGAATGTAATGTTATGTATGCTTAACTTTGAAAATAATGTTATGTTTTGTAAAGTGTTTTATAATAAGTTAGTACTATATGTGCTAAAAGCTGGTATTGCTTATGACTGTAATCTGCTTGAAACTAGCATTTACTAAATATTCAATATGTATTATTATCTTGGAGCTTTTCTCCCCTGCCCCCCCCCCCCCTACTGAAAATGGATATGTATCCAGTCGGACTATCCCAGTCAACAATTGTAAAATAAAATAAATAAGGTATAGACTCATTGAATAATGACAAGTTCAATTTCCTCATATAAAGTTTCAAGTCAATTAATAACTTAGGTAAATTAGCTTTTTTAGCAACCACAAAGGTCAAACCTTTGCTAAATAAATCAGCATGATGCTGAGTTACAGTGAAACTACTATAATTGTAAACATTAAAGTCACCAGTACAATTCTGAATGATTTTTAATTTACCCCTAAGTTTGTTTTTAGACAAGGTGGTAATTGAAAGGATTTAGGGAGGCCACGGTGGTGCAGCGGTTAGCGTTGCCACCTCACAGCAAGAGGTTCTCTGGTTCGATCCTCAGCTGGAGTGCCTTCTGTGGGGAGTCTGCATGTCCTCCCTGTGGTTACGTGGGTTTCCCCTGGGTGCTCCGGTTTTCTCCCAAAGACATGCTGTAGGTGGATTGGACACTCTAAATTGGCCCTAGGTGTGCGTGTGTGTGTGTGCCTTCTGTGGAAGGTTGAGTGCCAGGCTGGCAACTCGACACCGTAAAAAACTCCACTGCCAATCATGAGCAAACAGGTGATCTGCTGTGATGACCCCTAACTGGGAAAGGCTGAAAGAAGAAGGTGTGATGGTTTGTCACAGCACAATGCACAGGTAGTTCATGGGATGCATAAATGTGGCATGTGCACACAATGTTTATCCATTATGGAGTGTGAACATTTAATTTTAGGCACCAAAAATATACATGTTCTCGGATGGTATTCCTGTCAGACAAAAGGGCTGGTATATGCTGCAAAGTGCTGCCTGTGTGCAGCTTATTATATAGGAAAAATGTAGGGAAAGCTCAAACAACGTATTTATGAGCACAACAATGATATTCGGATAGGAAAAGAAACTAGCGCACTGGCTAAACATATAAAAGAATATCTTAACCATATATTTAAATTCTTGGTACTGGAACAGATAAGTGTTAATCCTAGGGGTGGACCATGGAATCTTGTTTTAGAACAATGAGAACTATGGTGGATTTGATTTTTATTTGCATCTACATTCCCTGGTTTAAATGATATGGTATCTATTTCCAGTATATTGAAATTAAGAAGTCTTGATAGATAGTTTTATAGTGTCATGTTTTTATTTAATTATTTTTATTTTTAAAAAAATCTTATTTTAATGGTTTGTCTCTTTAATTGTATGCTTGCAGGGTATTTAAGGGGATGTCATATGACTGTTTGAAATGTTCTGAGGAAGGCTAGCATTGTTTTGCCGAAAGCGCTTAATAAATTTTATTTCTTGCAAATATTTCCTGTTGTGCCTTAGTTTTGGACTTAGCTAGTGCTTAATATTTGTTGTATTTGATCCAGGTCTAAGGAAGTTATAGTACTACTCTAATCAGCCCTTATCAGACTGATCATTGAGTACCATGCCCCCTTTGTCATGTACTTAATCAGATACTTAACAACAGATGGCAAACGTTCAAAGGTTCATCACCAGGAGAATCCAGGTTATGAATACCCTGTCCTACAAAGATCATTTTTAGGCCTTATCTCTGTATTCAGTCTCTTACAGGTTACTGAGAGGTGATCTATGCCTGGTATAAGGCCTCCTCAGATGCAGCTCTGATGGATCTCTTGCACATCCACAAAACAAACAGTGTCAGAAACACTAGATCCAAGGACCTGAACTTTGGCTGCAACATAAATAGAACATACTGGACAGACTGATATGTGTCTCAAAGCATCCTCACTCCGTGGAATAAACTCCCCATCTATGCAAAGCAGAGTTCATCCTTGACCCTATTCAAATGAAACATTGATCATTCAATGGGAAATTGCAAATTCACACTTAGTCTGGCCTAGGACTTATATTTGACATTAGTTACATAAACATTGAATGTTTCTTACCATTTTTTTTATTCCCCTCACTTACCAATACCAGCTTTATCCTGATCAGAGTCATGAAGAAACTGAAGTCTGTACTAGCAAGCAATAAACGTGAGGCATAGAGCCAGTCCTGGAACCAGTTCACCTAGCAGCATGTATTTGGGATGTGGGAGGAAACTGTAGGGCCTAAATACACACACACACACACACACACACACACACACACACACACACACACACACACACACACACACACACACACAAAATACAAGCCCCTTTCAGAAAACAGCTCAGCCTGGATATGAACCAGAAAACCAGGCATTATGAAGCAGCAATGCTAACAGCTGCAGCACTGTGCCAGCTAATTAAGGTTGTACTCTGGTAGAATCAGACATGAGACATAATTCTTATTGTTTGCAGCTCTCTGCCATCCTACTGATCCCGACTGCATTGTCTGCTGGGTTCTACTATGGTCAAATTGCAACTTGCCACAGAAGTAATTCCTCAATACTACAGCTTTAAAAATTAGCTTAATGAAAAATTATTGTGAGATTGAGTCTGTTTTTTTTTTTTTGGGGGGGGGGCAAAGCTCCCCACACACATTATCAGACTTGTATATACACCAACTCCACAGATACACCAAAACAAAGAATGGAGAAATGTTCTAAAACAAATACATCACTACCGATATATACATAGAAACTGCATCAGCAGTGGTTTCTTATATAAAACAGTTATCAGCAGTTCATCATAAACAAATACATCACTACTGATATATACATAGAAACTGCATCAGCAGTGGTTTCTTATATAAATCAGTTACCAGCAGTTCAACATCAGGAAGCTGGGTCTCAGGGAAGTGATGCCTTCTACTGTACTTGTCTAGTGTCCAAAGTAGTAGAAGGACAATCGGGTAATGTATATGACAGCAAAAGCTAAGTTTATGCCAGACATGGTAATGCGATAACTGATAGCAGCACTGAAAGTTTTAAGTACATCATATTTTCCAGGTTCACTGTAAAGACGTGAAAAGATCCCAGAGATTAACAGTAGACTTGAAGTTGCTTATTATGTTACAATTAATCTACTAAAATATGTGTGCCTGTCTATTGCTGCAAGTCAAAGCAACCCCCCATGCTGATGTAACCAACTATCTGATGATACATACTGGAACCTGTACAGATGGTTACTCATTTGTTAACCAGAGAAAAGAAGTGGTCTACAACCCCTGCTGCAAACGGAAAAGGTAAATGAAATATAAAGAAACACTTTAGAGTAGCTGGTTAACCAGAATGTTTTTGGAAGAGGCAGAAAACACGATAGCTAGAAAAAAACTATGCAGACATAAAGAGAATATACCACCACCACCCTGACATTGAGCATAGATCTGAATCAAACCCCAGTCTTTGGAATAGACTGACAGACATCTTAATTACAACCTCACCATGCTACCTAAAAAAAGTGGACTAATATTTCTGCAAGCTTCAAAAGAAACACTTTCAGATATACAGCATGCCTACAGTATTATAAGCTCAGGTTTGCCTTATTTGACTGGTGATATTTTTGGTTGATAAAGACTAGTCCTAGATCAGCAGCTGGGATGCTGCTCTCTGCTCCATTTCTCATAAATTGACAAGGAAGGCATGGCTTCTGGGCAATTTATACCAAGACTCTGACACAAAGCTTGAATAGTAGAGGGGAGGTTTTCATAAGGTGTATAACCAGTCACCCTTGCCACAAGTTTTTGTGTGTGTGTCTGTGCTTGCAAGTAGTGGAATATGACTGACTTTTGGTTTTCTTAACATCATTGCTATATCTGAATATCTTTCACCCATTCTTATGCAAGGATATTACTTTAATGAATTAGATACTAACCATAGCATTTTGAACTATACATTTTCCCCACTGCAGAAACTGCATTGTTATTGTCTACTCAATGCATTCTCTTCAATCGCACTTATAAAAGTCTGTTTGTATGCAATCTAGGTAGTAAAATACCATTAAGTGAATATACTGAAATGCCTCTGTCCTTTAGAATATTAATTTAAAAGGTCCTAAATGCAGTTATTCCTTTTTCTCCATCTCCAGGTAAGAGCATGGCATATTGCTCTTCTTTATATTTCTTCTGTTCTTATACTTAACATTACAAAGAAATAGGTTTCTACCTCTGTGTTATCTGCAATTTCTGGCAGATAATTTTCCAGACTGATTAGAGGTGTTAGCGCTTCAGGTTACATTTTCTTATGGTCGTTTTTTTCTTATTTCTGTCATTGTGTAATGAGTGAGAAAGAAACATGTATGTGTTTAATCATCAGACAGACAGACTTATTTGTAACAAATCGGTCAACATAACACTTGGTGTTAACAGATGGAACAGTTTAATGCATTAACTGTGACAACTGTTGCCTGCTGTCTGCTGTACTGCACTGTCCTGGTGCCATCTACTGGTACACTATTGTATTGCACCCTTTTCCCTGTGATGACAAAAGACATCCTGCCAACAGGTCAAAGTATTCAGCAAGTTCCTTATCAAGACTAGATAGAAAGACCGTCTGTTTATTTTCATAGTTACATATTAATAAAAAAATGCAAAGGTAGCACAGCTATGCACTATGTTAGACTTTAAACAGATTAAAGGTTACATTTGTTTTACATTCTAAACGTGTCCTTATTTTTGTTTTACAAATATCCTTCCATGAGGGCAGACTTGGTTATTTACTAACACTTCAGTTGTCCATCCTTTACAACTTAAACTTTCTAAACAAGGATCTTAATGGCTGTCATAATGAGATTACAGTAGTCATTATGTTACAAAAAGAAAATGTTTACAATGGGAATAGTCCACTTTCAAAAATATATTGTCTTTTCCACTTCCTCCTCTTAGGGCTGAACCTTTTTAATGTTGAATATCCAGTTTGCTTTCTGTCTTGTCTTCTTTCTTATCATTAGGGCTCAGTCATTAAGATCTCTGCCTCCCAGATCCAGCATCTGTTGTTCGAGTCTGACCTCTGGTCACTATCCATGCGGAGTTTGCATTTTCTGTTTTTTTCACCAGGTATGTGGGTTTCCTCCTGAAAGATGCTTTTGATTGGCCTACAGCAAACTACCCATATATATTGCATTAACCCTTGCTGTTATGGCTAAAAAGAGTCTAAGGACCAGTTAATGTATCCAGGTAATGAACTTTTTATCTTCATCATCTACAACTTCATTTTATCAAGCTTTCTTTCTTCTTTTTTTATTATTGTATTGTTTGTCATTTTACATCCATAATGCAAAAATATTCAGTAGTAAAGCTCTGAGATACCAGAACATTGGTCAGCATTACTGCCTTATGGCAACTGGTTCTCAATAGGATCATAGGAGGTTACTAGGCTAACAGCCCTAGGGCCCTTACAAGCCTAGCCAAGTTCAGCCCATATTCCCCAGGGTGTCAAGTTCAAGCAGACACTAAAATCATCACCTATTGCCCCTGTCCAAGAGGGACACAGGTGGAACTCCCAGTGTGAATTTCCAGTTACCTATCCAATCATCCAAATTACATTTACATGATCATAGGAGGTTACTAATTTGCTAAAGTTGCTGTTTAGAGAATGCTTGTAATGCAGCATTGTCAGCATACAGTGGCTTTGCTGATCTATCCCCTTCAACCTGTTTGCTAATATAGTCTATCGCCAGTATGAACAACAGTGGGCTCACAGCCAAACCCTGATGCACACCCACATCCATGTAGAATGTCTCTGAGTCTGGACACTGTTCGCACTGGTGTCACTGGGTCCTTGAACACAGCCTGCACTAATTCTACCCATGTTTCTTAGATCATGAACGATGACAGGACTGCCCAAAGCAACTTTATGGGGAACTTGAGGTATGCTTTCTCCAAGTATAGCAATGCCCAGTTGTACTGTACTCATGTCTAGGTTACTTTCCACTATTTATCACAAAGCATACCTCAGATCATTAGTGCTCAAGCCTGATCAGAGCCCACATTGCTCATCTCCTTTCTTATTTTCTACAATTGTGCTTATTTTATTTGTCACCTTCTCCAGCACTTTATGCAGTGTAATAGGAGTCTGATACTTCTGTACTGTTCACAGCTGTGGAAGTCTTCTTTGTCCTTGTACAATGGCATTGCAAGGTTATTCTTCAGTCATCTGGGATACATCTCTCTCTCTCTCCATACTGCTAATAAATACGCCCAGAAGACATTTCTCCCCATCTCACTTAACGTCTTGATCTTATCATTGTGACTATGAGAGCCTACTGCTTTTCCTAACTTATTTTTCCTTAGCACTGTGCTGTGCTTCTTCTAGGGTGGGCTCTTCCTCTATCATTGTAGTATATGTATGAGACAGTACAGTTTCTGTGGGGTTTCCTTTGTTCAAACGCTGCCAGAAGTACTCCTTCAACCTGCTTTTGATGTCCACTGGAATGCTGTGTTGCTGGCTGTTGATGACTATGTTTTTTATTTGTCTCCCTTTGCCTTGCAACCTGATTGAGTTTGTGCCATTTGCTGTGTCAACTTCCAGAAACTGGTAGAGTTTTCTCTAATGCCTTTTCTTTGCCATTAGGACTGTTCTCTTAGGCTCCTTGTTAGCCTGATTAATATTTTTCATCTCTTTCTCCTTCCTGCACTCATTTTTTGAGAACTTCCTAGAGTTCTAAATTCCACCACCAGCTTTTCTTGCATATCTTATTCCCACACCTGGCTTGGTTCTTAGCTAGGATAACGTATGGGTGCCCTCTGTAGCCATGCTGATTTTCACCAAGTCCTCCATTTCCACCCACATTCCAAAGACATTTAGTAAGTGAATTGGTGATGGTCCAAATCACCATTAAATGTGTATGCATGCCATGCCATGTATAAGTCATCATGTATGTGTGTGTGTGTGTGTGTGTGTGTGTGTGTGTGTGTGTGTGTGTGTGTGTGTGTGTGTGTGTGTGTGTGTGTGTGTGTGTGTGCATGCCTGCGCTTGTGTGTGTGTGTGTGTGTGTGTGTGTGTGTGTGTGTGTGTGTGTGTGTGTGTGTGTGTGTGTGTGTGTGTGTGTGTGTCTGTGCATACTCGCACGAGCATGTGTGTTTTTTGTGCGTGTGTGTGTGGTTATTATTTCCAGCACAAGTTTCTAGGTTCTTACTAACCTGTGATCATGAACTGAGTAAAGCAGGTAACTGGATAAAGAATGAGTAAGTTATTGTCATGAGTTTGTTCAGTTTTAATTTTATGCAACTGAATAAAATGGCAGACTCAACAAGTTGTTTACCATTTGCAACTTGCAACCAAAATAGACACAATTATCTTGATGTCAATATTTATTAAAGTGATGTGACCATACTTTTTAATCAAAGCTAAATCAAATTAGTTTAGGGATAACTATGTTATAATACTGATTTAAATGAGGATCTATAATAACTTGCAATTTAATGTGCAGAGTCTGCATGTCCTCCCTGTGTTTGCGTGGGTTTCCTTCAGGTGCTTCAGTTTCCTCCTACATTCCAAAGACATGCAGTAGGTGGATTGGACACTCCAAATTGAGTGCAGATGTGAGTGTGTGGTATGGAAGAACTACCACAGCAGGGCCAGCCACCCAGCGATGTAAACCTTGGCTCTAGATGATTCCCTCTGTTGAAGGGACAACCTGATCTGATGTGCAAAAATGGGAAAAGAGGTTGTGGCTGGATAGATGGATGTGTTTTAACTTGCTGCCAAGTGGTGTGAACATCGGTCATAGGTGACGGATGCTCTTGATGTAACACCCCAACCCCATGTACACAATGGGGAAAAAGGGGGGTTGATGCCCATAGTTGATTTCCAGATTATCTTTGAGCTTTTTTAAACACTTGCTGTGATGCCCTATGGCTCCGAAAACTTATTTAAGTTTTGAAATACATTTTAACACTTTCGTTTTTTTTTTTTTTGCATTTTCTGTTAACCATATCTTTCTTTATACTTTCTTATGGCAATTTTTCAAATAATTAGAAATCTCTCTCTTTGTGAAATATGTCGAAGGATCATAATAAATACCTTTATAAGTCATAACAAAATGTTCCATTTTGTCCTTCACATTCTCATAGTATGTATAATTTTCTTTTAAGAATACATTTTTAGGTCTTGATGTCATTATATTTGAAAATTGTTTAAACTGTGTTTGCACCCATTCCACATATTGCCCAGACATTCTATTTTCAAAATGCATATGGAATGTAATGATATCAGATTAGCTTTTGCCTACTTCACATTGATAGCTTCTGCCTCAGTAAGGTCACAGACTAGTTTTTGAACTTAACTAGTTTTTAACATGCTAGACAGTTTGGCTATCTTTCTTTCTAGTTTATTAACTCCTCACACTATTCTTTGTTACTAAAAGTGTAAAACATATAATTTTATCTCGTAATATTGTTCTTAGTGTCACCAGTCGTACATTCTTAGGAATATTCTAATCAGTATTAGTAATATCTTTCAGCTTTTCCCAGTTAGGGGTCGCAACAGTGGAACTCCAGTCCGCTAATGATTGGCAGTGGATTTTTACAGTGCCGAGTTGCCAGCCCGATGCCCAGCCTTCAAAGAAGGCACAACCATTCATGCTCGCACCTACATGCATGTCTTTAACTTCACTCGACAGCAGGTAGTACATGCAGACTCCACACAGAAGGCGCTCCAGCCGAGAATCGAATGGGAGAACCTCTTGCTGTCAATATTATTACATATAAACTCATATATTTTTGTTATAATACTTTGCAGAATTTTTTTGCCTAATAGCACAGTGGGTCTTAATCCTCATTTTCTTGATATAGTTGGCCTACTGCATAACTATAAATGTAGCATGCCTGCTAAATGGCTCAAAATGCTGTAGTGGCAAAATGAATGTACTTCACAGAATACATGAGATGTCTAGATATTAAATAAATACATTTCCACCAGGACTTATCTGTTGAATAAAATGTATCAGCTTAAATTTGACTTGCATGTTAATAACTGTATCAAAAAGACTCATTCAAAACTAGGGCTCTTTTACCATAACAAGAAATTCCTTACCTCTGAAGCCAAGATTACTCTCTCTCTCTCTTACCTACCTTCTACCCAGTCTAATGTACAGTTCTCATATTCTCACAAATCTTAACTCAGCACTCCTGACCAAACTCGAATCTACCTACAGGAAGGTAGCTAGATTTTCTGCCCAACAAACCTACAAATCCTATCACTGTCTCTCTCTGAAACACCTAAACTGGCTTGAATTACCCCACCAGCTTCTTCTCTCTCAGCTCTAGATCATCCATTCTATCCTGTACCAGCCTTCCTACTGCCCAGCACTATCCCTGCTCATCTCCCATTATATTCTCCCCCCAGACCTCTCCAAAGCTCTAAAGACCTACTACAAATCTTCAAACCCGAGTCTAAATTTGGACGTAACATGTACAGCTATCACCCCACTATTGCCTGGGATAGGCTCCCACTAGAAATCAGGACCCTTACACATCCTAAACAATTTAAAACAGCCATCAAAGAGCACTTTACAAGTCACCGGTCCTACCACTGCACTCTCCCTCCTTAACATCCCCTACTTCTCATACCTTAATCTACTTTCTGCCCTTAACTCACTCTTCTCACTAGCTCTCTCTAATCTTCCTTGACTACTCTTTCTACTGTCTTCTAAAATCTATTAAGCAAATGGCCTCAGAGAAACATTGGATTGTAATTGTCTTGCTTTCATGCAACTACATCATGATAAAACTGTTTTTTTTAAACCACTTACCCCAAAAACTATACTCATCTTAATGACATATTTCTTTTTATACATCTTGAAATAGTTATGCTATACTCCTGATTATTGACACTGTATAACATTGTATTAATACTCAATGCCTCATAATAATCCTGTAGCATTGCTGTTTAATGCTAATTTATAATGAAAATGTATGAGATGTTGGAGCTTTTCTCCCCGGGCCTCCGCTGAAAAAGGGCTCTTCAGCTCAGTCGGACAATCCCAGTCAACAAATGTAAAATAAATAAATAAATGAATAAATAAATAAACTCTTTAGCATTAAGAAATTACATACATTATATGTGTCTATCAGTTTCATTCAGCCATATTGTGTTTTATATTTTGAATAGATCTTGTCCCTCTTATAATTAATAGTAATATTCTAGTCTTCTGTGAAAACCAGTAGCTATTTCTTAATCTGATCAGTCAGTTATAGTAGATGTGTTATAAATGGGATCTTATTGTGACAAGGGCCACATACAAAGGTCAGTATTATTGGAAAAGTATGGGTTTCAATTTCAAACACACTGATCACGCACCTGCCTTGATCATTTTTTTTTATAGTTTGACCAACCTGTCAGTTAAAATTCTTAAATATCATTGAGGTGCCTTTGTAAATATTACTATTTCTCAAATGCAGAATATGAATGTCAGCTCTTGAATTTTTACTACGCCGATAAACAAATACATGTACCTTGTTTGTGTGTGCAAGCACAGCTTCTGATTTGTAAAGCAGATGCCAAAAAATAGTTCTTTCTTAGTGGCAGAATTTTATATATATATATATATATATATATATATATATATATATATATATATATATATATATATATATATATATATATATATACATACACACATATATATATATATATATATATATAGAGAGAGAGAGAGAGAGGGAGAGAGTCTAAACCTGATTTTAAATAATTTTCAATTACCGGGAGTTTTATCCTTCCCACATCTGTGCATCTTTGGAATTTGTTATATTAAACTTAATGTCTACCATCACCTGCAGTTTCATGCAATTCAAGTTTTCTCTTTTCTGTACAATATGGTTTCAGAATGGTGTAGTTAGCACAAATCAGCCTGTACTTTATAAAATGTTAATTTCCTTGCCTTGGAATCATAGGAAGGGAAAGTCAGTTCTCTCTTTTTTCCATAACCTCTTGCATGCTTTGGTAGAGAAATTTGTCTCTACATGTATGACTTACTATAAACACAGAGAAATCTGTTATTTCTTTTTCCTGTCAAGGACCGCTCACAATCTTGCATATGTAGTCCACAATCTTGCTGTTGTCAGCATCTGCTAGAAAAAACATGCATATCGTGGTGAAACTTCTCTACCCTGCCTTTGTTGTTGAGAGAAAGAAAGACAGTGTCAGAGCACATAACTGACCATATTTTAGTGAATATTGTTTCACTTGATAGCGATATTCTCTTTTGGAACTGCAATTCTAATTTGTCATAATCAAAGATTATGATTTTGATAAAGTGATAAGCCGTGGTGGTGCAGCAGTAGTGTTGTTGCCTCACAGCAAGAGGTTTCCCCGTTCGATTCTCGGCTGGAGCACCTTCTGTGTGGAGTCTGCATGTCCTCCCCGTGGTCAAGTGGCATTCGAAAGACATGCGTAGTATGGGCGTGTCTTCGTTGAAGGTTGGGCATTGAGCTGGCACCTCGACACCGTAAAAAATCTACTGCCAATCATTAGCGGACCAGAGTTTCACTGTGGCGACCCCTAACTGGGAAAAGCCAAAAGAACAACAACAACATAAAGTGTTAGTGTGACACAATATAGCAAAATAAAGAGGTAATAATACAAGAGACACTGGAAAATGTGATGCATGAAGACATTTGTAACCTGATAAATAATATCATAACTGCATGCAAATTCAAGAACAGAACAGTGTGCCTCTTGTATACTGTGCTGCATTGTAAGGAAAGATATAAAATACTTTTGAACACGTAGCATGTCTCCAATGCTGAGGATAAAAACACATAAACACTGCTATTTGTGTGTGTGTGGTGGGGGGGGTTAACAATATTTGAAGGTCTGCAAAATGACAGCTTTGGAAAACCCTGCAAAGATTCATAGTTGTATAGTGTTTACAAGGCAGAGTCAGTCCTTGGACTACATCACCTTGATAATAACTACTCTTGTAGGGAAACCCCCCCCCCCCTCGTACAGGAGGGCAAAATATCAGGCCTAGGTTGAATTCACAGGCACCCATCCAATTATCAAGGTTTGTCTTAAAGAACTGAGGGTGTCACTCTGATTTGTATGCAATGGAAGATTATTCCAGAAATGGGAGAAACATTGGGTAATAAATCTATCCCTCTAGCATATCTTTGTTGATGGAGAGTCAGGTCTTTAGTTGGAGAGTTTGGGGACCCATTTCTTTTATAGATGGTGTGGAAGATCAAGGGGGTTAAGTTATTAATAATAAAGAAGGTGAAATATAAATCACCATGCAGGAGCCCATAAGAGAAAGAGTATAGGGGCAGAGATTCATGCCTGTCTTGGTAGCTAAGAATCTTTAGTACAGTGATATTTTTAGTTAGTAACTTCCAGCATCTTTCTAGCTGTGTGATGTGCTTAACTACATTATTTTGTTAAGGATTTATGACCATTATGATTAGTTTAGAGTGGCTCTAAGGAAAATGTAAATCAGGGTAATACAGACAAACACTGAAATGCTTTCAGGTGCAAAAGGCTGTATAACATACCAGTGACTCATGTTACTGCCATTCTATTTACATCAGGGTTAAAACACCTCATTTCCTAATGTCTATCATGACTCGTATAAAGGGGACTTGAAATGGATTCTGGGAAAGAGTGGGCAAACTAGTGAAACAAGATCACATTAGTATGCATGAGACCCATGTTGTGGTAAAGCATATTAAAATATTTTAAGAAGCACCTAGAGTGACTTTGAGGCATTACACTAGTTCAGAATGCAAATATGCAACAAGAAGTGCATATTGTTTTTAATTTCAAGGTCAAGTTTTCCTTTAAGTAAGGAATTCGGGAGTGAGCTTTGGTTAATGTTGTTCTGTCCCTTCTACAAAATAAATAAATAAATAAATAAAATATTTCAGGTAAATATATTTTAGAGCAAATTATATAACTGTATAACGGGATTGTCATGTTTAATCATTAATACAGTTGCACAATAAGCACATAATAATAAATACATAATAAACTTACACCTAACTTACACAAAGCTGTACATTTACCAACCTTAGTTTCCCCAGAGAATTTAAGTACCTTTATCTGCTTTTTTTTTTTTCAAAAAAATACAGTATTTAAATTGATTTTAACTGTGTGGAAGGAATATTTAGCTGAACTGGAAGTTTTCACTCTGCTCTTCAGTGTGGAAGAAATATTAGCTGAACTGGTAGTTAGTCAGTGTTTGCTGAATTTTGTTATTTGCTAGTAATTACAGGTGTGGGGGTAGTCACATTCTTTGATTTCCTGTCCTTGCCTATTTAAGTGGTACAGTGTGAAATATTTTCTGCTTAAAAACCTCAGCTTTGGCCGGCTAACAACTTGCTATATTCAACTGGACGTATAAGAGAATTTAAGTACCTTTATCTGCTTTTTTTTTTCAAAAAATACAGTATTTAAATTGATTTTAACTGTGTGGAAGGAATATTTAGCTGAACTGGAAGTTTTCACTCTGCTCTTCAGTGTGGAAGAAATATTAGCTGAACTGGTAGTTAGTCAGTGTTTGCTGAATTTTGTTATTTGCTAGTAATTACAGGTGTGGGGTAGTCACATTCTTTGATTTCCTGTCCTTGCCTATTTAAGTGGTACAGTGTGAAATATTTTCTGCTTAAAAACCTCAGCTTTGGCCGGCTAACAACTTGCTATATTCAACTGGACGTATAAGAGAATTTAAGTACCTTTATCTGCTTTTTTTTTTCAAAAAAATACAGTATTTAAATTGATTTTAACTGTGTGGAAGGAATATTTAGCTGAACTGGAAGTTTTCACTCTGCTCTTCAGTGTGGAAGAGATATTAGCTGAACTGGTAGTTAGTCAGTGTTTGCTGAATTTTGTTATTTGCTAGTAATTACAGGTGTGGGGGTAGTCACATTCTTTGATTTCCTGTCCTTACCTATTAAAGTGGTACAGTGTGAAATATTTTCTGCTTAAAAACCTCAGCTTTGGCCGGCTAACAACTTGCTATATTCAACTGGACGTATAAGAGAATTTAAGTACCTTTATCCACTTTTTTTTTCAAAAAAATACAGTATTTAAATTGATTTTAACTGTGTGGAAGGAATATTTAGCTGAACTGGAAGTTTTCACTCTGCTCTTCAGTGTGGAAGAAATATTAGCTGAACTGGTAGTTAGTCAGTGTTTGCTGAATTTTGTTATTTGCTAGTAATTACAGGTGTGGGGGTAGTCACATTCTTTGATTTCCTGTCCTTGCCTATTTAAGTGGTACAGTGTGAAATATTTTCTGCTTAAAAACCTCAGCTTTGGCCGGCTAACAACTTGCTATATTCAACTGGACGTATAAGAGAATTTAAGTACCTTTATCTGCTTTTTTTTTCAAAAAATACAGTATTTAAATTGATTTTAACTGTGTGGAAGGAATATTTAGCTGAACTGGAAGTTTTCACTCTGCTCTTCAGTGTGGAAGAAATATTAGCTGAACTGGTAGTTAGTCAGTGTTTGCTGAATTTTGTTATTTGCTAGTAATTACAGGTGTGGGGGTAGTCACATTCTTTGATTTCCTGTCCTTGCCTATTTAAGTGGTACAGTGTGAAATATTTTCTGCTTAAAACCTCAGCTTTGGCCGGCTAACAACTTGCTATATTCAACTGGACGTATAAGAGAATTTAAGTACCTTTATCTGCTTTTTTTTTTCAAAAAATACAGTATTTAAATTGATTTTAACTGTGTGGAAGGAATATTTAGCTGAACTGGAAGTTTTCACTCTGCTCTTCAGTGTGGAAGAAATATTAGCTGAACTGGTAGTTAGCCAGTGTTTGCTGAATTTTGTTATTTGCTAGTAATTACAGGTGTGGAGGTAGTCACATTCTTTGATTTCCTGTCCTTGCCTATTTAAGTGGTACAGTGTGAAATATTTTCTGCTTAAAAACCTCAGCTTTGGCCGGCTAACAACTTGCTATATTCAACTGGACATATAAGTGAATTTAAGTACCTTTATCTGCTTTTTTTTTCAAAAAAATACAGTATTTAAATTGATTTTAACTGTGTGGAAGGAATATTTAGCTGAACTGGAAGTTTTCACTCTGCTCTTCAGTGTGGAAGAAATATTAGCTGAACTGGTAGTTAGTCAGTGTTTGCTGAATTTTGTTATTTGCTAGTAATTACAGGTGTGGGGGTAGTCACATTCTTTGATTTCCTGTCCTTGCCTATTTAAGTGGTACAGTGTGAAATATTTTCTGCTTAAAAACCTCAGCTTTGGCCGGCTAACAACTTGCTATATTCAACTGGACGTATAAGAGAATTTAAGTACCTTTATCTGCTTTTTTTCAAAAAATACAGTATTTAAATTGATTTTAACTGTGTGGAAGGAATATTTAGCTGAACTGGAAGTTTTCACTCTGCTCTTCAGTGTGGAAGAAATATTAGCTGAACTGGTAGTTAGTCAGTGTTTGCTGAATTTTGTTATTTGCTAGTAATTACAGGTGTGGGGGTAGTCACATTCTTTGATTTCCTGTCCTTGCCTATTTAAGTGGTACAGTGTGAAATATTTTCTGCTTAAAAACTCAGCTTTGGCCGGCTAACAACTTGCTATATTCAACTGGACGTATAAGAGAATTTAAGTACCTTTATCTGCTTTTTTTTTTCAAACAAATACAGTATTTAAATTGATTTTAACTGTGTGGAAGGAATATTTAGCTGAACTGGAAGTTTTCACTCTGCTCTTCAGTGTGGAAGAAATATTAGCTGAACTGGTAGTTAGTCAGTGTTTGCTGAATTTTGTTATTTGCTAGTAATTACAGGTGTGGGGGTAGTCACATTATTTGATTTCCTGTCCTTGCCTATTTAAGTGGTACAGTGTGAAATATTTTCTGCTTAAAAACCTCAGCTTTGGCCGGCTAACAACTTGCTATATTCAACTGGACGTATAAGAGAATTTAAGTACCTTTATCTGCTTTTTTCAAAAAATACAGTATTTAAATTGATTTTAACTGTGTGGAAGGAATATTTAGCTGAACTGGAAGTTTTCACTCTGCTCTTCAGTGTGGAAGAAATATTAGCTGAACTGGTAGTTAGTCAGTGTTTGCTGAATTTTGTTATTTGCTAATAATTACAGGTGTGGGGGTAGTCACATTCTTTGATTTCCTGTCCTTGCCTATTTAAGTGGTACAGTGTGAAATATTTTCTGCTTAAAAACCTCAGCTTTGGCCGGCTAACAACTTGCTATATTCAACTGGACGTATAAGAGAATTTAAGTACCTTTATCTGCTTTTTTTTCAAAAAAATACAGTATTTAAATTGATTTTAACTGTGTGGAAGGAATATTTAGCTGAACTGGAAGTTTTCACTCTGCTCTTCAGTGTGGAAGAAATATTAGCTGAACTGGTAGTTAGTCAGTGTTTGCTGAATTTTGTTATTTGCTAGTAATTACAGGTGTGGGGGTAGTCACATTCTTTGATTTCCTGTCCTTGCCTATTTAAGTGGTACAGTGTGAAATATTTTCTGCTTAAAAACCTCAGCTTTGGCCGGCTAACAACTTGCTATATTCAACTGGACGTATAAGAGAATTTAAGTACCTTTATCTGCTTTTTTTCAAAAAAATACAGTATTTAAATTGATTTTAACTGTGTGGAAGGAATATTTAGCTGGACTGGAAGTTTTCACTCTGCTCTCCAGTTTGTCCCACCCATCCTCCCTGTTTTTGTTTTGGTGTTAATCTTAGTGGCCTTGCAGCTGCCCGCCCCTCTTGTAAATTTGTGTTTGGATACTCCTTCTGGGCCCATCTCATTTGCTCAATCAACTGAGTGCAGTGAGATCATATTCTGATTTCAGGCACTCCTACTGTGTACAAAGAGAGCATCTGGGAAACAGAAAAAAAAAATTTAAGCTTGTTTCCTGCCTTTCCTGTTAAGTGGTATAGACTATTTGTAGGCTTTTGAGCCCCCAAGCCCTTCTGTGTTGGAGGGAAACTTTCTAGCTTAGTTTTTTTTCCCTATAACTAGCCAGTTTCCTAGTTTCAGCACTCAAATCTGTTTCTTTGATCTCAGCACTTGTTCAGAAAAAAAAAAAAAAAAAAAAAAATTAATCTGCTTCTAATGTACTTGTGTTTCTACCTACTTTTTTTTTACTTTTGCATCATCTTAAAAGTACTCAATTGTATTTATTAATGCTTGGTGTAACTCATTCTAAGCCTTCTGGTTTAAACACTTGGGCTTCGGACCAGTTGTTTTGCACTGAGAGGGTTTGTGGTCTGCACTGTAGTGGCAGAACAGGTAGCTTACATCCTTCTAGGTTGGGAACTGCTGATTGAGGGCTCAGTGTCTGTTATTCTAAAAGTGTATTAATTCTGGTTTAAGCACTTAGGCTTTCAGGCCAGTTATTTTACATTAAGAGGGTTCGTGGTCTGCACTCTTGTGGGAGGAGAGGCTGGACTCTGCCCTTCTGAGCTGGGAATTTCTGACTGAAGGCTTATAGTGCATGCATATCTGAACTGCTTCTTACTGAAGTTGGTGCCTTGTTTGCTGTGGCATAGACTGGATTCGGGCTTGCTGGATCTAGCTTTGTTTGTGTAACTTGGGCACTAATCCAGGCATTCTCTAAAGTATTCAATTGTATTTATTACTGCTTGGTAGTAACTTGATTAAAGTTTAGCTGTCATTCTAAGTCTTTTGGATTAAGCACTTGGGCTTCAGACCAGTTGTTTTACATTAGGAAGGTTTGTGGCATGCACTGTGGTGGCAGGACAGGTAGCTTTCATCCTTCTAAGTTGGGAACTGCTGATTGAGAGCCCAGTGTCTGTTATTCTTAAAGTGTATTAGTTCTGGTTTAGGCACTTGGGCTTCAGGCCAGTTATTTTACATTAAGAAGGTTTGTGGTCTGCACTCTTGTGGGAGAAGAGGCTGGACTCTGCCCTTCTGAGCTGGGAATTTCTGGTTAAAGGTTTATAGTGCCTGAATATTTGAACTGTATCTTACTGAAATTGGTACACCTTGTTTGCTGTAGCATAGACTAGATCCAGGCCTGCTGAATATAGCTTTGTTTATATGCTTGTTGTTTGTTTGCTTGTTATTTCCCTGGAACGCTAATTCCACCTAATATGCGGCTTCTCAGCGCTTCTGTGGCTCACTAATGATATCTGCATTGCTTATTGTACTTATTTCCTTGTTTCACTTGAAAGAAAGTTACTGTTTGTCGTTTTTGCATTTAAGTTACCTGTAACACATTGCACTTAAGTTACCTGGCACTTGCTCACTAAAGCAATTATATAAGTCAGCACTAAAAATTAAAAGCACTACACCCTCACTCCCCACTGGCCCTGGTTTTCAATTATTAAGGAATTCCCAATATTATTCTAGCATGTCCAAAGGTCAGTTGTCAATCTCCTCTCTGGTCCAGCTGGTGAATCTGGGAATCTTGAGGCAATGTTAAAACTGCCTCATGTACACAGACAACCCTCTCCTCCTCCCAACAAATTCCAACACATGTGAGAGATGCAACCATATAGCTAAACTGGAGGCTAAGCTCTCTCAACTCAGTACTGGCATAACCAGTCAGGAGGAGAAGGAAACCATACTCACTACAATTCCAGTCTCACATAGACCTACCACGACAGCAAACCAAACACATAATCACACAAAAACATACTCGGAGGCTCTAAATAAAGATCTGCCAAGCAGCAGAGACCTCCAAAGCAGACACCCAAGCAGCCGCTACCCCAAAACAAAACACGTGTAACACATATCTCACAAAGCCAGTGTGCCAAACAGTCACAGCCCTTAAGACTAAACAACACACCTGATACACTTGTAATAGGTGACTCTATCGTCAGGCACACTGACGCCCCGCCACCAGGCTGAACAAGGAGAGGGTCACGGTGAGCAGCCTGTCAGGTGCTAGGATCCGCCACATAACACAAGCACTCAGGTCACTCCAAGGCAAGTACAAATATGACTCAGTCATTGTCCATGCTGGTGTGAATGACCTGAGATGTACCTCCCTGGACTACATGAAAAGAGACATAAAGGAGCTCTCTGAGCATGTAGCCCAGGCCGGTATGACCCTGACCTTGAGTAGCATCTTACCCTCACCAAGAATGATGCCACAATATGAAGACAAGATGATCAATTTCAACAATTGGCTTAAGTACTGGTGTCATTCAAAGGGGATCCAATGCCTGTCAGCGTGGGATGATATGCTCGACAAGCCACGATGCTTCGCTAGGGACGGCTTGCACCTGTCACCCTGGGCTTTCGGATATTGGCAAAGGCTCTTGCTACCCCCATAGTGCCTTTTTTAGGCAAGGCTCAAAAGACAAACCCGCCTCCATAGGTATCACAAGGGATAAGAAACTAAGAGTAATGCTACTCAACACCAGAAGTCTAAACCTCAAGATGCACGCACTCGAAACTCTCCTTAGCATGGAGAACATCGATATCTGTGCAGTAACAGAAACCTGGTTCAGGGCTCCCGAGAGCACCCCAGCACTACCAGGTTATACCTCATACCATGCTTTTCGGCCTCAAAACTTGGACCAAACCACAAAAGGAGGGGGAGTATCGATATTCATCAAAGATACCCACACCTCCAGGTTGGTGGCAAAGCACGAAGCATCAGAGACTATCCATGTGCAACTAACAGTGGGTAAAACTGCCTTCTAGTTTATAGCCTGCTACAGACCACCCTCCCAAACCCAGGAACCCCACTCGGCCTTCCTGAGAACACTGGAAAATATGAAGGTCTCTCCAAACACCATTATATTGGGCGACTTCAACTACCCAAACATAGACTGGGAGCATTACTCTAGCTCCAACACCCTAGTCCAAAGGTTCCTAGAATTTATAAACTCAAATGCTATGGAACAACTTGTTACCACTCCCACAAGAGGGAAAACCTTACTGGACCTGATCATCACCAACATGGGGACTCTATGCTCCAGACCAGAAGTGTATCCCTCACTGGTAAGATCAGACCATAAACTAATCTCACTGGATATTCACATCCCGACCCCACCCCTGCCCAGAAAACCACAGTGAAAAACTTCTCTAAAGCAAATTTTACACTCCTCAAAACTGAGGTGGAATCCTTCAAAGCCCCGGCCTGTGGAAAATACAGCCCAGACCGCAGAATCCTTTATAAACGCATTCTATGAACACCTTCAGGAATGCATGGATCATGCGATCCCAAATAAAACCAAGACCCAATCCTCCAAAGGCAGACGTCCTGTCTGGTGGACCCCAGCCATAAACAAACTATACAATAGAAGGAGGAAGCTACTAAATGATAAAGCAAAATCCCAAAAAGGGAAGGCATCACTGATCAGTATTAGCAAAAAACTACGGGCACACATAAAATTGTCTAAGGCCAGCTTCGAGAGAAAAATTGCACAGGACACTAAGGATAATCACAAGGCTTTCTTTAGTTATGTTAGGAACCTGGGTGGTAATTCCCAGATATGCTCAGAATTAGTCCAAAATGACAAAAAATACACCGAACCCACAGACATTGCCAGCATCCTAGCTGACAGGTTCAGCGCAAACTCCCCCTCCCCACCAAAAGGGCAAATATCTATCCCAGCAGAGTGCTGCCCCCCTGACATCTCAGATGCTCAGGTAAGAGCCGCCCTCTCCAAAGTAAAAAACACAGCAACAATGGGACCAGATGGTGTCCCGGCCAAGGCCCTACATGAACTCAAAGAAGAGCTAAACCCAAACATAAAACTACTGTTCAATCTCAGCCTTACTACAGGATATGTGCCCAAAGAGTGGCGTACAGCAACAGTGGTCCCTCTCCATAAAGGTGGTGCCTCAACGGATCCTGGAAACTATCGCCCCATAAGCCTGACTAGCTTGGTCTGCAAAGCTATGGAAAGGATCATCATGGACCTCATAAATAAAGATATTGGGGACCTACAAACACTGGATCCTACCCAGTTCGGCTTTGTTAAGGGCAGATCCTGCCTCTTAAACCTGGTTGATTTCTTTGAAACAGTCACCAAGGCCATTGACGAGGGAAGGTGGTCCACACAGCCTACCTGGACCTCGCAAAAGCCTTCGATACAATACCCCACTCTGGCATTATAGATAAGCTCACCAGCTTAAATATAAACCCCTATGTCACTAGATGGATTGCAAACTGGCTCAAGGACAGAACCCACATGGTTAGAATTGCTGGAGCCATGTCAGACTCCAAACCAGTTACAAGTGGTGTCCCACAAGGCTCAGTCCTGGGACCTCTCTTGTTTGGTATATATTTCTCGGAGGTACAGGCCAACACGGAAGGACTGTGGCTGACCAAGTTCGCAGATGACTGCAAACTGGGTGCCATAATCGACTCTCCAGCTGACACAAGCATCCTCCAAAAGGGCCTCATCGAAACAGACAACTGGTGCCAGTGCCATGGCCTCAAGCTAAATGCCAAAAAGTGTATAGTCATCCCCTTTGGCAAAAACAAAGTGCCCACAAATTACCACATAGGTGGAAATCCATTAAGTACAGAAGAAGTAATTAGGGACCTGGGGAACCAAGTTGATAGCAATCTCTCATTTGACAACCACGTGGCCAAAGTGGTTAGAAAAACATTTTATATAGCCCACCTAATCATGAAGGGATTCACATCTAGATCAGGGGATGTCATCGTGCCTCTTTACTCATCCCTCATCAGGCCCATAATTGAGTACAATGCCCTTTGGGATGTACCTTACCAGACACCTGCAGCAACTGGAAAGACCCCAAAAGTACCTCACCAAGAGGATCAAAGGGCTCAAACAGATGCCATATGCTGCCCGGTTAAAGAAACTCCAGCTCTACTCAGTGGCATACCGCCTGTTCAGAGGCGATCTGTGCCTGACATATAAAGCCATGTCCAACCTGGAATTAATGGACATGCTGCACCTCAGAAAATCCAAATCCCATCGAGCCACGCTTCGAGAGACTTGAACCTCAGCACTAAAATAAATAGGACATGCTGGAGGGACAGATTCATAACCCAGAGGCTCCCTTCACTCTGGAATAAAATCCCAGTCCAGGTTAGGCAGAGTCCCTCATTGACTCTCTTCAAGAGGAATCTTGATGAGTGGATGGGAGATCGTAGGTTTACCCCGGGTATCACTTCTGTGTCACTGTTAGATAGAGGCACAGTATACTAACCTCGAAAAAGGGCATAGCAAAATAAATTTAAAATGGGTGGCGAAAGCCAAACACATTCTGGCTAGGCTTATAAATGCCCTAGGGCAGATAGCCTAGTATGAACCTATGAACCTATGAACCTATAACAATGGATTAGGACTTGAGAACCAGTTATAATGTTCTCTGGCAAATAAGGAGTTTTTAGTTGACGCTTATGTGATGCCACTATTTTAGAAAGGTTGTGTGGTAACACAATGTGTGCAACAGCTTTTAAAGCTGTTGGTGAATTAATGGTTCGCATCTCTTCTGGTTGCCAATTGTACGGTAGCACAAAGTATGTTAACAGTTTTAAAGCCTTTTGAAGCTGGTAGATGGTCTTGGTTTCTGACACTGTTCCCATGTGACTGTGGTCTGTGTGGCAACCTCAGGTACATTTTGACAACATTTAAAGCTATTAGTTGCTTTCAGATATGGTTCTATTTCACTGCCATCTATATGGCAATGTTAGGTTCTTTCCTTTTATAACAGCAAGGTTCATAAGTAATAAACTGGCTATAGTAATATTTGCTCTAGCTAAGTTATTAATGAATGAATCTGGCTATTTTGAGCAAAATTAGAGTGTTCTATCATCCGCCTACTTGACTTATTAATAATTTTTCAGAAAAATATACATATATAGCTATATAGGTAACTAAACTAAAAAAGACAGGACTTCATCTTATATTTCTAAACAGTGTAAACTGTTGTTATCATAAAATGTTCCAAACAATGTGATGAACAACACATATTCTCAAGATTAATTTAGCATATACTGTAAGCAAAGAAAAATGAAAACTTATTTATTAACACTACGATCACAGCAGATTATAATGACTAGATCTACAGTTATAACCACATTATTATTTGTTAGAACAATGGCTGTCAAGAAATTCAAATAGCAAAAACTCCAAACTGCCACAACTTGTAAAACTCGACTTCAATATAAATGGTTAATTTTAATATAATGGTTAATATTAAATTCAGGGCAGCCACGGTGGTGCAGCGGTTAACGTTGCCGCCTCACAGCAAGAGATTCTCCAGTTTGATTCTCGGCTGGGGTGCCTTCTGTGCAGAGTCTGCATGTCATCCCTGTGGTCACGTGGGTTTCCTCCGGGTGCTCCGGTTTCCTCACACATCCCAAAAGACATGCTGTAGGTGGATTGGACACGCTAAATTGGCCCTAGGTGTGAGTGTGTGTGTGCCTTCTATGGAAGGTTGGGCCCGGGCTGGCAACTCAACACCATAAAACTCCACTGCCAATCATGAGTGGAGAGGTGATCCGCTGTGGTAACCCCTAACCAGGAAAAGCCAAAAGAAGAAGGTTAATATTAAATTTGAGTTTTACAAGTCGTGGCAGTTTGGAGTGCTTGCTATTTGGTTTGTTTGCTTGTTATACTCCACGCTCTTACTCAGCAGCTCCTGTTTTTTTTGTTGGAAGAAATTCATCTTGAATGTGATGCAAAAGAAGTGCATTTCGTGACATCCATTTCTCTAATAAATAACAATGGGTTGGGACATGAGAACCAATTATAATGTTCACTGGTAAATGTGGAGTTTTTAGTTGACTCTTACGTGATGCCACCATTAAAACTTGTGTGATAGCAGAACAGATGTGATAGCTTTTAAAGTTGTTGGCTGATTAGTGGTTCAAATCTCTTCTGACTGCCATTGTATGGTAGCACAAACTATGTTAAGATTTTTTAAAGCTTTGCCTTGGTTTCTGACACTCTTCCCATGTGACTGAAGTCTGTGTGGCAACTTCTGGAGTGCTGATAACTTGTAAAGCTGTTGGTTGCTTTTGGAAGCAGTTCTATATCACTGCCATCTGTATGACAGTGTGAGATTCACTTTCTTTTTTATAACAGCTAAGTTTGCTATAGTAACATTTGCTCTAGGTGAGTTTTAATATATGCACCTGGCTCTATTTTTTCTCTTATTTTTGGAACATAATCAGACTGCTACATATTCTATAATCTACATACTTGACTTATTAACACTCTTCCAGAGAAATACACATACACAGTCATATATGTAGCCAGACAGAAAAGAACAGGGTTTCATCTTATTTTTAAACAGTGTTAACTGTTGGTATCATAAAATGTTCCATTCAAAAAAACAATCAGATTAACAACACAGACTATCAAGATTAATTAGCATAAAAATAGATATAATTTGATACTGAATTTCAGAAAGTCCAGGTATTTTGTCATAATGGTGTAATCTAATGTGTTCCTCTTTATTAACTTTGTGTTTTTTCATGATCAGGATGTTGGATGTAAATTTAGAGCCATAACAATATATTATGATGTTAATAAAGATGTTAGCAGTAAGGCTGAATATTCTGTATAGCTTAAGCTACTTTCTGACAATGGCTAGAAGGACAAACCGAATAAATTAGACCTTTTTCTCTTCTCCTGTTTTATTTTGGTTCACCCATGCCATGTTACCAGGACAGCCAATTTTCTCCTTCCTCTCTGCCTCTACAACAGAATTCCTATAATAAACTATTAAAGTATATAATAACTAAGTGAAATAAATATTCTTATTGTCATCTGCAGCTGCTAAAGGCTGGTCAGCTTCTGAATACAGACTGTAATGCTGTGCCCTCTCCTTTGTCACCAGCATCCCTTCCACTTCACCTAGTCTGTCAAGTATGACCACATCACTGCTCTCCAAAGAACTAGACAAATCTATTCGGTGTTTTTGTTGACTTGACTAGAAGGCCAACCACAAAACATATCATGTGATGTGTTGTGCCAGACAGCAAGCATTTTATTTATTTATTGAATTATTTATTTGTTTGTTTGTTTGTTTGATTTTTTTAATGGAAAAAGCACTGACCCATGTGGACTAATTTCAGTCTCAGCCCCAAAAAATGCAGAGGAGTGCAAACAAGTAGGAATTTGGCACAAAAATGTCAAATACAAGCAGCTGTGGTATAAAATACAAAATACATGCATAGTAATAAACTTCATACAGAGTAAAACATTGTACCTAAAATACTACTAAGAAATACAACAGTAACTAATGGGCACAGAATAATAAGGGATAGATAAAGAGGGGCTTCTTATATACTATTTGCACTAAAATACTATAATTCATGAATACCTACACTAAATGTGCACTAAGTCTACACCATTCTGATTGAATAGACAGCACACGCATAACTCCCACCTTCTTCCTCCTGATTTTAGCTTGCTTGCTAATTTTCTTATAGTAAAAGGACAAAAGGTTAGACTTTTGAGACTGGTGAGGGATGACAGGAAATTTAAGAGGTACAAATATAAAAGAAATGTTGGAGAAAAATTAAGAGCGAGCGAGTTCAGCATACAGATCAAAAATGCACAAATGTGGTACATGTTGATCATGTAGGTTCATTAATGATGGTCCTTATGTGGAAATTATAACATCTGACAGAAATCTGCAATGCCCTGGGGTATGTAACTGCAACACAAAATTTGTGGTTTATGTGGCTACATGTGTCTCATGCCCAGCCTTTTATGTGGGCAAAACCACAAGACATTAGAGAGAGAGGAGAGGAGAGCATAACAGGGACATTAAGAAACAGAAACTGAGTAGTGACCTGTATATGTACAGTAATAAATGCATTAACTTCAAAAAGTTTATATTTTTTGTGTTAGATAGAGTAGTCATTGAAGGAAGGGGTGCTGACCCGGATTTAGATTTACAAATAAAAGAAACAGAATGGCAATTATGTTTGAATGCTAAGAATAAACCAGGGATTAATGACAACATCTCAATAGCGTGTATTTTGAAACGTAGAGTAAAAAATATTTAAAATATATATTTTTACCATCACAATTGCTACAGCTGTATCCTGGCTGATAAGTTCCCGAATGTTTTATGTTTTTTAAGAAAAGTTTTATATATTATGTTATGTGGAATGTTTTAGCATTTTTTTTTAAAGAAAAGTTGTTTTCAAAGTAGAACAGATGGGAAATGATGTATGTACTTAGTATATAGGAAGTCATTTTAGTGTTTGAATTTGACTCTGATGACGCCTTAGCATACTGGGTGAAAGCGCTAAGTCTATTTTAATTGTATTTAATAAAATTACGGTCGTTTTGAACTTTGTGCAGTGGTTTTACTTCCTGAGTTAGTTTTCATTTTGAGTCTGTGCTAGTCACAGCATTATGTATAAGGGTAATCATTAGGAAGATGCAGAGTAGTTGAGATGGTCGTTTCAGAGAAAAAAGGGGAGTGTAGTAGTAGGGACAGGAAGGAGAGGTAGAATAACACGGGAAAAGTAAGATGGTTAAGGCAGTTAGAGTTAAAAGTAGCAGAGTATGGAGGTGCAGGTGTGATGAAGTGGTGTCAGGTATCAGCCTGGGTTCCCTCACACCACTTCATCACACCTCCACCTCCATCCACTCCTGTAGATATCAAATAATGTGGGGTCTGTATCAGATTGCCTTTCAATAGGCATGCAACCTGTCCCCTTCTAATTTTGTGGTGCCTGTGTTTGTGGCATCACCACTTGTTACACTAAAAATGAGTGACTAACATTTCAAGATCAGTTGAGGGCACACTAAAAATATTTCTACACAAACCTTGACAGACTTAATGCAAATATACTGTAAGCATGACAAAGGAAATAAAAAGAAAAACATGCTTATTAAAATTTAAATTTGCCAGCATTTTTATCAAAAGACAAGGATAAGGGACTACCTATACTGGTATGTTTTTAAGACACCCGATCTAAGTAAACAGACTATGTATTCCAAAATAAGGACAATCTTTAGTAACACCATGGGATCTGTGATGTTTATCAACCACTTATACAGATGCTACTATTATAATTTCATGGGTGCAATGAGGGCTCTAACACACATAAATGCTGTGCTCTTTGTTCTGTGATTGTATAAATACATACATAGAAAAATTCTAAGCAAGTGGTCACAGGGACCACAGCATACCTAGCCATATGCACCTTTACAAAGACACATTTAAAAGTTCTTGCTACCTTTTAACATGGGTGCAATGAGGGCCCTACAGATTCATCTGTAGCAGGCCTGCAAAACAAGGTTGAAATAACTTTCTTCCTAAACAATAGCTAACAGTCCATGTCTGGATAGATTCTAGGGAACCAGAGAGTATAGCACATGTGAAATCTCTGTAGAAATTCTTGGGAACCACAGAGTATGGTGCATATGAAAAAGCACAGATATAACAGTGTGCACAGATGTTCTAGAACTCATTCTTTCAAGGCCATTCTGACCTTTCCCCTAGAATGTTTTTTTTTTTCTGTCAGTGTTAACAGTTTCCAAGCTATTTCAGGTAAATATGTTATGTAATCTAGTTTCTACATATATCTAGTCCTCAGAAAAATAAGACAGATATATATTTGTATGTGTATCTATCTATCTATCTATCTATCTATCTATCTATCTATCTATCTATCTATCTATCTATCTATCTATCTACCTATCTATCTATTTATCTCTCTCCCTCTCTCTCTCTATATATATATATATATATGTGTGTGTGTGTGTGTGTGTGTATAGATAGATATTACAGACATGCACACTATGCTCTTTGTTCTGTAATTATATGAAAATACATTTATGGCTCAGTTTTCAACTGGTTTGCTTCAGTTTTTTTTTCTACACACCAGTACAAGTTCTTGATATGCATACAGCTAGAAAGTCTGTAATGGTATGAAAGTAAGTTTTTTTTATTACAGCATTTTAAAAGGCTTTATAAATATATTTACCAAATGCTGATGTATGACAGCTTTACATATAGAATGGTTCCTAATATTTGTTTAATACACATATAAAATGTGGCATGCATAATCAAACTTGATAGCCCATCTTACAGTAACTAATGCTGAGTAATGTAGAGTTTATCAGTGGTGAGTATGACTTGAAAATGGTGGCAATGCATAAATGATCAGACAAGTCAGCCTTCAGTAAACTATGCATAGCCCACACCCAAATGTGAGATATTGCTATTATACACTGGGTATTATTTTAAAAAGAAATGGCTTACATTTTTTCTTTTAAAATAATACCAGGGTATGTTGGTACTTAACTCCTTTCACATCTCCATACATGGATGCAAGTCTTTGAGAATGACTTAATTTTGCACTGCCCATGCATACCCCCATTAGTATGATGATCTATGCACAATACATACAATGCATGTGGTTATTTTGAATTTTACATATATTGCATTTAAAGGTGATGATTTGGCTCCATCTGTGATGTCTATACATTCTGCTGTAATATTAGAATGGACAAATAAGTGAAATTTGCTGGAGTTGGAATAGTGTCGCCACATGGGTATATTTTTGTTTAAATGATTATCACAGGGACAGATTGGTAGCGTTATAATTATAATTAATTTAATATTGATTAAATTTGTACTATTTAAAACTCCTGTGGCATTCAGAGCATGGAACCTCTGCACTGTTTTATTAATTCAGTATTTATGACAGGGTTATCACCTTAATGACTTGCACTTCTTTTTAAACTTGTAACATGATTTTTCTATAATGTAATCCTTAGGCAGTTAGCTGAGAGTATTAAAATTATGAGCTTTTTTTTTTTTTTTTTTACTGTAGTCCAAGGTTTGATTCCCTCAGCCTCTATTTACCTAACAGTGTGACTAAGCAAGCCACTTAACCGGATAATTGTCCCAGTTTATTTCTGATAAATGTCTATGTGAATTTCAGTTAACCAGTACAAATAAATAAATAGCTCTTAGAAACTTAAGTGAAGATTTTTGAATTTATTTTACTTCTTCCGGCTTTTCCTGGTTAGGGGTGGCCACAGCAGAACTCCGGTCCGCTAATGATTAGCAGTAGATTTTTATGGTGCCAGCCCAACGCCCAACCTTCAACAAAGGCATGCCCATTCACGCAAGTCTTTTGAACACCACTCGACCACGGGGAGGACATGCAGAATCCACAAAGAAGGCACTCCAGCCAAGAATCGAATGGGAGAACCTCTTGCTGTAAGACGACAATGCTACCGCTGCACTACTGCGGCTTTACAGTTTCTAGACGCAATATTTGTGAACCAGGCTTTTTTGTATGGGTTGTGCTTAGTTTACAACAATTGTACATGGAGGTCCTACCATTAGCTCTTAGCATATTCACGTTTTAAAATTATAATTTGCTTGTATTATATAGTATATAGTCCTTATACCTAACTGAATATTAGGTAATGCAGAACAGCAAATGGCAATTTGAAGTCAGGAACAAAATAAAATACTTCTCAAGATACTGAAACAAAATCTTCAGAAAACCATTGCAGTCCTCTAGTTGTCTGTGCCAGGGACTCGTATGTTTTTTAATTTGAATCTGTTCTGACACTATGGTCCTTATCAAGCAATATTTACATAGTAGATAGAATCAGCTAAACAATAGACTATCTACCTTTACCTTTAAAACAGACTTTTGTGTAAGGTAAAAAATATATCAAGAACAGTACCAGAAGCTGTTATTCAATTCCAGATCACAATTTTAGGTGTTAATGAAAGTACTTGATGTTCTAGGAATCCAATTGATTCCTTCAGAATATCATAGGGCTATGCTATCCCTATGAGCTGTGTGCTGACAAAGTTAATTAGTTAGTTAACGAAGCACAATAAACAGGCTCGTGGAAATGAGAATAAATAAATGAGTAGAACACTATCGATTTTGCTTAAACGTCCGTATTATTGCATGATGCCATTGTTGCAAACATTATCAGGTTTTCAAAATGGGATCATTAAAGCCAGTCCTTCTGTAGACAGTCAAAAGAAATTTCCAAAACAGATTAAAACTTCCCACATTCATTTATTCAGCAAGAATTAATTAGTATAGTCTACTGTTTAACTGAGTCTTAATGCTAATAATATCTCTGAACTATGGGAAACCAGTAGACTAAAGCATTGTCTAAGAATATTATCCATTAATTTCAAGCACATTATCAGTTTCCTTATGTAACCATTTACACCTCTAAGATGAAGACCATGTGTGGTTTGTCCGGCTAAGAGTTAAGCATATTGAAAAAGATCAACAGCCAAATAATGCATCACCTGTTTTTAACACATCTCAGTTGTTACAGTATGTACCTCACCAAGCACTATGTGAACTACCACCCGTTATGGGAATTCCCATCACTGTACATCTCTCTACATTAGATTTTGTAAAAGCTAATATCACCATGTGGGCATGCGTTGTCTGTTAATCTTAATATATTGTACATGGGCACAATATAAAATTGACATATTTTACATTGTTACTGTGGCAGGGCTAGCCAGTGGCTCTAGGTAGTTTGGTCAAATTGACTAATGTTAACGTGACACCCCACCCCATGTAAAAATGGGAAAAGGGGACTAATGACAACAGCAATGACTGTGCATTAGTAATGCGTATATTCTGTGCTGTTTGCTATCTTCGTACTTGTAACAATGTTCACATTCTGATGACTGTTAGTGACACATATTTTTCTTTTTGTTGCATTTATATTTTTGTAAAAATGTCTATAATCTGATATATGTTTTTTTTTCATTGTATTTATATAATTGTCCCAGGTCATGACTGAAAAGCTTGGACTAATTCACTTAGCTGGTTAGCAAAATAAAATAAATAAAATGTATTCTTTCATGCCATTTTCTCTTGGTTTTACCAACACAGAAACATATTTCTTAGAGTTTGCTACATATACAATAGCTTTAGGGTTACACTCTCAATATTCAGATGAATAAAATTATTTTACTGACTGGGTAAATGTGTTTAGGTAAAGATGATACATAGATTATTCTCAAAATGGAAAAGTATCCTTCTTAGACACCAATGTTTCATTAGAGCTCATTTTCTATTCTAAAGTATTTTTCATATTAACAACTTTCTTGAATGCAGAATGAGAGACTTCTAGCTGTTTCAATAACTATCTATTGTCTTTGAGTTTCTTCCAGTTATTATTAACTGAATTTTTAGTCATATCTGTGGTTCAGAGAAATACATCCTTGACTGTCACCCAGGTGACCAGGGTTTGATTACCAGCAGGGGTCTTGTAGCTCTTGTATGAGTGGCATTAAGGAAATACCAGAGGAGGGTAGGAGGGACTGGTTGATGATGCTGACCCATGCTGATTTCTTCAATGCTGATGCCATATCTGAAGGGGGGTGTTCGGTACAGAATGGACTGGGAACAGATGTTTGGATCTGTATAGCTGGTGATAGTAGCCTTTGCAGCACATATGCAGAAGTGCACAAATACTGGGGAAGGTATTGCAGACCCCCAGTACTGATGTAGGCAGGCATATCATCCACCAGAAGAAGGAGCTTTGGACTGTTTTACACTATTAAGAACTCTTCATCATGGATGATTTGTCTCCATTGGTGACAAGGCTTTTGGGTAGCTCTCCAGCCTGAAAACAGAAAGAATCTGTGCTTAAATACAAACAGTCCTGGAATGGGGGTTGAAGCCAAACTCTTGGGCCACTGAGATAAGGAAGCAGCACAAACTGAAGAAAAGTAGAGCACGGCTCAGCCAGCTTCATGCCTGTGTAGTTGATGGCACCCTCTGTTCAGTCGTTACCACAGCCAAGAGTTAGTCTTTGCTGTTTGAGCAATAAATGAGCTCAAGTTTCCTAGGAGGGGGCTGATGGTTAACAGACAGGAGGCAAAAAGATGCAAAACATTATTAATGCAATAACTTATATATCAAGCACCATAATTATATGTTAAACTAAATATAATTTGGCATCAAATTTATTTCTATTATTTCTACTCAAGATAGCACAATATACTTCTAAAAGATAAACATAAATATTATTATATTGAGCTTGCACTTGGCTGAAGGACGTCAGCAATTAGCATTGTGCTGTATCCTGTTAGAGTAATGTTGAATGGTCAGGGAAAAATTCTCAAAACACACACTCTGGCTGCAGCTATAGACAGACACACAGCAAAAAAAAAAAAAAAAAAAAAACAAGCTGACAAGATGTGTCTTGAAGAAGCCTAATGCTTTGCACTCAGGGTGGGAGTCCTGACTGCTAATGTTGCATTTTCCCTTATGTCTTAAAGGAATGGAGAATTACCATGAACTATTAAAAAATGATGTCTAAGATGCTTTGTAGCTGCAAAATGCATATATTACAAATGGGAACACTATTATAGCTTAATTGGCATCTATATTTTTATGCATGTCACAGTGCATGTCTTCTGTTTAGCTTCTGCAACAAACTTGATTTCAGCTTTCTTGCTGTGTAATTATCTATAGATAGTTGCAGCCCATGTTCTCCTCTTGGAATGACTTTCAAGTTATGTCATCAGACCTGACACCATACATTCTGCACACCCAGATCAAGAGAAGGGCTTAGCAATCAAATCACCATTTGTTGGAAAACTGGACCAGATGGCTAAAGCAGCAGCAGCTGGACAGACCTAGGAAACCCAAATGTATGAGGAAGATGGGTGGCATAATGGTTAAGGTGTTTGCCTTACAAACACAAGGTACAGGGTTTGAGTCTCACAAGGGATAATTGGCTAGGCTTAAAATGGCTCGCAAGGGCAGTTAGCTTAGCACTAATCTATGAACCTATAGTGAGGATGTGCAAGGAATACCTAATAAATGACTGTGTACTGATAATTTCATGTCCTATCAACAGAAAGTTAAAGAAAGAGGTCTTCTTAAAAATGCTAGCAGGCAGATCTTCCTGTCTGACTGATGGGTACTGGAAGGCACAGGCTATGACAGTTACTGAAATGGCCTGAGTATGGAGGAGTTTGGCAAAGTCATGGAGAATGCTTTTCAGATGTCCTCAAAGAGTTACTGGCAAATCATCTGATAACACAAGAGGAGGAGATAGGATATTGCCCAGGCTACTCTCAACAAGAGTGGCATGACACAGACCTTTGAAGACCTGATTTTTTGGATGAAAATGCTTAACTCTACTAATATTTTTTTACTACTTTGTGAAATTCCTAAGAGTTGTGCTGTGTGGCTTGTAGCACTGGTGCATTTTGTTTTAGATTAAGCAGGCATCTTAATATTCTAGTAGTTGCAAGTCTAGTTACTAATGCCTGCAATGAATTCCATAATTTACTTTAAAGCAACTTGTTGAGTATGTTAAGATGAGAAAGATATGTATGGTGTGTGGGTTAATGATGATGATGATTCATACAACTGACACAGAAAGTGAAAACAGAAGTGAAAGATTTCATTCCTAACAGTGGCTAGCTCTGTCAGAATCAAGTACCATTCAGTTGTCTACATGGACTTGTTAGTCCATATTTGGATTACAGAGTCACTTTATTACTCATCCATGAAACTTATAAAGTAGGGTGCAGAATGGAATGGAGGCCCTTTCTGTGAACAGTAGTACGTCTGTTATGTTTAAGAGGATACAGTGGTGAGTAATTGAGTTGGTTAGTCTGATTAATCTGCAGGTACTGTGCAATGATTTTTGCAAAATGAGTGTGTTATTAAAGTTACCTTCTACTGGTAAAACACATTCATGTTTAGGAATTAAGACATTCTCAACAATGCAAGTGTGAGTGGGTGGGCTAACTTAGAAGATTAAGTTGGCCATGTACCTGGGTGGTGATGGCATGCCTGTGAAAATTATTATTAGGGTCTACATTAGCACCAAAGTATCGACAGGAGATGTACAATGGATTACCCTGTAGATCTGTAAGGATTAAAGGGAAGCACTGGACAGTTGGTGAAATGTTCCAAAAGTCAAAGATTTTATTTATTTATTTGTTTATTTATTTGATTGTTTGTTTGTTTGTTTTTGCTATTGGCTTGTAGAACAAAAAGACAAAGCCAGGAGTACATTTTCAAGGTTTTCTTATAGAAGTGATTGAGTAGTGCGGGAGTTGCATCCACCTCGTAGCACCAGAAGGCCAGCTACATGCAAGATATGTTTCAAAGAGGGGGAGAGGTAAGGGAAGTGTAACATCAGGTGACTGCTTGAAAAAGCTGTTAAGGAAATCACTTAAATTATCATTAGAGGACTATTTGTTATCTACTATTTTTAACAATTCTTCTGATGAATGTTACATATGTTTCTGCATGAGTAACGAGTACTACAATAGCATTTTTGAGTTAGCAGAAACCGTTTTAAATTATTTTCTAAGGGAGTCTTCTTGCATCCTATGTTCCCACTATTTCCACTATTTATTTATGAAAACAAAGAGATCATGTGACACTGAAGTTGAATATGTAATGGCAGTGTGAGGGCACAGCTCAGTCACATGATGAAATACCCCTTGAAAAAACAGTATGCTCTATACATATATTTGTTGTGGGCTGTTCTACTTCATTTCAAGATCCATCATATTTGGTGATATTGGGATTCAGTATTTTATATTATGTCATTTTTACCTGGTAATTTGTGACTTCAACTAGCCTGGTATCACTTCATAGGGAGAAAATGAATCTTTGTAGAGTTACAAAGAAGTTAAAATGGGTAACAGAAATGTAAACATAGAGAATAATGACTAATAGGGGGCACATTCCATGACAGACGAAACAAGAACAGCCATGAAATCTGTTATAATATATGAGTAAGGCATAATGGGACAATGGTGGCTACAATAAATATGTTCCCAAACCATCAGGCTATGTGCTGATGTTGCAGATAATTTTGCAGCTCTATTTGCTGAAAGCTGAAAGTTTTGACATTGTACGATTCATGAAAGTGGTCTCTCCTCCTGCCAGACCCTGCACTATCTCATCTGTATCCTCATGGTCATTTGGGCCACACTCACAAATATCTCACACTGCTCCTATGCATCAACAAAAGTTTTAAAGTCTCTAGGAAATACACTATAAATGTAACTGGGTAAAACATATTAGATCTTGGTCATCTAAGTCGAGATTCTTTAACTGATACAAAAAACTGTGTTCCTTTCCAAAGTGTATGCACGCTATTAGCATTGTCAAAAAAAAACACATTTTCCTGTCTGCAACCTTAGATATCTTTCCAGGGTGCCAAAGCAAAGAAAAAAATGATTGTTAGTCTTGTAAGTTTCAAAATACTCCAGTTGCCTTACAACCTCTCTATGAGCCCTCTCAATTTTAATTTATCCCACATGCAAACCAGTCGAACTTGTCAATTTGTCTTTTGCACATTTTTGCCTTCTTCCTTTCCCAGTCCTCCTAGAACTTGTTCTTCCTTCAAGCTCTCTTCTCAGAGTCCACTTGCTTTTCTTTTAAACTCAAGTCTCCATGTTGGATAACCCATAAGCATATTTGTCTGACAAATCCTGATTTGTAACTCTTCAATTAGTACCACATGAAAGTTCATAGCATTTATTATCTCTGCTTCTCTTTACTGCAACCACATTTTTTTCACTTTCAAAAGATTCCATCAGCATACCCCATGGCAAATTATCAAGTCACCTTCTGCTGCAGCTGTCCCTGCTCATTTTCCATTGATATATTTGCTGGTTCATCACTTACCATCTTATCCACTTTCATTGTAGATGACAGTGGTGAATTTAACTTATTTCTGGAATTATTCTTAACTTTGTCCCAGTTCTGGTCATTCAAACACAGTTCTCCTTCGCTTTTCTGCAACTGTAAATACTGGTTAGCTCTTAAATTACTTCAGCTAACTTACAAAACTCATGAACATGTATGAATGACCAACTATAATTTCTCACTACTACACAATTACCACAAGTCCAAGAGTTAACCATTTTAAGCTGTGAGCTATCCAAGTAAAGGGAGACAGGGAGGTTCAAAGTTCCAAAGCACTTAATTGCAGATTATCCAGCATTAATTATAAGGTTACTGTTTGTGGTGATACCAGATCATTATGATAGTCAGTGTGATTGGTGTTAGACTGGTCACACTTGTGTAAACTAAGGATGTTTCCCATTATGCATTGGGGCAATGAGGAGCTGACTGCCATCTTGTCAAGACATGCATGTCTCTGTGCTATGCTTGTTCTTGTAACTGGTATGGAAATACATTTAATAAACTAGTACAGACTAATTCTGGGCTCCTTAGTGTCTGGTATTTAAAGAATAGTATGGAACTTGCTATTGTTCTTTCATGACTGGAAAGTTCATTAAGTACATGTATGAATCTTTGGATATCTCATACTTCTGGCATTAAGGATTACAAAGGTGGATAGCCAACTATTAAATATTGGAGTTTCAGTACAATATATATTAAATAGAAAAGGGGCCAGTAGAGGACCCTAGATCACACTTCTGGATATGACATTTTATTTGGACTGGTGGCCTTTAATTGAAACCTAAATGTATGTGCAGTTAACCAACTGATAAAGCAACTGCTTGCATAAGGATTTATTGTCAGTAACATTAATATAGATAGAAGAATGGTATGGAAGACGTCTTAGGCCTTTGATAGACACAGACCACAGTAACTGGAAAACCTAGGTGTCCTGCCTGACTAACATAATCATGAAAAATATTGGGTCAGTTTGGGAGTATCAATGCTCAGTGAAACCATGTTAATCTAAGTCAGGGTTATCAAGACTAGGAATCAATGCAGTAAGTGACAGAGAGAGCAGCCTTTACTAGTAATACAGCCAAGCTGATAGTAGTCACTATAATTGCCAGTCCTACTGTGCCTCTGTGCCACGTCAATTTCCAAGAACGGTAGTCCTATACACATAAGATGAATGGTTAAATGGATTATGTACAACAGTGTACACATTCCTTTACCTCATGAGCTCATTTGCAAGGAGTACCATCCACATGCTTCTTTACTTTAATCAGAGCAAACTTCAGACTTGCATAAGAAGTTTGACTGGTGTGTTCAGACGTCAACCAGTGAAGTACATTTTTTTTAATTCATAAACTGTTTGTTGGAGCTCTAAGTGTTCCATCTACTTTTAAAACATGATATGTTGATTCCCCCTACTAATCTCTGACCTCTGCTTCACCAGGAAAATTGGACATTTTTCACAATGACAGGAGAATGCTCCCTGGAATCCTGTTATATATTGCTCCACTAAAGCTGTTTGTTTTTATTAATGCACCAGGAAAATTTGGTAACAATTTATCTCATCTTGGCTTACATTTCTTACTAGACAACAACAGAACATAACGGATATTATGCAGGTATTACAATGTGACACAAATTCAAAACTCAACAGCAGTCTTGTGTTTATTTTCATAATTTCACTGCTGTTACTACATCTATGACTAATCAGTATAAAGGACTTCCAAAGATGATGCAGTTATATGTCCTGTGTCACATTTTACACAGACAACCTTAATATTGGATAGAGATCAAGGTATATCAATGGTATAAAAATGCCCACCTAGAACTATAAGGAGATTTATATTAAAATAACTTTAGTCTTTAATATTCAATGCATTCATTATAGCAGTTTGTTACATCTGTTTGGTCTCTGTTTTAGATAAAATCTGCATAAAAATATATAATTTGTTAGCTTCAGAGTTGGGTCTACACAAAAAAAACATAATGTGGAAGTTACAGTAATCTCTGGAATTTCACATTTTTTTTTTGTAAAGGCTACAGAATGCAAAGGCGTTTTTTTTTTTTTGTGAAAGGTGTTTTCACTGGTTGTCATTGCCTAATCATGTTTTATTTCTAAATGTAATTAATTATTTGACATAAAAGTATTGCAGTTTTTGTAGACAACTGACTTTAGCCCCCATCAACTATTGTATTTAATGGGAATAAACTGAATTTATCTTCTCAACTTTTTTAAATAAGATTAGCACAATGCAGACCACTACAGGTAGCTGCATTCCTGAAGCTGTTCTGCTGAGACAAAACAGCACATTTTAATTTACATTACCTTTTACAACATGGAAGTAATCATGCCAAACACTGAGCAAACATTTTATCTCTTCCAGGTACAGTATTCCTGGTAATATTTGTCTAAATTAATCTTAGTTTCCTTGACAAACTACACTTATGTTACCAAGGTGGACTGAAGATACAGAACAGCTGTTCATGTAAGGTTTCAGGACCAGCTTGTGTTTACATGAGAGCTTTGTCAGCAAACAGTCCGCCCAAAATAAGTCACTTGCTTCTACATTGCACAACTGATATGGAAAGTACTGCTCCTGCCAGCTACATAATCATTCTTTTATTTCAACCCACGACCCTCTCCCAACATGGCACCAGGAAGTTATACTCAAACAATTAATCATGTCAGCTCAGTTTGTTTAGTTGTGCACAAAGATAAACAAGTTCGGGCTCACCGTGTTTCCAGTGAAAGCATTTGGAATATGACGGTCTCATATTCCATCTAGTATCCTCGTTTCCTCTTAAACATAAATGCTTAGGTCTTTGACCCAGAGTAGTTTACATCTTAAAGAATTGTGGCATTCTATAAAGACGCCTTATAAGCAATATCAGAAATTACCACTGGCTGCTTGCATTACTAGCCTGACATAATTTAATTGTTTTATTTAACTTTGTAATAAATGAAATGGAATACATCTTAGTTGTCAGTTTTCCAAGAGAATTTCTGAAATAGCTTACCTCATGTGCTGTGACATTACATAGTTATTCTGTGCTATATTATCCTACACTACATTATGCCAGTCTATACTATGCCACACCTTATTGCACTATCAGTACTTTCCACCATCCATACTCTTATGCACCATGACTCTCCATTAAGTAATAGTGCAATAAATGCTATAAAAACTCCTCTATATTACATTATGCTATTCTGTACTATACTAAACTGTGCCATACTTTACTGTACTCTGTCACTCATCAGTACTCCCACCATCCACATTCATACCCACTATGACTCTACATTCAGTAATAGTGCAAAGTATGCTATAATATACAGCCCTACACTGCATTACACAGCTCTGAACTATACTACACTGTGCTATACTTTACTGTACTCTGTCACTCATCAGTACTCCCACCATCCACATTCATACCCACTATGACTCTACATTCAGTAATAGTGCAAAGTATGCTATAATATACAGCCCTACACTGCATTACACAGCTCTGAACTATACTACACTGTGCTATACTTTACTGTACTCTGTCAGTCATCAGTACTCTCCACCATCCACACTCATACCCACTATGACTCTACATTCAGTAATAGTGCAAAGTATGCTATAACATACAGCCCTACACTGCATTACGCAGCTCTGAACTATACTACACTGTGCTATACTTTACTGTACTCTGTCACTCATCAGTACTCTCCACCATCCACACTCATAACCACTATGACTCTACATTCAGTAATAGTGCAAAGTATGCTATAATATACAGCCCTACACTGCATTACGCAGCTCTGAACTATACTACACTGTGCTATACTTTACTGTGCTCTGTCACTCATCAGTACTCTCCACCATCCACACTCATAACCACTATGACTCTACATTCAGTAATAGTGCAAAGTATGCTATAATATATAGCCCTACACTGCATTACACAGCTCTGAACTATACTACACTGTGCTATACTTTACTGTACTCTGTCACTCATCAGTACTCTCTACCATCCACACTCATACCCACTATGACTCTACATTCAGTAATAGTGCAAAGTATGCTATAATATACAGCCCTACACTGCATTATGCAGCTCTGAACTATACTACACTGTGCTATACTTTACTGTACTCTGTCACTCATCAGTACTCTCCACCATCCACACTCATAACCACTATGACTCTACATTCACTAATAGTGCAAAGTATGCTATAATATACAGCCCTACACTGCATTACACAGCTCTGAACTATACTACACTGTGCTATACTTTACTGTATTATTTCACTGATCATTATTCTCATCCTCCTATAGCCATACCCACCACAACTCTCCATTCAGTAATAGTGCAATAAATGCTATAATAAACTACACTATATTACATTATGCTACTCTGTACTATACTACACTGTGCCATACTTTACTGTACTCTGTCACTCATCAGTACTCTCCACCATCCACACTCATACCCACCATGACTCTACACTCAATAATAATACAATGTATGACAGCTATGTGGTGCAGTTTTTATTGTCACTACATCTACACTCCAGGGTTGAGGTTCACTTCAAGTCTCTGTATGTTGTGTGAGTAGAATTTGCATGTTCATCATGTGTTTGCATGTTTTTTTTTTTGTTTGTTTTTCTTGGTGTGTGTGTGTGGGGGTTGTATTCCTTGTTTCTTCCGAGAAAGTGTTTTTTTTTTGTTGCTAGATATACGAAGGGGCAACATACTCTACTATACCCACATAAAACAACAGTGAGAGACACTCAACATACTTCTTAAGTGTTGAATTACAAAGTTCCTAATTGCAAGCTGTCTTTGAAGATAAGGTGACTGCTAGTTAAGCACCAACCCTTGGTGATTTACTTAGCTCTTTACAAAAGAAGTCTTTCCTGAAAAGTTAAAGAGAAGACATCTCAGAAAGCATCCTGAGATGTCTGAAAACTTCTACAGTTATTACTGAAGTGAAATGCTGACTGGTCTAACTGGAAGAGTTATTCCTGTGAAACTGATTTACTTATTTATTTTTAGAAAGAGGAAAGCACCAATCATCATGCACATTTTCCAACTCAGTGCAGGAGTACTTTCAGTTATATGACTCAGAGTCATACATTTTATACAATGGATGCTGAGATGATCAAACCCTGGATTACAGGAAGTAGTTTGTTAACAGGTCATGGCCTTAATCCTCTGTGCCAATTACAAGACAATCCTCTCTGCCAACAGCCAATCAAATTTTCTGAATCTCATAAATTAATTCAAAAAAATTCAAATACATATGCAGAAAGAAAAGTACAGTAGAGAGAAACAAACTCAGCTGGTGTTGAATCAGCATCTGTTCTTTCTACCAGTAAATGTAACTCCACATGAAAAGCAGGAGGAGGCAATTCTGGGTAATTTGTTAGTGCTGAGAAGAGCACTCTTGGCAAATATCAAAGACTGAAGCAATACGAATTTCATAAATTCTAATTAAACCCTGACTGAGGAATGGGTTCTATTCTTGTCACAGTATTAGAGACTCAAAACATTTGGAGAAATAAAAAATGGTAAAAGTAAGGTCTATAATATGCTTCTCATACAAAAGAAGCCAGCACATATTTTGCAACACACTATTAAAGATTAAATGAATAATTACTTAATATCCTAAAAATGCTACATTCAAATTAGGGTTACTCAGTTTCTTACACTGGAGCAGATAATGACGATTGATGATTCCTATTTCTTCATTTCAAGGTCTCACTTTCTCTTATATTTAAGCTATTGGAAGATCTACCATATATGCTCAACCCTGGAAATGACAGCTTATGTCCCTGGTTTATGAAGTTGTGAGAGTAGAATATAAACAGGTAGATTTAAATACGTGGAGTAATGCTATTGGGTAATGCATGTCACATGGTCAATTCCTCAATATCTTGGCATTTGAAGTAAACAGTGCTATATAGCTTAAGAGTGTTAAATAGTGCACTAATGGAAGGCACCTTTATTCAACACATTATGCATTACCTAGTATCTATGTCCAGCTACCTGGTAAGGCATACAGTACAACACTATGCTGCCTTACATTGGTGGACCATGATTTCCCCATTCTGACTGTCTTAGATCCTTAATGATATATAAGGAGGTTGTCATGGCTGACAGCAGACCGGAGTTCATTACCATAGTTTAATAATGAGAGGTTGTGGTGCTGTGCAAGCTCCCACTGGCAGTAGCTTGGCAGAATCATTGGGAAGAAGAGGGACAGGTTCAGTTCTGATAGCAGGTTTGTCTGCATCATAGGGGACTCTGCTGCTACATTTTTCCCATCATGCAATGGGGAAGATTTCTAATGTTTTAGACTCTTCCACTATGCTTCCCGGTTGTATCTATTAAGTATCATACTAACAGGGGAAATGGGTAACTGTAGTGCCAGTTACAGTGACAGTGGTAGTATGTGGTCGGATTCTCGCACGTTACCTTATTGGGATAATCCGGTATTCCATTCCTTTTGCAAATGGTATTGAACGGGGGTGGGAGGGATATTTGCATATGCACTCACATGGAATATAAGGCATATACACTGGATTAAGGCAGCACACCATTTATGACTCCATTGTGTTCTTTTTTTATGAATCCCAAAGAGGTTTGGTACCAAGTCTGCCCATTAGTGCACAATGTTCAAGAATAGCATCCCTAGTAATTGGCATATAGTTTTTCTAAAGCCACTGAACTACCAATCTTTTTGATGGTTATTTGTTCCAACTAACTCAGCCAGTCACTGGAACAATGAATCCACTACAATCACTAACATTTCTCTCACTGAAAGGAAATCTATACTAAACCAAGACGACCTAACCACAAGCCCAAAAGTGTAAGATAGGTTTAATATAAAGCGCTTTTCATCACTGTTGTACAATAACTTCTTCAGATAAACAAACAAGGGTCCTCATAACATTTTAAATAGTAGTTGCTATAAAATCACATGGTAAAGATCTTCCAATCAACAAAAGTTACTACAATTGAACTTGTAGTTAAAGCAACAGCACAAGAATCACATTTACATCTCTATAAACACTGTAAATAGTATAATTATCAGATTATCAAATCTAGAATGTATTACTAGATTCTCTAATATAATTTATTAATACAAGTTGTAAAAGTAAATTATGTAATTAAAAACTGGTACATTAAAAATAATATATAAAAGGGTACACATATAAAACCTGTGCCAATATTAATACAATAGTATCATCTATTCAATCTTTTTAACTTAAGAAGACAAGTAATATTACATGCTTTGTTGAGACCCGGGTTGCAAAAAACATTAAGTCTCAACTGCCAAACTAGTTCACGTTCCTCCAACAGTAAAGTCATAGGACTACCTCTAACGTCAGCCTGAATCTGATCAATGGCTTTGAAGTTGAACCTGTGACCTCCACTTATCTGAGCGTGTTTAGCCAGTGAGTTGTTAAGCTTGTTTTTGTCAATGGCATATGTATGTTCATAAATTCTGTCATGGAACCTACATGGTAAAATGCTGTACAGAATTTACACTTTGCAACATACACAACGTATTTAGAATCATAATTCAACTTGTGATTGAGGCTATACTTCTTCTAACTGTGCATGACCTTCCTACTTCAATAAATTTACACATCCTACATGTACCACAAGTATACATACCTGCATGTCTATAAAAGACACTTGGACACTTACTTTCCAGTAAGTTTTTAAGGTTGGAACTTCTACTAAAAACTAGTTTCGGTACATTTCCTAGTTTTTCCACTAGAGATTTTTCATTACTAATAAATTCCCAATTTTTATTTAAGATGAACCTTACTTTAGTGCTGTCTTTACAGTATGTTGTTAGAAAACTGGTTCTGTAATTAGGCACTATATTATTGTTACTTAGATCTAACTGTTGCTCAGTACACTGAATCAAGGGGCTACTAGGTTCACACCCAGGGGCATTGATAGCCAGATAGCCACACAGTATAGGTTTGATTACCTCATTGAACCTTTTGTGTTGTATTTCATCCACTAATGAACTAATAAGGTCAATGGGGTACCCTCTCTGTTGGAACATATTAGTAAGAAAATTACATTCAATGACAAAGTCACTGTTTAGTGAGACCATTTTGGCTGCTCTGATTAATTGACCCTTAACAATAGAGCGTTTTTGTGAAAAACGGTGACAACTTGTGAAATGGAGAAAGGAGTTACAATAAGTATTTTTTCTAAAACTTTTAGAAACAAGTCTTTCATTCACAACATCCTAACTCAACCTAATATCAATACCAATGCGTAGTGTATGTTGCAAAGTGTAAATTCTGTACAGCATTTTACGTCGGGAAGACGGAACATAGGTTCAGTGATAGAATTTATGAACATACATATGCCATTGACAAAAACAAGCTTAACAACTCACTGGCTAAACACGCTCAGTTAAGTGGAGGTCACAGGTTCAACTTCAACGCCATTGATCGGATTCAGGCTGACGTTAGAGGTGGGCCTATGACTTTACTGTTGAAGGAACGTGAACTAGTTTGGCAGTTGAGACTTAATGCTTTTTGCAACCTGGGTCTCAACAAAGCATGTAATATTACTTGTCTTCTTAAGTTAAAAAGATTGAATAAATGATACTATTGTATTAATATTGGCACAGGTTTTATATGTGTACCCTTTTATGTATTATTTTTTAATGTACCAGTTTTTAATTACATAATTTACTTTTACAACTTGTATTCATAAATTATATTAGAGAATCTAGTAATGCATTCTAGATTTGATAATCTGATAATTATACTATTTACAGTGTTTATAGAGATGTAAAAGTGATTCTTGTGCTGTTGCTTTAACTACAAGTTCAATTATAGTAGCGTTTGTTGATTGGAAGATCTTTACCATGTGATTTTATAGCAACTACTATTTAAAATGTTATGAGAACTCTTATTTGTTTATCTGAAGAAGTTATTGTACAACAGTGGCGAAAAGCGCTTTATATTAAACCTATCTTACACTTTTGGGCTTGTGGTTAGGTCGTCTTGGTTTAGTATTGGTTCCTGTTCTTTCACCAGTTTGTTTTTGTGTTACTGAAAGGAAATCTGTCAGAAGATTGGGAATATAGTCCATTTAGCCATGGGCCATCTCACTGAAAGCCTCTTGTTTAAGATTCTTTTGCCAAGTGCTTTGACAAACATAAGTTCTGTTTCACCGAGCATTTGCCATGGATGAGATAAAAAAGATCCACGTACAGAATCAGTGTTCTCTACATATTTATTAAACTCCTCCCTTTGTCTGTGGTATTGTGTTCCTGGAGTTTAAGTAACAAGATGTTTGGGGGCACATTCTTCCACATGAGGTACAGGAGGTCTTGATATATGCAAAAGCACTTAGTTTGTGAGCTTTGTTAGAAGGTGACTATTTTCAGTGAGTTCAGATGCTGTATCTTGACTGATAGCTGATGAATTGATTCAGTCAGCAGAATAAATTCAATGAACTAAACTCAACAAGTTGTTTCTCGTTAGTATAGCTTCCTTTGTCCGGGGTACAGGATGTGATTGATTCCCTCTTCATTTCTAAATGCAATCTTGAGCACTGACTAGGACTACTATGGTATTACATCAGGATGAAATAAGATATTTGTTGAAACTGTGTAAATGCAGAGACAGAATACAGTGTAGAGTGAGAACACAATAGTGTGCTGAAAGCAATTGATGGATTGAAAAGCTCATCTGATGGTGTATCACAGAATGTCTTGCAGGATGTATTACAATAGTATAAGCCTCTGCCTTTGAGAAGTGGAAGTTGTGTTCATATTCTTGGCATTAAGCTGAATATGTTCATGATGGGATAGCTTGCCTTCTTGTTTGTGATTTTCACATATACCAAGGTACAGTCAAGGTTTGCAGATTGTCCAGTTTGGGGATGGGGTATTTGCAGTTTTATTTTTTGTAGATGTTTTTTTTCCTTTTAACTGTAACTGGCTGTAATCTCTAGCATTCACTGAAGAGATTTCCTGCTGAGTCTGAAGGGATTTGAATGAAGATTAATACCTCCAAAATGCAGGTCATGGCGCTGTCCTGGAAAAGCATGGTCTGATTTCTGCAGATGAGGAGGAAACAGATACCTCAGTGTGGAAGCATTTAAATATCTTGGAAACCTGTTCACGAGTTAGGGTAGAATGAATCGGGAGACTACCAGAGAATGGATACAAAGGCAACAGTACTGCAGTCATTGTACCAGACAGTGCTAGTGAAACTGAGAGCTGAGATATAGAACAAAAGTCTCAAACTTATTAGTTATACCCCCATCCTCACCTATAGTCACGAGCTCTGGGTAGTGACTGAAAGGATGAAACTTTGATATAAGTGGCATAAATGAGCTGTTTTTTTTTTTGCATCTGGCATCTGGACTCACACAAGAGGTGTAGTCATAGCTATCCAGAAGACTCCAGGTCAAGCACAGAATACACGGACATGATTATATTTCTCAACATGGCTCAGGATGTCTGTGATCCCTCAAGATGAGCTGCAGCCTGTTGTTGAGGCAACAGAAGTCAGGTCTACCATGCTTGGCTTGCTACTCCTATAACTCTAACTACCACAAGCGATTGAGAAAATGAGTGAAATAAATTAATGTTGTATGAGGTCAAACCAAGTTAGGATATGTTACAGGACTGGCCATGCTATTTGACATATTAAGAGACTATAATCTGAAGTTAAATAAAAACAGGTGTTAATTGTGTGTAACCATTGTGAACATAATGGATAAGATTCCAGAGATGTGGCTACCCATATTTTGGTGCAGTTAAAGCCACCATATTCAACTCACCACATCTTCAAATTGGTGAATTTTTAGGTCACCAAATGAACTGTGGCATGGATACACCAAAACTGTTAGCAGACAGTGGACAGAATGGTGACTTCTATGGATGTTGTGGGTGGTATGCTGCAGATAAATTATAAGGTGCACAACATTACAAGAGTGTGTTTCTATCACACAGCGAACAATGTCAGGGAATGTATGAGGGGCAGGCTGGCTGTTCTGGACAAAATCATATTCCGTAGCATCAGGCTTCTAAGCTGTAATAGGGAGCATCAGTGTTGCATATACTACAAAGGAGTGCTTGACTTCCTATTAAACAAAGAGGCAAACAGTCACTATTTAAACTTATAGCTGAATTAGATGTCTTAAATCACTTCCCTCTCCAGCAGAGAAACTTACACCAAAACAATACATTCTCTCATTAGCTAAGATCTCTGCCTCCAGGGATTGATGTTTAGTCCAGACTCTAACTCACTGCCTTTTTGGCATTTGTATGTTTTCCCTGTGCCTATCTGGGGATTCTCGAGTTTCCTCCCATTTCACAAAACATGCCCATTAACTGCTTACTCTAAATTGTCCATATATATATTTATCTGGATCTACTTTACAAGCTCGAAGTTTCAAAACGTCGAACTGCAAATGGTTGAGACCATAAGATCGAAGTTTTGAAATTTTGAAATTGTAATTAAAAAAAAATAAATAAAAGCAAAAAAAAATGTTTTTACATTTTTGCAGGAGGTCCACACACCTACTAAATAAATATACCAACTCCGAGATCACAGTACAGTGAGGAAAATGGTACATTTCACATTTCACGCTGTACGGCGATCTCCATTCAAAACTTCAATCATATGGTATCGACCATTTGCAATTCGAAGTTTTGAAACTTCAAGCTTATGAAGGAAATCCATCTGTATCCTTGTCATTGTAGCCTGGATTGTGACTAAAATGGGTCAGATTGACCAGTCCATTTACCTAGTTAACAATGAATACATTAAACTAAAGAACTGTGCCATTGCCTAAGAACCACTACCAGTGAAACTATAACATGTTGTAGGCCATAAAATAAGCATTGGGCCACAAATCATACCTTCTCCACGCAGACTTTCTTAATATGGGATTAGGTGCACAGTCATATTAGAAAGCACACACTGCTAAAGAACTTTAGGATAGCCCTCATACCTCTCAACCTGGAAACATCAAAAATCTGGACAAGGCCCATGAAAAATAGGTACAAATCTGTACGCCGATTAACATCTAATTTGCATACATAATTATGTAACCCCGCCCACTCCAATGGGATTGTGGGATACCAACTTTCGAATGCAAATTGAGAACAGACAACCAAAACATGGCACCAGACCAGAGTCCCCCTGCAGCCATTCCAGTGTCCTGTTACCTGGCTCTTTCGCCCCATTTACCATAAACACTAATGTATCAGCCCTACCCACGGAAATAAAAGCTGCAGAAACTTGTACATGTTTTGATACTACTCCTTTTCCCATATAATCATAGCCGTCTGTTAACCTATGGTAAAAAAAAATGATTTTTTTTTACAACAGTAAATATTACAGCTTCCAATACATAAAGTATGATAACATGTATCTGAAATGTAAAGGTCTCAGAGAGGGCATGTTTGGCATTGAAAATTAATGAAGTAACAAGAAAGTGGATTATTTTGAGTCTGATCCTGACTAATGCAGAGATAAAGGGGAAGATGAGTGAGGTTCAACAGGGAGATGTGCATTCAGATAGTGACTCTGCACTGCTATGGTCAAGGACATTGACATTGCATTTTCAGGGGAAAATGCTGTAAATTTCCAAATTTTTACTGTTCAGATATTGGAAAACAGATAATTTTATACAATTGGGTATTCTAGGGCAGAATAATCAGTCATTATAAGCTATTAAGTTATATTTTGTTTTATGTTTACTACTTATAAAACTATCAATTTAATTGCATTTAACAATTATAATTACAAAGAAAAAAAAACAATCATAAGTTTAACCTAAAGAAATGGAATTTTGTGATTTAATAACTGTAAACCACTGTTCTTGAGTACGGGGGATGGTAGCAGATGGAGAAAGGAAATAATTTCAAAGCAGAAACTAAAGTAAACAATAGGATATATTATGGAAAGTTGACCAATAGGGTTTATAAGTAAATAGTATATAACAAGCTTCATGGAAGCTATCAGATCTGAGAGTAAGGCAGTTTTAAAGACTAAATATGGAGACAGAGACAAAGGGCCTGTGATGAACCTAGAAGTATAAACTAGTTTAATAAAAAGGACCAGAGCTGAAATGTAAAATAAACAAAGTGAGGTGGTTAATGAGATTCAAAGTGCCTCGGTGGTATAGTTGAAAGAAAGAAAAGAAAGCAAGTTTTGCTGATGCTCTGAAAAGGAAGAAAGGGAGATAAGGAATGAAGTAATCAGACTAAAATAATACACTTTTTTGTTCCAGTATTCATTAAACACAAAAGCTGGAGGATTTCAAGCCAGAAAGGCTTTTGGAGGTTAGACGTATGACTGGACCTTCAGGAAATAGGGAACCTAACATCTGGACTCATATGATTTGTACAACTCCATTATAAATGAATATGGACTCATATGATTCACACAACTCCATTACAAATTAATCTATGTTGACAAAATAATAATGCATATTTTAGAATCCTGAAATGGCTTTAAATAGTGTCCTCATTTAAGAAATCAGACTTGGGTACTTCCCCTACATTTCATTGACTCTCTGGTCACAAAAGTTTCAAAGACATGAAAATCACTAGTTAAAGCTTCAACTCAATAGCATGAACAGTGGCTTTCCAGTACACACCTCCCTTTCTTACGTATACTAACTGGATGGTCAACCAAGAAAAAAGAAAAGCTCAGACATTTGCAATCACTTATTTCTGTGGAACAGATAGATACAACACTGGTAGTGATCCTTGTTTAAACACTAAGCAGGAAGTTCCAAATTGTGGAGTAGAAACCAACAAGTATAAACTCATCTATATTCCACCAAATAGAGAGGAACCACTGTGTTCATGTAGCTGAGAAGGTCTGTGCTATCCCTTATAATGCGGCATGAAATTCAGTCCAGTGAGATGCAGACTAATTGACAATGTCTCGGGAAATCTATCAGCTTACACTATATAAAATATAAATGAAACATAAAAATATCCAGTGACTTCTCAAACTGCCCAGAAGAGTACGTTATGAGCCCTTCTGTGCAGAAAAATACTTTCCCAGGGATTCAATGAGCCATATTTCCCATGCAGGAACAGTGTAGGAGTGCCTGCACGTAAAATGGCCTCCGAGCAATCTAGGAAAGTGCCGTTTTCATGTGCACGAGTGGTCCTACACTGTTCCTGCACAGAAAGCCATGCAGGATGCAAATCATCTCACTTTCTGGTAAAATACATGCAAATGAGGTGATTTTGTAATCCATGAAGCTGGCCGGACTCCGAGCAGGAACAGTGTCGGAGCAGAAATATATTCAGTTAGTAATTAAATACATTTCCGCATCTGAGCAAACAAAGGCAGGACAGGTCATGGAAAGCATGTATTACAGTCAAACACACATGCCAATGGCCAAATATAAGGCCATTGGCATTAATAAATGTTTATTTATTTTTAATTAAACTTTTTTTTTTGGCTGATCATGGCCGTTAAAGCTCAGGGCAATGGCGCACAAATGGGATTGCGCCGAAAATAAAAAAAAAATGAGAAAAGTCAATTTTAAGATAATTTTGCATTTTGCCATTATACCCAATGGCATGCAGAATGTAAACAATATGAGGGAGCATTGGTTGCCAAGGGGAAAGGGTCCATCTAAGTGCAGTAACTAAGGATGTACACACTGAGGTATGCAAATGAGGGGAATTATACTGAATCACAGATTTCCTCAAAGTGTCAGCTTACACCTAACCATGTAGGTGCAGCAATACAACAGTGCAAGTATAAGAGCTGAATGATTTCATAAAGGGGTGTGTCATGCTTGCTGTAAGCTTATTGGAGCTCTGTGGCCTGTGTTTGTCCTTAGCTAAGCACAGCTAAGGAAGGGGTTGTGTCTGAGGCTGTAATGTCTTATTCCATGAAATGCAGAGTGTGTTCATGTCCAGGGAGAGCTATTTCTGCTTAAAAGTGCTTACATTAGCTAAACGGGTGTGCCAAAAAAAAAAAAAAAAAAACAAGAAATAGCTCAACTGTTTACATTTGAGCACCGGGTATGCATGGCGTGCCTAGGGGCTTAAATAGGGAGGAAGTGGGAAGGGGAAACAGCAGTAGGAATGTAATCAAGGAGAACTAGCATAACTGGCAGGTGGAATGCATCAGAATCAGCCAATTACACATGCAGCAGCCCAGCACACTAATATAAACTATGCAAACACCCTACAGACTGTTTTTTCCCCACAAACTCTACACCACCAGTGTAGGCAGATGGGGGATTTTTAACTGGAAAAAATAACTAAATATGTTAGAGACTGCTGCTTCTTTACTCCATCAATATGTGCTAGAGACAGAGGGTGGTGAGGAGGAGAATGCTGACAACCAACCTGCAGTGAGGAGGAGGGAAAGAGTGTACAGACTCAGGGTAACCTACCAAGGCCTACATGAGCTGGAGATAGTAGAGTGCTATAGGGTGGACAGGGACATTCTGCAGCAAATCGCTGAGCTGTGACGGCCATACGTTACATACAGAACTAATAGAGGGGAACCCATCCCAGTAGATACCAAGGTATGTCTAGGCTTAAGAATACTAGCCACAGGTACCTTCCAAAGACCAACTGAGGATATCATGGGAGTCTCACAGGCATCAGCATCCAGGATACTCCACCAGTTCCTGGATGTCATGACACAACATGCCAATGAGCACATATATTTCCCCACTGCCTGTGAGGCACTGACCACACGTATGCATCTCTTTCACCGCAAGGGCTTCCCCTCCATCAACTGCCAGGTCATGTGTGATGCCCAGGGCATTATCATGAATGTGTGTGCTGGCAGCCCTGGAAGCTCACGATTCCCACATCTGCCATTGCTCACAGCTGTATCAGGCAGGGGGGAAATCCCATATGACCATCTACTGGGGGATGCTGGCTATGCACTGGAGCCATGGCTGATGACACCCATCAGAAATGCACACACACCCAAACAAGAACACCATAATGAGGCACACACACCAACCAGGATCATTGTAGAGCATGTGTTTGGGATGCTCAAATCACGGTTCTGCTGCCTTGACATATCCAGTGGAGCCTTGCAGTACTCTCCAGCTACATGTACACAAATGTTCATAGTATGTGCCATGCTACACAATATGATCCTGTGGAAACAGCTGCAGCAGGAACAGCATGGGGCAGGGCCACACAGCCCCCCACGATTGCCAAGACCAGCACTGGCACAAAGGGACTCAGAGAAGGAACATCCTGAGCCTCCCCCTGTAGGCAGAAGGAGGTGTGCACAATATGCCCAGGCCTTGGCAAAGAGGCAATGCATAGCACACACACATTGACACTGTAAGGACCCAGATACTGATACCTCTCTCCGACTCAAACAGACAATAAAAGGGATGCCAAATATGACACTACCTGAGCTTTACCATGTACAGGGAGTGTACTATGTACATCCAACATAGTCAGCCCACCAGCACTGTCCTCAATACTGACCCAGCAACAAGGTAGGTCACTCTTCCTATCAATTACTGAATGGAGTAGTATGTTCTCATACTTATATGTATGCTATGGATTCAAGCATGCAAGGGAATTGGGTAGCTGAATGGGATAGCAGCAGACAGCTATATGGGACAGCAGGAAATTCATAACAAAAACTGATGTCAGCATACTATGCAGCACTACACAACGTGACATCCCCCACTGTAGTACATGTAATGGCCTAAAAAACTGTGGGTGTCAATAGGTCACACACATGGATGTCAGTGAGGGTCACATATCCACCACCAGCTCACCCAGCAGGACAGATGTAGATGACCATGAAGAAAGGCTGGTCTAAGGTCCACAAATGATGGCAATGGTGAATAGCCCCCCACCAGATCTACACAGACATACTACAACAGGTCTGGCATTTGCTCTCCAGTTATGAAGGGTAAGAAGTCTGAAACTGAAATATATACTATTAAGATCTAACATGAGTACTCTACTGATATGCATCCTGTCTGTATGATAGGTCACAATACAATATGAAATGGAAGCCAACAGAGTAACCGAAATACCATTACAGTAATTTCAAATGCTAAAGTCTGCAGATGTGCACCCCCCCCCCAATCCTATGTAGAAATGCAGTAACACATGGCCAGCAGCACTCTCAAATGGCCTACAGTCCTCTGGCAAAGGCCCATGCCTCACCCATAGTGCCAATGTATGGAATGTCAGGGGGTCCCAACTAACAGCCTAACAGTAAACAGAAAACAACTGGAAGGCCATGTTGACAAATGCCAGTAGCCTAGCATGCCTTCCCATGTCCTACTGCAAGGGCTGTGTATCAGGCCATAAATACTACTGGGATAAAGGCCCAACTATAGGGATACCTCTGATGTATTGCTTACATAATGTTAGGTGGAGGAGAGAATAACAGAGTGGGGTGTAGAAGCATGGATGTCACGGAGTGGTTGAAGTCTGAAACTCTAATGCCCACCCATACTACTTCTGACTGCAAACCCATGAATGAATAACCACAAAACCACTTGTAAACCACAATGTGAAGGTAAACTGACCAGATGTATGAGTCCTGCCTCTGGATAACCTGGGTGCATCTGTACAGCTGAGAGGTATGGCCCCAGCAGGATATGGCCATTCCATTAAATTGAGAAAAGCACAAGGAGGGGCTCCCCAGCCAGCATACTAACAAGGTGCTGCACCATTTACACAGAATCAGCAGTCTATTGTTTGTAGATACCCCTCCACAATGGCAGGTATATGCCAGAATGTGTAGTCTATATGCCTCAGAATATTGGTCTCAGCTGCATTCATCTCATATTTCCCGGTAAATAACTGTGAGCAAAGAATGATAACTGTCAGTAGCTGATGACATGATACATCACAGTATAAAACAGTACATATGTCAAAATATCTATGCTACAACCAATCTTGCCACACAAGCAGCACTGACAGCAATAGTTATAGTATCCCCTGCATGTTAATCCCATTATATCTCCATTTTGGCAACCTATCTACATATATCCTGCAGAAACAGTTTGCTAAGTGTAGCTGTAGCACACAAAACCCTAAACTGGATTCCAACCCTCCCTGGAATGGATGCACACACTCAATAGAAGGTCATACTGGGCATGCTCCTACACTTAGAGAAAAGAAGTCCATGTCTCACAACATAGTGGACTGCAGTTATTGGTCATTTGCAGCTGTCTGTGCACACACACTAAACTGTACATCACTGATACGTCACACACACACACACACACACACACACACACACACACACACACACACTGGATGGGAATACTCACACATATCTAAGGCCAACATAATATAATATGTCAAACATACACACACAGAGATGTGGGGAAGAGAAATACAGGCAGCGACAGAGAGAATGCCATTAGGAGGCCTGTCCCACCCACTACACATCCCACTGGCTTAGATCACATGATGTGCTTATGTCATTCACTGTAGAAATGCCTTTGTTTAGCGCTCAGCCATATATTGTCAGTGGTGCTTCTGATATCTGTGTAACATTACTGTATAAATATGTATCCATGTAGCAATTGTACTCTCAGTCCTGTCAAATTTAAAGTTGTGTGTGAGTGCATGTGTGTGTGTGTGTGTGTGTGTGTGTGTGTGTGTGTGTGTGTGTGTGTGTGTGTGTGTGTGTGTGTGTGTTTCGAGATGAATGTGGTTGAGGCCATTCACACTCACTAAATCTCCCATACCCCTCCTTCGGCACCACTGCTGATGTCACTCACCATCAAAGATACCTTTGGATAGCTCACCAGCATATTAGCTACGGCGTGCATGTGATAACTGTGTAATACTATAGTGTAGGAAACTAATTAGGTAGGAGTTCCAATTCTGATCCTGGTAACTGTGTAAATGTGAGTTTTTTTGTGATAAAGTGTGTGTATCCTTGTAGTAACCTGATTTTGTGGTCATTCACACTTAAAACACTTCCCATATCCATCCTTTAGCACTGCTGCTGATGTGACTCACCTTCAACAATACCTTTGGACAACTCTTCAACATATAATCTCCATGGGGCATGTGATGACTGTGTAATACTGTAGTACAGGAACCTAGTTAGGTAGGAGTTCCAATGCTGATTCTAGCAATTGTGTGAAAGAGTGTGTGTATCCTTGTAGAAACCTGATTTTGTGGTCATTCACACTTAAAACACTTCCCGTACCCCTCCTTTAGCACAGCTGCTGATGTGACTCACCTTCAAAGATACCTTTGGACAGCTCTCCAATATATAAGCTCCATGGCGCATGCGATAACTGCATAATACTATAGTGTAGCAAACTAGTTAGGGAGGAGTTCTGATCCTGGCAAATATGTAAATGTGAGTGTTTGTGTAAGAGAGTGGGTGTATTCTTTTAGAAACAAGTTCTTATGGTCATTTACACTTAAAATACTTCCCTCACCCCTCCTTTAGCACTGCTGCTGATGTGACTCACCTTCAAAGATACCTTTGGACAAGTCTCCAACATATAAGCTCCATGGTGCATGCGATAACTGTGTAATACTGTAGTGTAGCAAACTAGTTAGGTAGGAGCGCCAATCCTGATCCTGGCAACTGTGTAAATGTGAGTGTTTGTGTGAGAAAGTGTATGTGTCCTTGTAGAAACCTGATTTTGTGGGCATTCACACTTAAAACACTTCCTGTACCCCTCCTTTAGCATTGCTGCTGATGTTACTCACCTTCAAAGATACCTTTGGACAGCTCTCCAACATATAAGCTTCAAGGCATATGCAATAACTGTAATACTATAGTGTAGCAAACTAGTTAGGTAGGAGTTCCAATCCTGATCCTGGCAACTGTGTGAGTGTTTGTGTGAGAGAGTGTGTGTATCCTTGTAGAAACCTGATATTGCGGGCATTCACACTTACAACACTTCCTTTACCTCTCCTTTAGCACTGCTGCTGATGTGACTCACCTTCAAAGATACTTTTGGACAGCTCTCCAGCATATAAGCTTTGCGGCACATGCGATAATGGTGTAATACTATAGTGTAACAAACTAGTTAGGTAGGAGTTCCAATCCTCAACCTGGAAACTGTGTAATGTGAGTGTTTGTGTAAGAGAGCGTGTGTATCCTTGTAGAAACCTGATTTTGTGGTCATTCACATGTAAAATACTTCCCCTATCCCTCCTTTGGCACTGCTGCTAATGTGACTCACCTTCAAAGATACCTTTGGACAGCTCTCCAATATATAAGGTCCATTGCACATGCGATAACTGTGTAATACTATAGTGTAGCAATCTAGTTAGGGAGGAGTTCTGATCCTGGCAACTGTGTAAATGTGTGTGTTTGTGTAAGAGAATGGGTGTATCCTTTTAGAAACCTAATTTTATGGTCATTCATACTTAAAACACTTCCCGTACCCCTCCTTTAGCACTGCTGCTAATGTGACTCACCTCAAAGATACCGTTGGACAGCTCTCCAACATATAAGCTCCATGGCGCATGTGATAAACTGTGTAATACTATAGTATAGCAAACTAGTTAAATAGGAGTTCCAATCCTGACAACTGTGTAAATGTGAGTGTTTGTGTGAGAGAGTGTTTGTGTATCCTTGTAAAGACCTGATTTTGTGGTCATTCATACTTAAAACACTTCCCGTATTTCTCCTTTAACACTGCTGCTGATGTGACTCACCTTCAAAGATACCTTTGGACAATTCTCCAACATTTAAGCTCCAGGGCACATGCGATAATGGCATAATACTATCGTGTAGCAAATTAGTTAGGTAGGAGTTCCAATCCTGAACCTGGTAACTGTGTAATGTGAGTGTTTGTGTAAGAGGGTCTCTGTATCCTTGTAGAAACCTGATATTGTGGGCATTCACACTTACAACACTTCCTGTACCCCTCCTTTAGCACTGTTGCTGATGTCACTCACCTTCAAAAATACCTTGGCACAGCTCTCCAACATGTAAGCTCCATGGCACGTGCGATAAATGCGGAATAACTTAGTACCAATAACTACATAGGTATGGGTGTGAATTTCATCCCTGGCAAGTGTTTGTGTGTGTACATATGTCTACATATGTATGTCCATACCTCAAAGATTTTTGCCCCATTTATACCCAGTACACATCTCAGTGCCTGACTTTAGCAGTCCTGCAGATATCATCCACCTTAGAAGTACTTTTTTGCCAATCCTAAACCATGTAAGGTCAGTGGTGCATGTGGTAAATGCGTAACCTAATAGTCTGAAAAGATTGTTAGATAGAGATTTGAACTTCACCCCCTGGGCAAATGTAAATGAGTGCGTAGGGTAAAATATTTTTTGAAATCTCTCACCCACTATATCACCCAATGCCAGTATTTACAAGGGCTGGTGCTGTTCCTCACCTTAGAAGTACCTAGGGACAACATCCATCCTCTAAGCTCCATGGCGCGTGCGATAAATGTGATACACTGTAGTAGCAATACATAGCTAGGTAGGGATTTGAATCTCAGCACTGGCAAGTGTGTGTGTGTGTGTGTGTGTGTGTGTGTGTGTGTGTGTGTGTGTGTGTGTGTGTGTGTGTGTGTGTGTCATCAGTATCCTGTGTAGGGGTTGGTGTGATTGTGTAATAACAGAATCCATTGGGGGATGGGTTTTGCTAAATTATTATGTTGAGGACCTAGTATATGTCACAATGTCCACATTACACGGCCAACAGATGTCAAACACCGGAGAGGTTGGTGTAGACAATCCACAGCCCTAAATGTGACAGTATGAATTAGTAAACAATATAGGCAACCCTTCTATTATGCAGAGACCACTCTCCACCCATGTATCATACACAAACACACTTGGCTAGGCAGCAACCACTATATTGGTAGTTCCCCTGCATACTGCTTCATAGATAGTACCCACGGTGTAATAGCAGTGGACTACATGCCTGTTTCTATAACAGTGCCACTGACATCAGAAAGTACTTTGATGTGTTACATCTCCTGACTACGTGTATGTTACCCAGTAAGTAAAAGGACATGACACCCTGTTCCATCCCCTCAGTAGCCCAATAAATGTGTACAGTGGCCCTTTTGCAATGTTCCCCACTGGATGCCTGCAACAACTGTAGAGTCTGCAAACATACTCCACAAAGGAAATACCATGCCATATACACATGCCCTGTATGGACAGATGCCACCAACTCCACTGAATACCCGTATCATAGTGTCAATGTAGGTGCAATCATGACCTCAGTTACATAGCCAGGTCTCACAAAATGAGGTCAGGAATGCTACATCAGAAGACACCAATCTGTCCACACAACATGCCCCAGAGACCACAAGCACACTTCCACATGTCAAAGAACATGCATGTGGGACATGTGCACAACCCAGACACTGACCATGTTATGGAATATAGATCACATACATGGGAAGCAGTGCACATCACTGGCCACCCACAATAGAAACCTGGATGAGTGGATGGGGAATACAATACCCACCCCTGGGAACCACTCCAGCGACTATACCCATGAGCCACACTGGGGACTATTGTCATGTGGCCTGATGCCAAGATATTCCCTTGGGCTAGCCTTGTAGAGCCTTCAGGTCCATTCACCTACTACACACCTATGCAGTAATGAACCTATGGATCTCAGTACTGGCAAGTGAGTGTGTGTGTGTGTGTGTGTGTGTGTGTATGTATGAATAGTAATCCCAGTGTGGTTGATGAATATCCCCTGTGGCTGTGGTTATTAGCAATCGGAGGTGTGTCCAGACCAGAACATGTACTAAAGACATGCTTCCTCCACTGAAAACAGGATCTGTGGAACCTAGTCGGACTTTCCCGGTCAACAAATGTTAAAAAAAAATTTTTTTAAAAATGTACCATTCTCCATTCTACAACAGATGTTGTACATCAAGATGTACCTATGTTCAACCCCCAGCCCTAAAATCTAAGGCATATGCAATCACTGTGTTACAGACCGTGAATTACCGTGCACATACTGCACCCTGCCTATGACATGGTGGATGTGTCACCACACTGCCATACCCTGTGGCCTTGCTGCAGGGCCACATCCTGGTGACACACAGATGCCTAGAATGGACATGGGATACAGCATGTGAGAACACATTCACTCAGCACTTCATTTGTGGGGGAGAGAGGGGTAAAGCTGGCACTGAATGTGTTGCCAAGACTGTTGCCAGTATCTGTTGTCTCAGGATAGGTATTAGCTTTGTGCAGTAACTTGCATCACTTGTATTTAATACTGTGGAGGTTGTTGATGTAACTATCACAGCTGTTGTGACTGTTGTCAGTGTCTGCTGCATCTCTGCTGCCATAGACACCTGTCGGGGACTCCATGAGGGATCCAAAGTTGTGTTTGAGGCTAATAAGGGAGTTCAACAGTCATGGCATAGCACCTTTCCCTGAAACAGTGTCCTCCTTTTGATGTACACTTCAGTAATGGCAGAGGACCATCACATTGTCTTCTGGTGTTTGGAGGACAATGTCTGGGTTCTGTTGGCTCTGGCTAGTACTATGCATTCATGTACCTGTTTGTACAGTGCCTATGTGTATGATTCCACAGTCATGCAGCTATATCACATTGCCATGGGTGCAGTGAAGACATCTATCCTTGTTTTAATGGCTGCAAAGTCAGTTTTGGAGAGTTTTTTCCAGGCGGTTATCTTTGTGGGGTTTGTGGCTGACATTTTGAGTTCCATGTTGATTACAGCCTGTGTGAATCTCACCATGCAGGGACTGACATCTGGAGATGAGCAATGGCCCCATATTTAAGTGGTCATCACAGGTCATGGCTGTTGCATCCACTACCATGGGACAGTATGAGCTGGTCTAGGGCAATTGAAATGATGAATCCCAGAAGTGTTGAGCCACTGTACCGGTGATTGGCTACATTCCCCAGGTGATGGAGAGGTTGTTGAAGACTCATACTATGTCAGTGTTGCATTGGACCATCAAAGATGGCAGGGTGTTGAGAAATGTACATGGATAGTCTAGGGACATAGATGTGGACCCATAGCAGGCTATGGTCTGGATAGCACCATTACCCCAAGGTGGTTGTACCGGAAGCATCTCCAATGCATTATGATGGGATGCTAGTCTGGAGGTGTTCCTATCCATAATGAATATGGAGACAACACCACCTGTGGTGGTGTGGTGTGGTGTGGTCCATGTTTGGGGGCTGATAGATGTGGAATGTGTCATAGCCTAATACTGCAAGTCTCTTGTCTGCTGCTGTGAACCACCTCTCCACTACAGCAGACATGTGTCCTCCACTCCAACTGCTATGAGTGACTGCATCTTAACAGTTAGATGTCCACTGTTGAGCAGCATGACCCTCAGATTGCATACACGTGTAGCTGTTATTGTGGTAATAACATTAGGGACACTGGCCAATAAGGCACCATAGGGGTGGCAAGACATGTAGCCAGTACCTGGCAACCCTGCAGTGACAGATGTAGGACATCCAATGCAAGTCATTGGGTTCTGGCAATCATGCCAGAACCAGGCAGATAGGCCCTGGATCCCCTGAGAATGATGCATAACACGTAAGCCAATGTTGCAGTCAACCATCTGTTGATAGTACCGCAGCATCATTCTGGGTGATAGCGGTAAACTGCCCAGAGCTACTGTCACACCTGCCTGAACCGCATAGTCAGAGAGTTCAACCATGTATTCTGTCATGTAGCCCAGGGAGGTGTGTCCCAATTCATTCACACCCACATGGATATGGAGTGATCCTTGTAGTTGTTGTGGAGTGATATGACTGGCTGTGTCATGTGTTAAATACTGGCATATGATTTATAGTTGGCTATTACCTGCTCCATATTCAACCTAGTGAGTGGGATGTATGTGCCTCAGTATTGAATTCCCATGCTCACTGTATTGTGCAAGGTGGTTAGCCTTAGGGGCTTAGATTGGGGGCACACTGTAGGTTAAATATGTGTCCCATGGCATGTGCCATTTTGCGGTGTCTGAGTGGGTGTCTGCCTTGCTGGTCTGTGCTGTTTGGGTAGATGTTCATTGAGTGCCTCTGGGAAGGTGGGTGTGTGGCTTTTCACTGTATGTCATGGCTGTCAAAGTGGGTGTCATGGTGAGCTACATGTTCCACATGGTGTGGTGCAGGTGTTGATCTTATCCTCTTGACCTGCTAGTCCATTATTTGCTGGAGAGTGCATATGTCCACATTAGGTGATATATGGGTAACCCTCACAGGTCTGAGTGTTTCGAATTTAGAGGGGAGAGTTGTCTGTGTATATGCAGCAGTTGCAACAGTGCCCCAGAATGGACATGTACACCAGGTCAATGGGTGAAAGGACAACCACCCTTCAAACATGCCAGGAGGGGTGGACATAACTAGTAAGTACTGGGGAGACATTTGTGATGAATGAGTACTGCTGATGGCTCACAGGTGGCCACACCTCATGATACAATAACATGGTGAAGTGCTAAGCTATAATGCTAGTTGAAGTGCAAGACAGAAAGAACTAGCATGATGTACTGGTGGAAAAGAAGGCAGACTGTCTGCCACCTGTAGTACTTTACCATAGCTGTGCAGTTATCATCAGCTTTGGCCATGTGAAAGTTCAGTATGTTTTGTAGCGCACGCAGTAACTGCGTAACACTATAGTAGGAATACCTAGATAAGCAGTTCTAATCTCAATATCACAAGTGCGTGTATGTGCACGAATCATGTACTGTCTGGCTCATACCATTTATGACCAGTGTACTACCCTTTACACTTCCCTTCACTCCAATTTAGTGGACCTGTTGATGTCATCCACCTCAGAAATACCTTTGGTTGAGTTGGAAACGTATAAGCTTTGTGGCACGTCTCATAACTGCTTCACACTAAAATAAAAATACCTAGATAGGCAGGAGTTCTAATCCCAAAACTGGCAAGTGTGTGTGTGAATCATGTGCTATCTGGCTCATACCATTTTTGACCTGTGTATTACCCTTTACACTTCCCTTCACTCTAATGTAGTAGACCTGTTAATGTCATCCTACTTAGAAGTACCTTTGGAAGAGGTGGAAATGTCTAAGCTCTGTGGCGTGTCTCATAATTATTTATTTATTTGTTTGTTTATTTATTTATTTATTTATTGACATTTGTTAACTGGGTTAGTCCAACTGGGCTTGTGGCCCATTTTCAGTGGAGACCTGAGGAGAAAAGCTCCAATGCAAAAGAAAAAAAATACAGTTTACAAGATTAAATGCCAGAAGTAGTTATATATACAACTTTGTACTTGTGCATTCAACATATGGAGATTATACAGAGATAAAAATTCTTAAAGTCAAGGAAGAAAGATATTCATAGTTGAGCAGGATAACTAAGTATATACATTATTTACATTAATTCAATAAACAAATGTCAAGAACTTCAACAGTGGTGGTTAAATATCATTCAAGAACTTCAACAGTGGTGGTTAAATAACATTTTAGTAGAATGAAATTTTTTGAGGTGGAAGAAATACCTATGTATAAAGATAAGGGGATAAAACAGAAGTAGATGGGGGAGTTAAGTTGGGGCTTGACAGGGGCAGGTTTTGGAGTTACGTATATGAAGTTTAAGTTTCTCTTTGAAATGAGATGGGTGTACTATACTGCATATTTCTCTAGGAGGTTTATTCCAAGCTTGGGCCATAGAGTACTTATATAGGAGTTTGCCCACTGATTTTTTGGGATAGTATATTTGTAGTAGATGCTGGTTAGATGTCCGGAGGGTACGAGGTGGAGAGTAGATGGTGATGAAGGAAGAAAGAGCAGGACAAGCAGCAGGTTTATAAAGAATAGTGTGTATCATTTGAAGTTGGGCTAATAACAATAGATGTGGGAGTTCTAGCCAATTGAGAGAGTTAAGAAGAAGGCAGTGGTGTGTATTGTAGGGAGAGTCGGTGATGAATTGAGCTATCTTATGATAGGTTTGCTGGAGTTTGTTTAGGGTAGTAGTTTGTATATGTGTGAGCACAGGGGCAGCGTAGAGAAGTGATGGGAGAAGCAGAGCTTGAGCAAGGGAGAGTTTGGAGTTAGTAGTTAAGAATCTTTTGTGGTGGTATAGTAAACCGAGCTTTTGATTTGTCTTCTTGATGCATTGTAGGATGTGTAAGTTGAAATTGAGTCCATCATCGATAATAATGCCTAGGAGTTTGGTGTGGGATTCGGGTTTGATAGTGTGATTTGAGGAAGTGATAGCAAAGGAGGATTTGTGGTGAGCTAGAGATTGAGGGAGAAATAGTAATAGTTTGGTCTTTTTAGGGTTTAGGATGAGTTGATTAGTAGATAACCAGCTTTCTGGGCTAGGAAGACCTGTTGAGTGAGGTCTTGGAGTTCAGAGATGTTATTTGAGGTAGAGATCAGAGTAGAATCATCTGCGTATTGTATAAGGGAAGATGTATTGCAAGCTGTATGAAGATCATTGGTAAAAATGTTAAATAGAAGGTGCCCTAGGATGGAGCCTTGTGGGACCCCTGTTGGGACAGGTAAGAAAGGAGAGGAAGAGGTGAGCCATTTTACTGATTGCTGCCTACAAGATAAGTAACTAGAGAACCAGGCAAGGGAGTTGGAACTCATATTGAGATTAGCAAGTTTGGATAGTAGGAGAGTATGGGAGACTGTATCGAAAGGTTTAGATAAATCAAGGAAGAGGCAAGATATCAATTTGTTATTATCTAGGGCCTCAGCAATGGTATGAGTGAAGGATAATAGGGCAGTAGTTGTGCTGTGGTTGGGACGAAAACCATGCTGGGTGGGAGTGAACAGGTTGTGATAAAGGAGGTGTTTGAGTAGATGTGAATGAATACATTTTTCAAGTATCTTAGAAAGGGGGGATATAATGGCTATAGGTCTATAGTTAGATGGGTCAGTTGAGTTACCACCTTTATGCAAAGGGATAGTGTAAAAGGATTTCCATAATAGAGGGACAGTAGACTCTTGTATAGATCTGTTGATAAGTATGGATACTGGGCAGGCAATGGAGTCTGCAGCAAGTTTAAGTAAGGAGGGAGGTAGGTTATCTGCAGAGGGAGAGCAAGCTGATAACAGCATAGCATTATAATTAGAATACAGAGATAGGCAGGAATTCTAATCCTAATGCTGCCAACTGTTTGTGTGTGAGGATCACATAATGTGTGGCTTATACAATTTTGATGTAAATATCATACATGGCTGGTGACCACCTCCAGCTGCCATTACTTTATATAGTGTGGTGACAGCATCTGCCTCACATGCAGCAGGTTAAACCATTGTACAGTCCTCTGTACAGATGTGTCTGGAATATCCATATGTTTGAAACCTATACCTGGTTGGAAGTGGTTTGTGTGCCTTAACAATGCCCATGTTTATGATATTATAGCCAAATAGGCCACAGTGAGTGTTCTGACACATATGGCAGCAGGAGGTATCATACCTGACTGAGACATCATGCTGATAGGACATCTGACACCCTCACAGCTGGCCTGCCTTGTACGTGCAATACATGAGTACTGATGCTTGGTTTTACAAGTGAACTGTACCTGTTATGTGTCACATTAAAGGCTGGAAGAGGTGTGGACTGTCATATTGTGGTCCTAATTAGTATGCAACAGGAACCTTGCATTTTAAGAGGGGTGTGTACACAATTTTGTATCCACTGTATACCAGTAATGAGTCACACATGACTTTACCTTAGGACGTTTGTCCAGCATATTTTGGTGACATCTGTCCAGACGTCTTGGCACTGACAAGTTGTGAGGTATGCTACAGGAATGTTGGTTGAATTCACATCAGATAGGCCCCAGTGGTGACCACTGTGTTGCAATACAGTTAACCCCAGCATAACTGAACATGTACAGCAAGGAATATAGCTATCACATAAAACAATATAGCTATTACTGATGGTTGTGTGCATGGTAAATTGCATGTGCTTCACATGCCTGGGATATTGCCAGACAACAACAGAACAATGTAATAACCACCAGCTACAGGCTGCTGATCCATATGCAGACCAGTGGGTCCTAGGTAGTTGTGAGAGGGAGTTATTCCCAGCAGACGCACATGTGGACTTGGTATAGGATGGCTGCAGCATGTCTGCAAATCTACAGTACTAACTGCAATAATACACAATGTCCTGTCCTCACCATAGCTGTGCACCTCTGTGCATTAGAAAACCCCATCCACAACTGCAATTGGACCTGACACATGCATGTAGATACAATACAGATACAAATATGTCTGATACATTAGTGTAGTAATCCCCACTGGGCCCTTACCTGCACTTTCCTCATCCAGTGTGTGTGTGTGTGTGTGTGTGTGTGTGTGTGTGTGTGTGTGTGTGTGTGTGTGCAACCCACCTCCACAATGCTTCCTTCAGCATCATGGCTTGTGCATTCAGTGTGTGGCCCAAGTGTGGTGAGGAGTTCCTCAGTGTGTGTCAGTGGAGGTTGGATGGCTGGGCCCCCACCTGTGTCTAGCTGGCCCCTTGCTACAGCAGCAGCCCATTGATGGGCATAGCATTTGAGGTTGGTGGCCTGATGCTGCACATGCATATATGTTCTGCTGTGCAGTCCAGCATCATTTACCCTGTGGACCACACTGTTTCACAGGGCAGTCCTTTCTTGCACATCTTCTGCTCTCCTTCCACATGGCAGGGCATAACGTCCAATCACATATTGGGTAATGATGTCTGTTTCACCAAAAGAGAATGCTGGGAGGCGAGCACTCTGCATGTGACCTGGATGAGATAAACAGGAAAAAGGTCACAGGACCTCATACGGTTATCAAAATGCACATCAACTTTGTATATTACTTGTAAATAATCCAGACTACCCCAGAAACCTCTAAGCTATCATGGCTATAGCAGCTTACATTATACACCTGTCCCTGAGCTATCTTATTCCCCCCAATGTTGGACACTTGATTGTATATTCCTCTGTCCTCCATTCATTTCTGTGTAGAGGGTTGATAGTGGTCATCTTCCATGTGGATGGTGTGTTATGGTGGCAAGTCTGTGTTTGACTGTGGTGTGTGATGGAGTTCTGCGCACATGCCTGAGTTCATGTAGGAGGTAGACACTGATTTTAGTATGCCCCATGGATATATGCTGTTGTAGCCATCAGTAGGAAATATGTACATGCTCACCATTGCTGTGGGGAGGAGTGTGGTTGATGTGCATATCTCCATGTATGACTGGGGTGGACAGGGTGGCGATCTTCCCACTTAACCTCTGTGAAACAGGTTGCCTATATCCACGGCATGTGTGTATGAGGTGTTCTTTACCCCAGTGCAGGGTGAATTGTGTTGTTTCATCTGAGACCTACAACATATGTGGAGACACGGTTGCAATTGTTCTTGGTGGTGTGGAAATGTCCGATTCATAGTCATAGTCAGCCTTACAGGATGTCACCTGTGAACTTACCTGCTTGCTCAGATATAGGTAGACTTGCTTCAAAGTTGTCGCCTGCACCTATGTGTCCCTGTACAGCCAATGTAGCAAGCTATTATGTGGTTTGTGTGTTGCTGCTGTCCACCAAAGGGAATTACTCTACATTGGAGAAGGATGCCTATACAGGGCAGGTACTGCTGCGTCCGTATAGCTACAGTATATATAAAGGCTACACACCTCTGATACACTGCCTGGTATTTGTGCAATTAGAACATGAGACCACAATAACTCATTTCATAACAATTCCCACCTGTAGTGTGACATATAGCCTGTACAATTCAATTGAAAACATAACAATTTGGTTTGTGAAAACATATGGAAATAATACTCAGTACAATAAGCCAGTTGAATGAGTGTGCACACCCTTAAACTTGTGTATGTACTTCTTGAGATGGTTACAGCATTCATCCATCTTGGTCTGGACTTTAACATCATGGCACATCTTCACTTGGCAATATTTGCTCACCTTCCTAGAAACACCAATGATTGTATTGCAGTGGAATTGGACAGGTTAGGGGTCACATTCAAGATGAGAAACATGAAATGATCTTCTGTGTTCTGACTGTCATACAGCCCACAAACCTGGCATTCCAACGGTGCTGTTTGCATTTGTGATATCCACTGTATATAGGTGTTGATATAGCTGGTGGTGGTAGGCATGGACAGAGGTTCGTAACACAGGGGGACACTTCTCTGATTAATACCTGATAATCATGCCTACTCCAGTACCCACATCAGTGTCAGAGAAATGCAACCACCAGTAGCTGTACTCATATATGTCTGTTGTATGCACTGACACTGATATAACACACATGTGCAACATGCACAACCTATGTACCTGAATGCTTGAAACCCATGTGATTAGTTTTTTGCCTTCCAGCTGAACATAAGCATACATACATGTGCTCAGGGGATACCTGGTATACATCTCTGTTGTATGTTAGTATGGCATACTGTATTTACAGTCTTGCTGCTCTATCATACTTATCAACCTGTTACAGCAGTACGTCCGGACAATGGCATACATAAATGGGTATCAAAGGGGACATCATTATTGATACTGTTTTAATATAGCTGTACCATACATTAGTACATTGATTGCACAGTAGGGTTTGACATCACTGTGGTAACCTGTATGATGTCCAAAAGTCATACATAGGCTATTATGTTACAATGCCATTGCTCACAGACCTACCAATGGTTTGGCTGACATAACACAGGTATATGTGTATGTGAATACAGATATCAGTCACAAATGTGCTTATTGTCCAGCAGAACTGTACAGTTGAATGTTATTAAGTCAATATATCATATGCAATTCAGCACACATGTCTGCAACAGTATTCTACTATGCACACACCCTCTATAGGTGTCTTAGCTCTACAAGACAAACGTGCCATACTCATAATCACAGCTAACATGGACATGGAAAACATCCCATTAACTGGCCTGGCAGTGGCACAGTCACAGCTGTTTGACAGACACCCCTGCAGTTGTCATATATGAGCTGTCCTTTCACAGGTGAGTCATGCTCATGAGCTGTGTTCCCACCTCACAACCTCTCAATTTTGGCTAAAATGATGGTGGGATAAACAGGGACAGATTTAAATATACCAGCTACAAACACAGAAAGTTCATAGAATTATGCATTTAGCATTACAGTGAATATTCTTAAGGATGTGGAGTCTCAAACTCAAGTGTTTATCATTACTTGATGACTTCAATCCTCAGCTATTTACCAGAAAAGTACAGATCTCAGGAAGAACAGACAAAAATACACAATGGTAAAATGTGGACATTCTGTGAAGATCTGTACAGTTGAGAGGTATGTCTGTGATATCTCCCACTGCAGAGAGGGCCAGTTGCTATGGCCATAGCAGCTGTTTAGCAGGACATTAGTACAGCATGTCTTGTTGGGACATATATTCCTCCAAACCGTAGTTCCCATTATTACAGACCAAGTACTACATTCAATTACTTGCTTTCATGTCCCACTTACCTTTTCTATTTCTTCTCTTTTCCACTTTATGACTCATTTGTTCTCTCTCTCTCTCTCTCTCTCTCTCTCTCTCTCTCTCTCTCTCTCTCTCTCTCTCCACTACAGGGATAAAGCTAGTTTGAATAGGTGGCATCATGGCTTTTGTAGGTAATATTCATGACCATGTGATGTCCTGTACACCTATTGGGGTTCTCCACTTTCTAACTGCATACAGAGCAGCTGTGTAGTTCTTCCAATAGCCAATGTCATGGCAACACACAACTATAAATGAGTACTCCATGTGGGTGTTGTCCTTTCTTTTACTTGTGAGGAAGACATCCTGGAGTTGTGTGGGTTACTACCTCTTACAACAAGACTTGTGGAGACAAGCCAACTAAATGGTGGGAAAGGTTCAGGACTTAGGAGCAGAATGTGAGTATTGCTGTTATATGTTTGGAATACTGCTAGTTTAACAGGGTTTGTCTGCACATGCTACTTCTGCATGGGTTTCAGTCTGACAAAGTGTTGTCTCTGTCTAGCTCTCAACTGTAGGGCCATCCACATAATGGCCACAGGTTAGCCTGTTATGTATGGGCTGTTCCCCAGACAGGTGTTGTCTTTGGCAAATCAGTAGCATACTCTAGTGATTGCATTATGTAAATGGTAACATCAATTTGTTTTTCTGACTTTATATCCCCCAGAAAAGATATGTTACAACAAACCCTGCAACACCAGCAAATTTCTCAGTGTATAACAGCAACATTTCAAGTATGGCCATGCATTTGGGGCTCTGTCCTCCAATTATGTCAGGCTTTGTCCAGATGTCATACAGTAGGTGGTTGCATGACTCACAGTGATATGTCTCTGACATACCTCTCCACTGGCACACTGTTCACAGACTGTCCACATGTCTGCCTGTCATGTTTTGTGTGCTCACCAGACAGTTGGTGTCCTTGGTATATCAGTTGTAGACTCTGTGGAATGCAGTCAGTAAATACTGATGTGAGGTTAGCCACCTCTGCTTTTATGAGGCCATAGTTAGCTTTGGAAAGGCTTTTCACGGTGGTTACCTGTGCAATGGGGGTAGGATGGATGTGGATTTCCAAAAGTGATTACTTTGTGTTCAGATATAACAAGTGAGGTGTTGACTATTGGTGTAGAGCAACAGTCGCCCATGTTAGGAAGGACCAGGTCGATGTGATGGGCATGTGCATCGGTACGAGTAGCTTTCCCATTTAATGGTGAGATAATTGAAGTCAGCCAGTATGAGAGTGTTAAGTGAGACACTAATATTCTCCAGGGTGTTTATGGACATGGAGTGTGAGTCTTGGGAAATGTATGAGGACCTTTCACAGGCTACAACCTGAATCACTGTCTTACCCAATGTCAGCTACACCTGCAGGATCTGTAATGCATAATGTTGGTCTACCTCTCTGGAAGTGTGTGTATCCTTTATGAATATGAAAATACCACCACCGTTGGAGCTTTGGTCCGCGTTCTATAGCCAAATGTTGTGGAATTATGTATAGGCTGGTACTGCAGGGGTGTTTCCTGCTGCCTTTATCCAGGTCTCTGTTACAGCACATATGTCATTGTTCCCCATTTTAAGGAATACTTCCAGTGAGTGAGCTTCCAGATTTAGAATTCCAGTGTGCAGCAGCATGACCCTCTGATTGCCATGTTTGTATTAACCTTTCTCTATATATATGCATGTAAGCATATATGTGGATATGAATGCATATATATGTCTCTCTGTGTGTATATATGTATTATGTATGTATTTGTCCACATATATGTATCTCCATACATATATACATGTATATATTGGTTCATAGGTTGGTACTAGGCTATCGACCCTAGGGATTATACAAGCCTAGCCATAACAATTCCCTGGCTATTTCTTTCCACAATATTTACTTTCCTGCACCCCTGTCTAGCAGGGTGATTGACGTGATCCTCAGGGTGAATTTCCTATCTCCCATCCAATCATTAAGGTTCCGTTTGAAGAGGGCCAAAGAGGCCCTCTGCTTGACATGCATGGGCAGTCTATTCCAGACTCTGGGGAAACTCTGGGTCAGGAACCTATCCCTCCAGCATGTTTTTTCCATTATGATGACAAGGTTTAGATTCCTTGAGTGTGTGGCTCTGAGGCATTAGGATTTCTTTAAGTGTAGCATGTCCAACAGCTCTTGGTTTGACACGGCCTTGTATGTTAAGCAGTGATCACCTCTGCGTAGATGATATGTGACAGAGTATAGCTGAAGTTTTTTAGATGGTCAGCATAGGGCATCTACTTTAGGCCTGTGATTCTTTTAGTGAAGTATTTCTGCGGCCTTTACAGTTGTTGCAGATCTCTTGAGAGGTACATACCAAACGGGGCGTTGCATTCTATAATGGGTTTAATGAGAGATGAGTACAGTGAGACAATGACCTCCTTTTTTCTGAATGAAAAGCTCTTATTGATGAGGTGTGCCACACAGAAGGATTTCCTGACTGTTGTGGTGATGTGGTTATCAAAGGTGAGACCACTGTCCACCTGTGTCCCTAAGTCTGTTGTCACACTTTCGGTGTTTAGTGTACTGCCACCAATGTGGTAATTCACGAGTACATGTTCTTTCCCAAAGGGGATAACTATACATTTCTTGGCATTGAGCTTGAGTCCACAGCTCTGGCACTAAGAATCTGTTTCTGTAAGGTCCTTTTGTAGAATATCCACATCATTTGGGGATTCAATAATGGCTCCCAGTTTCCAGTCATCTGTGAACTTTGTTAGCCAGAGTCCCTTTGTATTGGCCTGTACTTCAGAAAAGTAGATGCCAAACAAGAGCGGTCCCAGGAATGAACCCTGAAGTACTTCACTTGTCACTTGTCTGGAGCTGGATTTGGAGTTGTCTACTTTCACAGTGTGGGTTTTGTCAGTAAGCCAGTTGGCAACCCATCGAGTGATGTAGGGATTAATGCCGAGCTTAGTAAGTTTATTTATGATTCCAGAGTGGGGGATGGTGTCAATGGCCTTGGCGAGGCCCAGGTAGGCTGTGTGGACCGCCTTACCCTCATTCACAGCTCTGGAGACTGATTTGAAGAAGTCAATCAGGTTCAGGAGACAAGATCGGCCTTTCGCAAACTCAAACTGGGTGGGGTCCAGTGTTTGAAAGTTGCCAATGTCTTTGTTTATAAGTTCTATGATAATACGTTCCATGGCCTTGCAGACCAGGCTCGTCAGACTGAATGGGGTGGTAGTTCCCATGATCCAAGGTGGATCCCCCCTTGTGGAGTGGGATAACTGTAGCTGTGTGCCACTCAGTGGGCACAAAGCCTGAGGTGAGACTATGATTAAACATGACACTTAGGTGAGGTGTCAGTTCATTTTGTAGTTCATGCAATACACAGTCCAGGATGTTGTCTGGTCCCAGTGATGCTGAATTCGTAGCTTTGGAGAGTGTGGTTTTTACCTGTGTGGCCATTATTACCAGAATTTGGCAATCTTTCAGTATTGAGATGGGCCTTTAAGGGGTGAGAGGGGGGGGGTGAAGATGACACTGAATTGATCTGCCAGGATATTGGCAATATCCTAGTATATTTAATGCCATTCTGTTGTAGCTCAGAGCAGATCTGAGCATTGCCATTTAGATTCTTGACATAGTTATAGAATGCCTTATGGCTGTGTTTGGAATCTTTGGCAATTTTATTTTCGTAACTAGCTTTGGTGGATTTTATGAGGGTTTTCAGCTTCTTACTGAGGCGGATAAGGGAGTTTTTTGCATCTTGGGATTTTCCTCTTTTCTGCAACAGTTTCTTCCTTTTTTGTGAAGTTTGTTTATGGCAGGGGACTACCAGACTGGCTTCCTTTTTTTGAGGAGAGCGTCTTGGTTCTATTTGGGATGGCACAATTCATGCACAAGTGGATGTGCTCGTACAGTGCCTTAGTGTAGGATTCAGCAGTTGAACTTTCAGTTCCCGTCTGCATGGGTGTCATGAAGTTTGTCACTTCTGACTTGAGTAGCATGAAGTTGGCTTTGGACAAGTTTTTTTATGGATTTTTCCTTACTTGGGGATGTGTGAGTGGATGTGGATGCCAAGGGTGATTAGCTTATGGTCAGACCTGACCAACAAGGGGGTGACCATAGGTGTGGAGCATCGATTTCCCATGTTGGTAATGAGCAGGTCTAGGATATTGGAGCCCCAGTGGGACTATGGATTAGTTGATCCAGGGCATTGGAATTTATGAATTCCAAGAACCAGTGGGCAAAGGTGTTGGTACATGAGTAGTTTTCCCAGTTAGTGGCAGGGTAGTTGAAATCACCCAGTATTAGAGTGTCTAGTTGTATCTTAATATTTTCCACTAGGTTTAGAAAGGTGTAGTGAGAATCTTGGGGCATGGTGGGGGATCTGTAGCAAGCTATAATATGGATTCCAGTCTTACCTAGTGTTAGTTGCACCTGGAGAATTCAGACGCATTGTGTTGGGCAACTAGCCTGGTGGTGTGACTATCCTTGGTAAATATGGAAACTCCTCCACCATTAGTGTTTTGGTCCTGGTTTGGCTGCCAAAAAGTGTGGTAAGAGTTGCAGCCTGGTATTGCAGGAGTGATCTCTGGAGCCTTGAACCAGGTCTCATTTACTGCACAGATATTGATGTTCTCCATTTTTAGGAGTGCCTCAAGAGAGTGCATTTTGAGGTTTAGACTTCTAGCATTGAGTAGCATAACCTTCAGATTTTGCATGCTTGTACCTGTTACAGTGGTGGTTTTGTCCTTTGAACTTTGCCTGAAAAAAGCATTATAGGCTTGGCAAGAGCCTTAGCCAGTAACCTGGATCCCAGGGGCAACAGGTGCAGACCATCTCTGGCAAAGCCTCGTGGTCTGTCAATCATGTCGTCCCAGGCAGACAGATACTGGATCCCCTTTGAATGACACCAGAAGCTTAGCCAATTGTTGAAGTCAATCATTTTGTCCTTATATTGTGGTATCATTCTGGGGGAAAGCAGGATGCTACTCAGAGCTAGGATTATACCTGCCTGGGCCACATGATCCGAGAGCTCTTCCATGTCTCTTTTCATGTAGTCCAGGGAAGTACGTCTCAAGTCATACACTCCAACATAGACAATGATAGAGTCATATTTGTACTTGTTGTGGAGTGACTTGAGTGCATGAGTTATGTGGCGGATCCTGGACTACCTGACTGATTCTACAGACTCCTTTTCCTGCTGTTGGATGACTGTACTAACTGGTATGTTTGGGATGTCATCTCTATTTTGCAGGGCTCAGATGTTGTAATGGTACATTGCTTTGATCATAGTTTACAAGGCCCTGGGTCCAGGACATGGCAGGCCTTATGTTGTTGCAAGGCAGTTCAGCTGTGGAGGATGGGATAAGGGCTATAATTACAAGAGGCCCCTAGTTTAGGTCCCTTCACCCCCATTTACACAGTCTTTAGTCAGATTTGTTGCAGTATGAGGTTCAGAGTGTGGATCCAATGTCCGAATGCACTACATACATATATATATATATATATATATATCGGGTCTATATCAGCTCACTGAGTGCTTAAAAAGCAAACAGTGATTAATCGACCCTATGTAAGTGAAAGCTTACAATTTCGAACTGTCAGAACAGCAATTTTTTCCTAGGAAAAAAAATCGCTGTTCCAACAACAACCAAACACAAAAAAAAATACTATAAACATTACATTAAGTGGGGGGGGGGCTTTGTCCCCTACACCCCCCCTACTTAAATATACCAACTCCAAGACCGCACTACAGTGCCAAAAACGGCAAAGTAACAAAGCGGCCAAGCAAAATCTTTCCCTGGGAAAGAATTCGCTTAGAAGCTGCTTCTACATTTTGCTGTTTCAGGCTTTTGAGTTCGATCAAGACGCATTCAAAAGAATGCGTCTTCGGTCTTCTAATAGGGAACCTATGCATCTATATATGCACATATATATATATATATATATATATATATATATATATATATATATATATATATATATACACAATATATATTTTATATATATATATGTATGTGTGTGTGTGTGTGGGTGTGTGTGTGTATGTATATATATATATATATATATATGGGATCCATACAGATCCCCAAATGCACTTTCCACCGAAGCAGAAATCACTGAGCATACTTAACCAAAAGTGCTGTTCACCGAAGCAGCACTTTTGGATAAGTATGCTCGTTGTGCCGGTCGTACTACAGTGTGGATACGGGAAAATTCCCTTTTCCCCACTGTAGTGTGACCTCAGAGTGAGAATATTAAAGTAAGGGGGGTATGGGGGTGCAGGGAGGCTTTCCCCCCTGCATAGAAGTAGGTTTAATGTTGTTTTTTTTTTGAAGCATACTTTACCGTAAGCGCTTTTTCAGTGAAAGCGCTTTTGATGCAAAAACCAAAAAAGAGAGAGATGGAGGCAATAAAATGAAACTTGTAACCAAACGAAATTGCCAACACACCACCAAGGAAACTCGCAACTCAGCTGGATGCCAGAATTTATTGAAGTCCCCGGGACTTAATGACTTTTTGTCCATCAAGCCAGTATTGAAACTCAGATCAGCTAAGTTATAAGTATAGAGGTTATTTACCCACTATCACCATTAGATGGCAGCACACAATCTATATACTTTTTGCATACATACTTTATAGTTTAAGAGCTGTAGTTAATTATTTAGACTGTTTTTAAACTTTGCACACAATACAATGAAAATTACATATGCAAACATGTCTTATTATATTAATTTTATTAATAACATGTTGTAAGTTATCTCTTATTAGATTTTTAGTAAGGTTTGTATGTGTTTTTTAAAACCAGCCTGCTTGTTAGTTTTTAAGTGACTTTACTGATTGATATCTAATTAATTATGTCAATTAGATAGGGTATATAACTGGAGCAATCATTAACTGTGTGTTTTTGTACTGATTCTGACGAAGATTTTTATCAAAAACGTACTTGGATTAAAAGCGCTTTTGATAAAGTATGTTTGGTGATAATGGATTCAGATGTTTGCTCTTCAATCAAAAGTCCTAGATCCATATATATATATATATATACATACACACACACACACACACACACATATATATATATATATATATATATATATATATATACATATATACATATATTTTATATATATATATATATATATATATATATATATATATATATATATAAATACATTTCCCTACTGTTGAATGACTGTGCTGCATGATATGTTTGAGAAAACATCAGCCATATCCTCTGCTCAGATGGCTTAGTTGTAACTTGCTGTAGCAATAGTGTGCAGGGTTCTGGGTTCAAGTCTTGCAATAGCTGGTTATTTTGTTGCAAGGCAGAACAGTTCATCTGTGGAGGAAGGAATAAGGGCAATAATTACAAAAGGTCTCTAGTTTGGGCCCCTTCACCCCCATTTACAGTGCATTTGGTCAGATGTTTTGCAGTGAGAGGTTCAGAGTGTGGATCCAATGTCCGAATACACACACACACACACACACATATATATATATATATATATATATATATATATATATATATATATATATATATATATATATATATATATGTGTGTGTGTGTGTGTGTATATATATATATATATATATATATATATATATATATATATATATATATATATATAAAAATACATATACACATATGAATACATTTTCCCTACTGTTGACTGACTGTGCTGAATGATATGTTTGAGAAAACAATACATATGCCACCAGCTCAGGTGGCTTAGTGGTAACTTGCTGTGGCTATGGTGCGCAGGGTCCTGGGTGCAAGTCATGCACGGGCTGATTATTTAGTTGCTGGGCAGAACAAGGACTGTTGAATACAGAGTGATTAAGGCACTTTTAAACAGTTGTAAACGGGTTTGCACAGCGGTAAGCAATGCTAATTTCCAGTTAATATGCTTACAGACAACCTTAAAAGTGCTTAATCTGTGTAGGCATTGCTTAGCACCATGCAAACATGCTTAATCCTGCTTACTACTTATTAAAAGAGCTTACTCCCGCACTAATTTCTTTAAAAGAAAAGAAAAAAAGGGGTGATAGGAAAGTGGTGAAAAAGGGGGCACACAGATGGAAAGACAATAGGGAAAGTGGCTAGGAATGTGCAGGACGGGTGTAGAGAAAGTCCATAGCTGTCCATTTCTTCTACAGCAACAGTTGTGCATATATACTGAATTTGGAGGTAGATTTGAACACTCAACCCCCTGAGAGAGGGGGTGAGGACAGCATGAATGTGTTGTGAATCCAATTAGACCAGATTACATGAGTCCAGTGGACATGTGTGCAAAATGGACAGCTATGTATGGGGCAAATTCTTTTGGGGGGGACAGATTGCCCTTTTTTTTAAGGTGAGAGTGAGATGTTGAGGAAGGATAGTAGGTATATTTGGGGAGGTAGGTTGTGTAGGAAGACAGACAAGACAACATACAGGGGTGGTATATGACACATGTGGGGGGTAAAAACCTTGGATGGGCAGGGGGTATTTGGAAATCAGAAGGCCATGAGCCCCCAAATGGAAACAGTGGCACTGAGGTCCCCTCCCATGGGCAGTCATCACTGCACCTTCACGGCCCTGAAGGTGGCTGTGTTGGGGGCTGAGCAAGAGGGGCAGATTGACCCTCTAATTGTGCCACGTGGCCCTCAAGCTGGCATAGCAGATCTCCAAACTCCTTTCTGAGCTTGCTACCCACCAAATCCCAGACCTGACTTTGGGTGACAGTAGCCTGTCCACTCCCACTCCTGGGGTGGATGAGCCCCATCCCCTGAGGTAGTTCCACCCAAAGGTGGTGCAGTACCTGCGGATGAGGAGGTTCCAGGGTGGGTCCCAAATGTGCTGGGACCCGATGCCGTGTCCAGATGAGGTGAGAGAGGTGGGTCTGATGGGACCGGCCTTCCAAAAAGTGCTCTGGTCTTACAGTTTTAGAACATATGTGGGTTAGTAATAGTCAACACAATCCAGGATTAGTTATAACAGCATGCATAGATATTCCCATTTACCCAAAACAACAGATTTGGAACAGTTGCATAGCAAACAGAACACATGCATATATGGAACCACAGTGGCCATTACAACGGCATGCAGGTTACATTGATAGCAGCAGGCCTCCAACAATAATATTTCAACATGGAACACTAATAGTAACACATTTCATTATTTGTTGAATAGGACATATGTCCCAACAGTAGGTTTGGTGTAAAACATACCCATTGATTTATGGGTTTAGATTATTGTTGCAGATATGGCGGGAGGTAGAGAGAGGTGTCAATTAACAACTTGTATATCCTTGCAGTACTCACAACTTTAATGATCATTGCTCTAATCATTACTCTACAGGTATTATTACAATACCCTGTGGCCTTGGTTTGGGCAGTGGTATGTTTGTACACAGTGTATACTTCAACTGTCTTATAGCTACTTTCTACTTCTCTTACCTGGTAGACCTGTGGGGGGAATGTTTGTTAACACTACCTGACTGTTTCTACACGTATTCCCAGAGTCCTAGTTAAAATTAGGCACATACCTCTCAACCTCTTAATGCAATAAATATGTACAAAGCTTGACAAAATGGGGGTACAAATAGGGACATATTTTAAATATTGCACTTATAAACTTAGAAAAGTTGATTGAATAACAGGAGTTGCTCTAATATACATTTTCTGAAGGATTTGAAGTCTGAAACTCAATTGTATGTCATTACTTAGTGACTACAATCCTGAGATCATCCCAGTGATTTGCCAGGAAAAAAGGGACAGGCCAAAAATATAAGCCAAAAATTTGGATATTCTGTGGAAATCTGTACTGTTGAGACGTATGCTTGCTACCACTCCCAGGATTCGAACCATGGCTGTGTGTGCTAAAAATGGAACAATTGGTGTTTCATCAGAGTGAGCTATTTGGAAAGTGCAGTTTCTGTTTTCAGTGTTTTCTGTCTAAGTCTCTCTTGGTTGTACAATCTGACCTTGTAATTACAACATTCTTATGCAGAACTTTCCTAGACATATTTTTTATGTAGCACAGTGTGAGAAACAGTTGACACAACAGTACTATTCACATATCAGATCTTGGTAAATGCAACATGTGAGGCCATACAATACAAGAGTAAACACAACCAGTCCAGGATTTAGAACTTTATTGCCAGGCAGTTATAGTTTTATTGTCTGGTTTATTCGGTAGAAACCATACACATTTTGCATACTGCCAGGTCACATTTTACTCCTTTATATTTATTTGGTATCACTATGACAAGCAGGATTGTTACTCACCAGCCTCGCAATGCAGCCTTTGTAACCTGCTGGCATGGGCTTCCTGGTTCACAGCCCGCTCAGCTGCAGCTGCAATGAAAATAGAGAAACATTTATTCATACCTATCCATCACATACACAGGCTGGACTTTGGTAAACAGTTATTGCTATGAATACTTACACACTGCTGGGACATCTCCACTGTTCCAATAGCTCCCTCTTCCTTCATTTCAAATTGGCATAGTGGTGCCGGACCTGCTCACCAGTCCGAGGGATATCAGTGGCACTGGTGAGATTGGATGAGACTTTCCCAGGCTTCCGCTTTATATTGGGAGCCCTGGTACTGGTCCTGCAGCAGTCTCATGTCATGTTTTTTTACCAGGAGTCCTACCATGACCTTTGACTCCTGTATGCCCCAGTGCTGTGCCCAAAAGTGCATGCCCTCTCCAACACCTGACATACTGCCTACAGTGGAGAGCTACAACCAGTTATGAGCTGTATTAATTTATTTTTATTTATTTATTTATTTATTTATTTTACATTTGTTTACCGGGTTAGTCCAACTGGATGCATATCCATTTTCAGCGGAGGCCCGGGGAGAAAAGCTCCACACAAAAAAAAAAAAAAAAACAAATAACACATAGACTTACATACAGATAAATTCTTGGTAGCATAATAGTAAGAGACAGAAATAAGACATACAAATAAATTGACTTTTCCATGATATGCAAAGAACAGAAATATGGATTCATTAAAAACAATATACAGGAGGAGATGAGAGTTGTAGTGATCTAGAGAGATATGAGAAGAGAGAGAGGCCATTAGGGAATGGCATGAGGGAGATTAGGGACTTTAGGATTAGGGCGATTTAGTACAAGGACAGAGCCAGTGAATGTTAAAGAATAATTTGAGATTAGTTTTGAATTGGCTGAGAGAGGTAGCTAGTCTTAGGTAGTTTGGAAGGGAATTCCATAGCTTTCCAATGGAATTGGCATAAAGAGCGTCACCACCCGAATTGTTAGATTCCCACCTGCAGAGTTTAAATACGGCCAATTGCCCATCCTTTGCCATAATTGGATGGTTTTGAAAATGCTGAGCTAAGCTAAGCTATGGGCAAACCTGCTTAGCTAAGGTTGGCAGTGCTTAAAGGGGCAGGTTCAGTACTGCTTACCAATGAGCAAATCCACTTAGCTGGGCTACTCATTGCTTAGCATTCATATTTACACAGTGCTTACACCTGTTCAGCATAGCTGTGCAATGCTTAGCATTGCTTATGTTTTATTTTATGGAATATCAACCGTATGGTATTAATTCATCATTCCCGACATATTATAATTTTGTTTACCTTCCCTGACATCCCCCAATGTGCTTTCATTACATTTATTCTTGTGTGACACTACTGTATGGAGCACTTGTGTTTATATGGGGGTTTCACTACTTTATTACACTGACACCTCACATCTGGGCCTAATACACTACTCTGGTTGAGAAAAATAAGTTACTTCTTACATATTCAAAAAATTAAACTTGTAATGTTTACACATATAAAACGGAAATGGCTTTGTTGAGGCTCCACTATTGCGTGTATGCTGGTGCTGGATGTCTATCGCTTTTTAACTTATCATGCCTTTTCTGCTGGGCTAAGCATAGCTAAGCAACAGACACACCTGCGCAGCTATGCTTACACTTTATTGCATAAAAAGAAAAAAAATAATTTATTGTGTTTTTTTATTTGTACTCTTCAGAATATCCATGCTAATGCTGAACCTGTTATTCCATCAACTTCCTGCTTTGTAGGAATGATTGTCCCATATGGCTTTGTCCAGATTCCTTACTCTGACAGGTTAGGAGGTGTGTGCTATGTGCTTATGCTACACTTGTTATTCTATCAACCTTTGGCTTGGTAGGGACAATTGCCCCTTATGGCTTTGTCCAGATTCCTTACCCTGACAGCTTGGGGATATTACGAGCGTTCTCGCCCATTTTAAATCACTGTACAGCAATTCTAATATGCAGGGGGCATGTGTATTGTGAGAGCACTGCTCTCAGACACATCTACTGCACTCGTACACAGAACTGTGTCCATTTTGCAGCACGGGAGCACATCTTCATGAATATGCATGGCGCGCTGTCGTGCTTCAAGGGAATGGTCCCTTCTATGCAGGAATAAGCTATTCCTGCACGAACGTTTACTGATTCCTGTGGTTTGTTTTCTTAACTTAATATATCATCAACCATTGTACAGCATAAAAATGTTCAGGTATATTTAAAAGAACCCATTTATTTCAAGCCTACACTTTACTTGTCAGAGGTTCCTGGTCAGACCATTACATTTTGCAGTCTCCCATTTCTTGGGAAGCAAAGTTTCAAGAACTGAAATCGTTCATAATAGTCAAAAAATCTTGAACTATATATTTACCTCATAAAAACTGTTTGCATTATTTCGGTTTTTTTTAGACAAGTTTTTTTAAGCAAATATATGGAAGCTGACTGCTGAAGATCTGGATGAATAAATATTTTGCATAATGGAAGCAAGACTTCATTATCAGATATAACAACAGCTGGCAAATACAAGTACATGCTTCTTAAATATGAAACAGTGTCAAAATATAGAGTTTAATATGGTCAACTTCAAGTATGGTGGGTGCAAAGAAAGGTTAATAATGGCAAAGGGGTAATAAAGTGTTGTGTGAACTAGAACTGGGGCATGGGGGAATCAACACATTAGCAAAAGCCTTAGGGGCACTTTCTTTTTACATAGACAAGAGAACATGCATAGAGTAAATGTGGCAAAGCTCCTTTTATGGCATCATTTTGTCATGTAACATGCAACTGGTAAATGTTCCAGTAGAACAAGGTGGTTTAGGATTACCCAATTTAAATGGATATGTTAGAGCTACACAGTTAAGGCTCATATACATAATGCAAACAGAAAAGCTATAATTCAAAGTAGAAAAGGATGATGATGAAACACGGGGGAAATTCAAGAAATAAGGAGGGAGAGAGAGAGAGGAATTTTAGATGCAGATCCTTGAGGAGAATGACAACAGCCATAAAGAATATTATATTCAGAAAGTAGCAGAAAGTATTCTAAGAACTACACCAATATGAGAATGGAGAAAGGAGATTTTGCTGATAGGGATGACTGCAATTAGGGGTTTAGAGAATAGGCAATAGGGGGATGGAATTTATTGGAGAGAAACCTGGCAAACAAACCAAGGTAGTGGAAGAAAATAACTAGACAGGGAAAGGTAATAAATAGAGAAGAGGCCAAGAGACTGCCTTCTCTATCAGGGATTGATATCAGAATATAAGCAAAGAGAAAGGGAAAGAGGAATCCTAAGTTAAAGGCCAACTCTGGTAGAGTTTTAGCTGAATCTAGAACTAAGGATGGTGTTAAAAAAGTGATAATTTGTAGGGCAAATAAAATATTGCATGAGAACTATAGGAACCAATCAAAGGAGGTAAGAAAAGATTGGAAAGAGACACTGGATAACCAATTCACAATGAAACAATGAGAGGATATATGTATGGCTCTCAAGTATGCAACAATTTATTTATTTTTTTTATTTATTTTATATTTGTTGACCAGGCTAGTCTAGCTGGATACATATCCATTTTCAGCAGAGGCCCGGGGAGAAAAGCTCCACGCACAAATACATTAAGGCATTAAAAACTTAGAAAAAAATGACTAAATGATACAGCAGAACATGTAAAGAAAGTAAATGTTGTGAATACTGTACAGAGACATTAGAGTAGATTTTGGAGATAAACATGTCTTAATTCAATAGTGGGGTTACAAATACAATCAGGCAACAGTTAAACATAGTAATTAAGCATCAAGCATGTTAAGTAACAAAGTCTAGAAGATCTAGGACTTTTGCTAGTAGATGCTAGCATAGGGATTTTTATACTCCAATCAGACTCCAAAGAATTTTTTTCTCAGGCAGGTGGCAAATGTTGGAGGTGTGATGTGGAATGAAGAAGTAACTTTGATTCAAGACTTGGAGAGGTGTGGAACTGTGCAGAACTAAATTTTCATGAAAAAAGAAAGAGAATTAAATTATTTTAATTGAGTCAATTTTGCTTAAAATACTAAGTGTAGTTACAGTGACCTGTGTGGTGATACTGCTTTGTCATTGTCTGCTCTACTCCATTTGATTGCATTTTTCAGTTTGTTTAAGCAATCAGTTTATATTTTAAATCCTGCTGGGCCAAAGTCTTGTAGTTTAAATCACAGCTGTGGCAGAACTGTGTACTACTACCAGATTTATGCTTTAATCATTTATTACTGCATTTTTCCATAAGCAGTGTTACTGGTAAATTTCTGCATAGTCCAGTGCCTTTAACTGTAGAAGTTCAATTGTGAAAGAATTGTCTCTGCTCCAGTTTGTGGTTCAGTACTTGTATATTCTGCTTATCATTTATTTGCTTGCATGACACCCTGACTCCACATGCAAAATGTGAAAAAGGGAATGTGGATGGATGGATTCTGTGTGTGCCACATTCCCCACTAACACATTAAGTTAAAGTTTCTGAAAGAGATCCAGTATTGCCTTTATTTGATTGCTATCCTCTGCAGCTAGCCTGCTTGCTCCTTGAAACATTTCCAACTCTCCCACAATTCTGCTGCTGTTATTTTATAAGGCAGTGTTTCTGCCCTCCACCCTTTACGATTATCTGATTTCCAAAGTCCCTCCCTCCCCTCTTTCATTGCTATTGACTGTTATATAAGCCAGTGGTTCCCAAACTTTTTCAGTTCTCAGCTCAATTGTTGAATCCAAGTTTTCCCAAGGTGCCCCCCCGGTCAAATTCTAACTAGTCTATATATGTTATTCAATAACTGAAATAATCCTATACAAAGTTTACGTATAACTAACTATAAGGTGTCTGCTATACAACTACTATATAAAAGCCATCTATTCCAAAAAGTAAGAAAATGATCCTCCTTAGGAGTATGACTTTTAAAGGCTAGTGCTATGATTTATCATGTTCAGAAGTTGACCAGAATGCATATCCACTAAAATGGCATTATTTTACAATAAAAAAGACACACATCTGGAATGTTTCTCTCCAAGGTCTCCTCTGAAAAATGGCTTTGTTTCAAGTTGGACTTTCCCGGTTAACAAATGTTAAATAAATAAAAGAAAAGAAATAAAAAGAAATAACTGCTAAAATATTATTATTGCAACTTGCCAATATTAAAACATGTTCTAAGCATGCAAACATACTAAGATTTAACAGAATTACACCAAATTTTATCATAAATTGTGTTTGTATTTCTTACACTTAGTGTTAATACAGAACCATGGGTGATATCTTTCTGGATACTGCTACCATTCCTAAGGTTCCATACCCCCACAAACACACACCCGGTCTCCAGAATTCATCCTTTTCTTTATTAACATCTACCAACAGACTTCTGTATTTGCAAAACTGAAACATGATTGTTGCAAAGTAAAACCGTTGCTGGTTTACTTAAAGCCATAGTATGTACTCCAAATTGTTTGCCCTTCCTGCAGCCCAGTAATGCTGTTTTTTTTCAAGTCCAAACTCATGCCACTCATCCAGCACTTTTTTTGATAGTTTTTTCATTTATTTATTTTAGCTCACTGACTAATATTTTTTTAGATATCCTCTTTAGTGAGCCAATTGTAAACAACCTACTTAGTAAGAAGCATTTGAGATTCACATATAATTCACTGCTAATTAACTCACCAGGTAGGAGAGGTGTGAAATTTCATTATGATTAACAACATCATCTGTTTTACTTTTTCTCATTACACTCAATTTTTTTAATGTCACATTATCCGCAAGCATAGGGTATGTGCATGATAGCATGCACATAACCAGCTGGAGAGGCAGGGGGCAGATAGCAAATACATTAAAAGAAAATCTCCATTCTCATTAAGTTAAAATCCTTTGTATTGCATCAGTTGTAGGCATAATATGACCTGAAAAATATATGATGCACTGCTCAGAAAAAATGTACTCAGTACATTAGCTATACTCTTGGTTGTTATATAGGCTCCTGCTTATCCTGCAAACCTAAACTGGCTAATTGGGGGAAAGAAGAAATACAATTGAAAATAGGAAATAAATATTAAATGTATTTTGTGCATCAAGAGTTTGTCAGAAACGTTAGGATATGATAAACAATGTCATCTAAACAGAGACATAGTGCCGCATTTCCAGATAAAACGTATTAACTGGAGAAAATATTTTGGACCCCAAGGAACATATGAAATAGGGTTCAGGTATGTGAAAGATTAAAGTTGCTCAAGTAGCTACAGTGGGGAAATATTTACCACCACAAAGTGATACGACAACGAGGTTATCCACAATCTTTTTCCAGCACCTTTAAAAAAGCACGGTCTGATATATAAAGGGCTGAGACTAGATTCCCAAGACTGAAAGAACCATCTTTGTTTCTAGTACAATGCCAATCTCCCTGGAGCACCACCAGTAATAAACTTTTGTGGCGACAACAGGTATCACGTAAATGGGAAGGAACGTTTCATAGTGTTAACAATGGCAGACTCTATGCTACTTTACCCATCTTCTATAAATACTCCATGCTGGGCATCCTCTGAAATAACAGAAGATGGGAGAAAGATTACTGCTACTGTCTTATTTCCCATACTACAGCTGTTTCCCGTCATTAAAAAATCTCAGAGATATTCCAGGCTGTAACTTGTTTTCGTGTTTCACGATTGTGTTCCCACTCTCCATTTTTGGTTAGATGTTTTCCTCATAAACATACATAATCATACCTCTCAAATGATACTGATTTTAACGCAAATTTTAGCTCTAGCCTTCTTAATCCCCCCTAAAAAGAGAAAAGGTGATGACCTACACTTAATAAACAATGACAATAATTAAAGAGTTATAGACTTATTTTACTTCACAAAATGTATACCCGTTCACATTATCTTACTCTGTCCATGTCTCACGTTAATGGTACTAACATTTTAAAAGTTTACCTGATTGCCCACTATTATTTCTGAGTTTTCCCTGATTGGTTGAGAGCTAAGAGTACAATCGAAAGAGGACAGTTTAGCGGCCACAAAATAAACCGCAAACTAATAAGCTTAGTAACTTCGTGGTTTATTTTGCGGCTAAGCTTATTAGTTCGGGCCCCCCTGTGAGGAAGCCGTGGGTCCCCAGGATGCCGCGGCACACACTTTGGAAACCCATGATATAAGCTACTTATGTACTTTTCCCACCCATTGTTTTTCACAGACCCATGGTACTGAGTGCCCATCCAGCAAACAAGTATTGTTTCTGAGTAAACCTCCTTCACTATATACTGTCTCCTGCTCAGTTTCCTGGAGCTCAGCAAAGCTTATAGTTCTAGCCTGCATTCCAGAAGTGTTTTACTTGCATCCAGTGCCATCCAGGCAATGTTAAGAACCTTTGATTGCTAAATCACAATTAAGTTATTTTGAGTGATCACTTTTGTTTCCAGCTTTTATTTATGCATTTCACAGAATGTTTTGCAAAAAAAAAAGCTCTTTCTCCTACTATTGCTGCCTTGAAATTACCTTCAGCAAGGGATTTCCACCAAGTTGTTTAAGGGGTTTGCATTATCATTGCACTTGTGGGCCTCTTCTATTATTTTCTTACATCAGAAGGATTGGGTTTATTTATCCTGAGGCAGAAGGTGCTTGCCTGCTCTATCTGAGTTGAGGAATACATAAAAGAACTCATATTGTAGTAATTTTATTGGCCAGAGGGCTCATTACTTTAGTTTTCTGTTTTTTCTGTGCTGCTATAAATTTTGTATGACTGCGAAGGTTTGTAGTGCCCTGTAAAGTAGCACAGACCTAGAAAACATATTTTCTCTGTAGAACGGTCCATAAAATTGTAACCTGTAAAACAGCGATATAGTGCAAATACCTTGTGCGCTAACAAGCGTAGAGCAGCTAGTTGGGATTCCATTGGCAATACCTTCCAATTTAGTCAAATTCACTATTGTCTTAACATTAAAGTTAGTAGAATTTAGTACTGTTTAGCATAATCTGCACAAATTAGTCTGCACAAACAAAGCACCCTTAATAATCTTCTAACCCCAATATACCACCTCCTTGTAGCTCACAAATCAAAAGACTGGACAATATGGAAATTTAGTTTCCTAACTTCTTTGTAGACAGTGTGGTAGATATGGGCATCCTGAGACAATGTAGCAATTGTCTCATGTTTACTGACAACCATGTAATCCGCAAAGAATCAGAAACAGTGTGAGAGATATGTACTTACACAATGACACTGGAGGCTAAACTTTCATGTACAAGTTCACATCAAGTTGTCGAAACCACACACAATACCCATCTCATATAGCACACAACACACATATAGACTAACATATGCTGAGGCACCTAAAAGCAATCTTCCTAAACAACAAAGATCACCTAGTCCACCCACTGTCATGGCCATGTCTCAGCAAACCCAAAGGAACTCAGAAAAAACAATACCTAGTACCACACATACTGTCACTCTCAGTGGAGCCCCAAAAACTAAGCCCCTATGACAAACAAATGCACTTCTCAGGACTCTGATCATAGGGGACTCCATTTTAAAAAGATATTGATGCCCTTCTAACCAGGCTGAACACAGACAAGATAACTATTAGTTGCTTATCTGGAGCCAAGATCCACTAAATCATGCATGCACTCAAGTCATTACACCACAGGTACCGGTATGATTCCATCATAGTCCATGTAGGTGTAAATAACCTGAAAGGTACCTCCTTAGATTATATGAAGAGAGACATTATGGATCTTTAAGACTATATGTCCAGGCTGGTAAGACCCTGTCACTGAATATCAATAAAACCATCACTGAGGATGCCACAATATGAGCAAAAAATGATTGAATTCAGCAACTGGTTACCAAAGGGATCCAATATTTGTCAGCTTGGGAGGACATGGTAAACAGAACAAGTTGCATTGCCAAGGATGGTCTGCACAATTGCCCTCTAGATTTCAAATACTAGCTATGGTTTTGTCTGACCCATAGTGCCTTTTTCAGGCAATACCAACAGGCAAACCTATCAGCATAGAAGAATCAACTCAACAGAGCCTCAAGATGTTACTATTCAATGCCAGCAGCCTAAATAAAAAATACACTCCCTCATGGATATCTGTGCAGTTACCAAGATGTGGTTTAAATAGGCAGAAAGTACCCTGGCAGTGCAAGGCTTCAGTGCTTTTCACACTTTTAGAGCAGTAGCTGTACATACAAGGGTTTAAGGTGGAGCTGTTTCAATATAGATCAATAACAAGCATACCTCTAGAGTGGTCAAACAGAATGACATGCTGGAGCTCCTCCGTGTGCAGATCCCCATAGACAAAATCCTGTGCAATATCCTAGACAGCTATAGGTCAACCTCCAGGTCCCAAGAAGCTCACAATGCATGCCTGAACATACCGGAGACACTTACCATCCAACCTAACACCCTACTCATAGAATACTTTAATTACCCCTGTATAGTTTGGGAATCCTACATGGCCTCAAATCTACAGGCACAGAGATTCCTGGACTTTGCACCTTTGACAAAATAGTGAGTACACCCTCTAGAGGCTCCAACATACTGGACCTCATGCTCACAAATATGGGAGAATTATGCACCCCCCCCCCATTGTGTCATATTCCCTGGTAAGGTCCAGCTATGAGTTGTCTCCTTCAAAATCAAAATCAACTCCATAATCTCATTAAAACCAGTAACAGTTAGGAATTATTCCAAGGCAAACTACCTGTTACTAAGTGATGGTTTGTCAAAATTAATTTCCCTTCCAAACCCCAAGAACACACCAGCCCACACTGAATTGCTGTAAGAAATTCTGTACAGCCATATCAATAGCTGCATAGAGGTTGCTATACCTACCAGAAGTAAGCCTGGAACTGGCCCCAGAAACAAACTGCCCTAGTAGCATCCCAAATGAAACAGGATATACAACAAAGGGAAAAAATGGCAAAAAATTAGGAAGGGTAACTCTCTCACCAAAGTAAATAGGAAACTAAGAGGGCTATTAGGTCAAACAAAGCCAGATTTAAGGTTAAGATATCTTACTAGGTGAAAGATAATCATAAGGCCTTCTACAGCTGTGTCAGAAACCACAAGGGCAGTAAACCACAATGTGCTGAACTAGTGGCTAATGGTGCCACATTCACCCATCCTGGTGATAAATCAAACCTATTAGCAGGGGCGGCTCGTGGCATAGGGCTGCCGGACTGCAGCCCCCTCAAAAAGAAAAAAAAATGAAAAATAAAAAAAAATATTTTTTTAAAATTCGCGGACTTCGCGCATAGACCGAGTCCCGGCTTATCGGTCTATGCGCATGCTCAAGGCAGCCCGGCCGTCCCCATAGGGGGACACAAGGAGCGTCTGTGCACTTTTACAGTGCACAGACCCGCCAGGATTATGGGACGCGTCCGGACTGCAAGAGGAGCAGCAGAGACTCGGGACAGTGCCTTAGGGATCTCGTCGGCGTCGGGAAGGAGCATGTGGATCTCGCGGGAAGGATGTATGTACGGACGTTAACTCTGGATGTATTCATTCAGGTAAGGTGCCTTTCAATTTACAATGTTTATTTTTCTTGAGTTTGTGCTTTACTGGAGTTTGGTGCTTGTGCTTTACTGGAGTTTGTGTGTGTGTGTGTGTGTGTGTGTGTGTGGTGTGGTAGGGAATGCCTCAGGCTTGAACCCTGTACCCTGTATGCAGGTGTTAAAGACTTGAGTTCCCTACCCACCACCATTTGTAAAAAAATTTCAGATTTTTACCTCATATTCGGTCTGATCTGTTCCTCATAATATCTGTGGTTTGTAAATGTTGCAATGCTTGATATTTGATGGTGTAGTAGTAGCATTGTTGCCTCACAGCTGCAGGTTCTTGGGTTTGATTCTTGGCTGGGGTTCCTTCTTTGTGGGGTCTGTATCTTCTCCCTGTGTTTGTGTGGGTTTGCTTTTGTGCCCTCCCATGTTACAAAGACATGTCTGCATTATTTCTTCCTGGGCCTCTGCTGAAAATTTGTTTATTTGTTCCAAGTCAGACTGTCCTGATTAAAAAATGTTAAATAAAATTGATAGGCATTTGAATTTCAGACTTAAGGGTTTCTGAATGTTTAATTCCCTGCGTATTTGATGGTGCAGTGGTAGTATTGTTGTCTCACAGCTATAGGTTTTCTGGTTTGATTCTTGGTTGGGGTGGCTTCTGTGTGGAGTCTGCATCTCCTCCATGTGTTTGTGTGGATTTGCTCTGGTGCCCTGCCATTTTACAAAGACGTGTCTGCAGTTGTAATCCCTGCTGAAAATTGGTTTTGTTCTGTCCGCAGTAAAATTGACAGGCATTTGAATTTCAGACTTCAGGTTTCTGAATGTTTAATTCCTTGCATAATTGATGGTGCGGTGGTAGTATTGTTGCCTCACAGCTATAGGTTTTCTGGTTTGATTCTTGGTTGGGGTGGCTTCTGTTTGGAGTCTGCATCTCCTGCCTGTGTTTGTGTGGATTTGCTCTGGTGCCCTGCCATTTTACAAAGATGTGTCTGCAGTTTTAATCCCTCGTCTCTGCTGAAAATTGTTTTTGTTCTGTCCGCAGTAAAATTGACAGGCATTTGAATTTCAGACTTCAGGTTTCTGAATGTTTAATTCCTTGTATAATTGATGGTGCAGTGATAGTATTGTTACCTCACAACTATAGGTTTTCTGGTTTGATTCTTGGTTGGGGTGGCTTCTGTCTGCATCTCCTCCCTGTATTTGTGTGGATTTGCTCTGGTGCCCTGCCATTTTGCAAAGACGTGTCTGCAGTATTAATCCCTGCATCTCTGCTGAAAATTGTTTTGTTCTGTCCGCAGTAAAATTGACAGGCATTTGAATTTCAGACTTCAGGTTTCTGAATGTTTAACTCCTTGCAGATTTGATGGTGCAGTGGTAGTATTGTTGCCTCACAGCTATAGGTTTTCTGGTTTGATTCTTGGTTGGGGTGGCTTCTGTGTGGAGTCTGCATCTCCTCCATGTGTTTGTGTGGATTTGCTCTGGTGCCCTGCCATTTTACAAAGACGTGTCTGCAGTTTTAATCCCTGCTGAAAATTGGTTTTGTTCTGTCCGCAGTAAAATTGACAGGCATTTGAATTTCAGACTTCAGGTTTCTGAATGTTTAATTCCTTGCATAATGGATGGTGTGGTGGTAGTATTGTTGCCTCACAGCTATAGGTTTTCTGGTTTGATTCTTGGTTGGGGTGGCTTCTGTTTGGAGTCTGCATCTCCTGCCTGTGTTTGTGTGGATTTGCTCTGATGCCCTGCCATTTTACAAAGACGTGTCTGCAGTATTAATCCCTGCGTCTCTGCTGAAAATTGTTTTTGTTCTGTCCGCAGTAGAATTGACCGGCATTTGAATTTCAAACTTCATGTTCTTCAGAATACATAGTAGCACAACCTTTTTTCTAGCAATTTTCTAAGTTTATAAGATGAATATTTTAAATTTGTCCCTATTTTTGGGACTGTATTCCCCCATTATTGGCTTCGTCCAGGTTTTTGTGCTAAGGTTGACAGCTATGGCAAGAACTGAATTCACTGAATATGGACTGTAGAATTGTGCATATTTACTGATAAAGGTGCACTGTAGAATTGTGCATATTTACTGATAATGGTGGACTGTAGAATTGTGCATATTTACTAATAATGGTGGACTGTGGAATTGTGCATATTTACTAATAATGGTGGACTGTAGAATTGTGTATATTTACTAATAATGGTGGACTGTGGAAGTCTGAGTAGACTTTTTTATGATAAATGTTCTCAACTGGGCAGTTTTGCCATTATGGGTGCATATGTTTTGTTTCATTGCTTACTGGAAAAATGTTCAAAACAAATTTAAAACACCCTCTAACAAGTGTACTGTATTGTACAAGGAATATAATTTTTAGTACAATGAGGAAGGTGTATCAAAGAGCACATGTATGTTTCATATGCAAGGGGCCTATGATTCGAAAACAGCCCAAAATTAATCTTTATCTGCCACTGGCAAAATGTATTTTCTTTGAATGTGGGTTTCAATGCTGTTTCAATGAATGTGAGTTTCAAGGGCAGAGAAGTTTTAATGCTAAGTTTTCATTGTGAGACTGCATTGCTTTGTTTAACAGATTACTTAATGTTTGTGCTGTAAAATACAAAATAAAACTTTCAAATGAAGTCCAATCATTGAAGTAAAGCAGTATGCACATTAGTGTTTATGGTAAATGGAGTGAAATAGCCAAGTAATGGTTAATTGGAATGGCTGCAGAGGCTCCAGTTCAACCATTATTTTGTCAGGGGAAGGGCAGCAAACTCAGACAGGCCCAGCTGAACTATACCTCCCAACTGTCCAGATTTTCAAAGAATGAATAGATTTTTGCTTCTTATTTTTGGTTTGTTGTTCATAAAATTTGTAGTTTTAATTCCTAAATGATTTGCCAGAAGTCACTAAATAATAAGTTTCAGACTTCATAACCTTCATAAAAATGCATGTTAAAGTAAGAGCCGTTCTATCAACTGTCTCAATTTATACAAGAGCAATTTTTAGTACTGTTTATATGTGCCCCAATATATTTGGCCTTGTTCAGATTTACTGCATTAACAGGTTGAGAGGTACATGCAAATAAATTGCTTTATAGAATTAGGCATAGCCAACCTCTCAACTGTCCCCAATTTTTGGCTCAAAATGTTGCTCTTCCCCTAATAATCCCTCCATAAAATAGCAATTTTGGAAGAAAACATGGAGGGTTTACAATTAAGAAATAACTGTAATAATCAAAGTTATAGATTACTTGAAATGCATGTAGATTCTTTTATTTTGTCAGCTGCTCAAGGTAGCAGTACTAATATTAAAGTGTCCCTTCTTTGACAGGTAGAAGCTGTATTGTGTGTCTATTTTATATTTTTGCATCACATTTTTGGTCCATTTTTCATAAAATTGTGTTTTTGGCAAATTAGTGACAAATCACTAAAGACTGAAGTTAGAAAATGACAGACATTTGAGTTTCAGATTTTATACCCTTCAGAAAATTCATACTAATGCAAGACCTATTCTATTATCTTTCTAAGTTTATTAGAGCAATATTTAAAAATTGTCCTTCTTGTTGTGCCTTTGTCCCACTTCTGTGTATGGCTTTGTCCAGATTTCTTGCTCTTGAAGTTGAGAGGTATGACAAATGTGTCAGGGCCATCACAGTCAGCCAGAGAGATTTCAAATTGTGACATGCTTGTTGCACCCCACTCCCCATGTAGTGACTCTGGATGTGTCCAAGCAAGGCAAGGAGTAGTTGTATCTACCTTGGATGGGGAGGACACACTGCATAAGTACTACAGTGGCTTTTCATCTGTCCTTGATTTTGCAGAATGGTCTGGTTTCTGTCATATTTTTGTACTGTTGATTTATGCTTATTACTCAAAGTGCCTGTTGCTCTGTGTTTAAGTAGCAATGCTTTAATGACCATAAGGTAAGCTTGTCTGACATCGTAAGATGCAAGTAAGCTTTAATAAGCATACTGTTAAAGAATTGCCAACATTGAAAGCCTTTCTGTTGTTGCCATGCAGAGAATACTTGACTAGATAATGTATAAGCCTTGGGTATTAAAGGACAGGATTCCATTATTTTAAAAAGCTCATTACACTTGTTGGAGACTTCCAGTCATCTCTACAGGCTTTACCCGTAAACTAAACAGAATGCCAATCATGTGTGGTCCATAACCTGTACAGTAATCCTTTAAGCAATGTATCTTGAGCTTGTTTCTTGTTTCCTTTTCATTTTTACTTTTATCATGTTTTCCCCATGAAACGTTGTCAGGCAGCAGGTCTTTTTGGATAAGAAACATTTTTACAAGTGGGGGCATCACATAGATTTCTACTTTCAGCATGTTGCTTGGTACTTTAATAAAGCTGAATATATTATAATTAGAACTGCAGTGCAAGGAGAAGTAGTTTGAGTTGAGTGCTTCTGGTTTTTCTTATACTTGATTTTGACTGGCATTCCAGTAATGTATTTAAAAAGTAATTTATTTTTTCATGCCTCACAACCTTTTGTTTCCATCTAGATATTAAGTAAGCTGTCATGCAGCCAATGCATTGAAATATTTTTATTCTTCTACACTTATTTTTGTCTTGATTGGACTTTCATAATGATGGTTTGCCACCCAGGGCAGCGTATTTAATTAAAGTTAGTTTTTTTGTGGTTTTGTGCATAGCTCCTCCCCTTTATGGTTGACCACACCCCTTCCCCTTGACCCCGCCCATTCAGCGTCTCCTGCAGCCCCCCTGTGATTTGAAGTCACCAGCCGCCACTGCCTATTAGCAGATAAATTCGGTTCCAGCTTTACCCTGCCTCTCACCCTCATCCATCCTTCCATTAATACCCTCAAACATTACCCCTCCAACAATAACTGAGGAGCATATATAGGCTGCAGTCAGTAACCAAGAACATGACCTCAGTGTGCCCTGATAACATCCTAGGTGAAAATAGTACATACTACCTACCTAGATCAGGTAAGGCATTTAATACAATAGCCCACTCAGGCATTGTCAACTAACATACAGAACTAGGTATAAACCCCTTTATAACACACAGTGGATAACTAACTGGCTCATTGATAGGAACCACGATGTTAGAATCAGTGAGGCCACCTCAAAAAGAGGCCGGTCATCAGTGGTGTTCCCCAGGGCTCTGTGCTATTCCCACTCCTCTTTGGCATCTACTTCTCAAATGTTAAAGTCAATGTCAGAGGCCTCTGGCTAACCAAATTCACAGATGATTGCAAATTGGCAGCAGTCAGTCCCCCCCCCCCTCCCCATATGAGAACACCCTTCAGGAAGGTCTAAGATAGACAAAAGTCTGGTGCCAAAGCCATGGCTTAAAATTCAATACTAAGAAATGCAGTATAGCACCTTTTGGGAAGTCTGCCAACCTGGGTAACTCCATCATCGATAAAATGCCCTTAAATGTCGATTCACTGGTCAGGGAGCTGGTAAATGTAGATATCAACATAGCTTTTCACCAACATGTGTCCAAGGTAGTATGAAAATCCTTCAATACTGCTCAACTTATAAGCAAGGGCATGGTACATAGATCCAGAGAGGTCATCATACCACTGTACTTGGTCCTCATCAGGCACATCATAGAGTATGATGCCCCCTTTGCTATGTACCTGACTAGGCACATGCAGCAACTGGAACATCTGCAAAGGTTCCTTAGGAAAAAGAATACACGGAGTAAACACAATGTTCTACACTGATTGCCTCAAAGCCCTGCTTCTTTACTCAGTACCACACAGACTTCTGAAAGGTGATCTTTGCTTGGCATACAAGATATTCTTGGACCCTGTTTTGATGAATCTTTTGCACATCAGAAAACAAAAAAAAAACAAACAAACAAAAAAAAAACAATATCAGAACTGCCACATAAAAAGACCTAAATTTTGCTTGTAACATAATTAGGACATATTGGAGATAAATATGCGTTTCTCAGAGAATTCCAATTCTCTGGAACAGGTTCCCATCCATGTGAAGCAGAGTGCCTCCCTATCCCTATTTAAGTGCAACTTAGACCAGTAGATGTGTAATCAGAAATTCACCCCTGGTCTGCCTTCTATGCCTCTGATGGACAGAGGCAGTCAGTAAATCACTCCCTATAAGTCAAATATAAATCAAATGTTTGGGTCACATTTGGGCTGCACAGCTAGGCTTTTAAGGGCGCTAGTGGTCCTTAGCCTAGTTTACACCTGTGAACCTAGGAACCTAGAAATGGGGAACATATTTTTTGGGAGTGTAATGAGTTGGCAGACTTCTAAAATTCCCTGCAGAGTGACCTGTCAGAAATGTTGGGTAAGCAAATGGATGTAACTAAGAAAATTATTTTTTTGAGCTGGGATAGAAGATCTGAATTGTCTAGACATAGTAAGGCCTTGTTAAGTTTAATTCTGGTGACTTCCAAAAAAACAGTTACTAGAAAATGGAAGTCAAAGTCTAAGCCAACTGTATTTGAAGTGTTGAATATTGAAACAGAGATAAAATAACTGGAAGTGGGATCTTTATAAAAGGGTAGGAGCAAATTACATATAACAAGGGAAATTCTGGGACCAATATATGCCGAATAATGTTTAGTTGGAGGAGTGAGATCTAAGGGAAGGCAGGAATTGAGAAATTTTATGTAATGTTGGATTGATGATAGTTATAAAAAAAAACAACGTATGTGATGTATAATGTTTGTAACTAGAAACATTTAAATGGTTTGTTTTCTTTTATATAAATGCATGTTTGCATGTATCTTAAATGATAATTCAATAACGGTATTAAAAATTAGAGTTTTACAGTTCCTACATCTCTAAAAGACTAGTGCTAATAAATGTAACCATTGTCCAATGCCCACCTGGCATTGTCTTATTGCTAAAATGATTAAATATGCAATAGGTATATCCATGAATTATATCATAATTATATTACCTTTGCCAAGTGTCACAGTCTTTGAAAAGAATTGTCTAACCTATTGTCAGTCAACAGTTTTATCATTCCTTTCTTTCAACACTCATCTGTTGTACCTTCAATACACCATTAAATATGCTGATTATTTTGTTTTATAAAAGGTTATCTATTTATTCTTACTATCTCTATGAAGAGATCAAGCAGTTTCATATTGTCTATCAAATATGATGATAAGGAAATATATTGCTGTAGTGTGCTTATGTTATCATGTACGTTGTAAAATGCAGAACAACCCTCCACTTGTTTACTCTCTAGGGCGGGAACTGTAAAGTTTCAGTTTCACTCTTTCTGCTGCATAAAATCACGGAGGACCTTTTCGTGTATATGAGTGTGTGTGTGTGTGTGTGTGTGTGTGTGTGTGTGTGTGTGTGTGTGTGTGTGTGTGTGTGTGTCTCTATCTGTCTGTCTGCACTGTGTTCTGTGAATGCCCAGCCTGAAATGAAAGAAACCACAAATACATTTTAATGTCAGAATGGCTGCAGTTACTGCCATGGGAAATAAAAGGACCGTGTTTTCAGCTGTTTTCAAAGTTGTTTGTTTTAGAATATAGTTAGATTGGTATCAATCAGTAATGAAAGATGGAATGAATATTTTCACCTATGAAAGGCCTTTTGTAATGAACACAATATGGAATCAGAATGCCAGGACAGCCATACAAATACAAGCAGAATTCACACTGTACAAAATCTAGAATAAATGTAGCCACAAGTTTACATTGACTTTAAGGTGAGGCTTTGTCACATTTTAATTTTTTTTTTGTTTTGGTATAGAGAATGAGAGGCGTGTTTATGAAATTTCAGTTTTGAAATCAAGGGTCAAAAGGTCACACAGGCAAACCATTCAGTAAAAACTGCAGGAGAAATCCAGCCAAGCCATAGTTTTCACTTTGTGATGCCTTAAATCACCTATAATGGAGGCCCATGGATATATGCAAATGACCTTTTAAGGATATGAAGTGTTTCAGCTACGCAACTTCTGAAATTCCATGACTTTTTCAATTTTTAAGTCTTTACGGTTACATTCAAGCCAATAGAGCCAAACCCCACTAGCAGTGGACATGCATGTTTCAACCTTTTTAATGAACTCATCAGCACAGCTAAGTAGATAGTTTGGCTATATTTCAGAAAAACAGGATTTTTAAACCCAGCTGATGCCCATAAAGATTAAGGTGCCTGCAAAAATATCCCATCTAACATCCAAATCAAAGGGTAAAAAAGTCACACAGACAAGCCATTCAGTAAAACCTTCAAGAGAAACTCAGCCAAGCTAGAGTTTTAACTGTGTGATACCTCGATCCTCCTGTAATAGATATATCCCAGATATCATAAATTTCAGTTTTGAAAAAAAAATCAGTAGATGGTAACAAATACACATCAATCAGAAAAATGTGACAATTTGCAACCAAACAAATACAAGTCCACAGTTACTATGTGTAAGTTCATCAAGCCTGAAAACTGCTGATCAATAAAGTAACGTGGAAATCACTGAAAAGGTACTCTCTCTCTTTCCCATTTATGCACCATATGGTACACTGGGCAACAAGCCCCTTGCAGCACTCAATGTTTCTGTAGCAATTATGGCTTTTATGGGCTCAGGTTCCAAGCCCAAGGCCCAAACCTTTGCAGAAGGTGCACCACACACAATTGCATGCACACGCTCACACCTAGGGCAATTTAGAGTGTCCAATACACCTACTGCATGTCTTTGGAATATGGGAGTAAACCGGAGCACCTGGAGGAAACCATGCAAATGCAGGGAGGACATGTAGACTCTGCACAGAAGGCACTCCCATCAGAGATCAAGCTGGAGAACATCTTGCTTTGAGGTGACAACGCAAATGGTTACACCACTGCACCTCCCATGAAAAGACACTGAAAAACAATAAATCTAGATTTCTTGTTTTAGGTAGGCCTAAAAAGAACTGTGAAGGCAGCCTGATGGTTAGATTGAAACCTAATAAACTATGCTTGTACCAAAAAAGGTAGGCAACATTCCTCTCAGCTGGCCATATTTTCATGGAGTGTCCAGATTTTTGCCTCATATTTTTAGTCTTTTCCTCAAAAAATGGGGACTGAAGTCACTAAATAATGGCATACATTTTAGTTTCACACTTCATATCATTCAGAAAATGCACGCTAACACAAAACCTATTATTCTAGCAACTTTCTAAGTTTAAAAGGCAATATTTAACATCTTTCCCTATTTTGGGGCCTTGCCCCCATTATTTTAGGTTTTGTCCAAATTTCTTGTGCTAACATGTTGAGAGGCATGATAGGCAATGATCTGTGAAATGAAATACAAACATTTGCGAAGTATGTGACAAGTTCTAGCATGACAAGGTTGTACTTGTTAAATCTCCATATAGATGAGATCGTCTGTGGTAACACATGTGAGCAAGAGCAAACTCTATATAAAGACTCAGACGACAAGATAACCTATGACAGCAGATGTGAGCAAGTAAAAGCTCTGTCTAAATTGTCAGAGGAGGAGATGGCCAGTGGCAGCAGATGACAGCATGTGGACACTATATAAATAGTCAGACATGACAGCAGTTGGTCAAGTGCCACTACAAAAGGCCCATCCTTCAGATGCTGATGACAAGGTAGACAATTATGCCACAAGGTGGGGCAGCAGGATGCCAGCTAGTTTACTGTTTTTAACTCCTTTCTCTGTAGTAGTTGGGCGATTTTATCAATTTGTTAGAAAACATGCTATAAGTGAAAGAATATAAGTGGGAAAAGTGAAGAGACAGGAGAGAACAAGGCTGGACAAGACAGGCACTAAAACCACCCATAACATTCAATGTTGTCACCAAGGCCATACGCGAAACAAACCTAAGTATTCTAATGGCATCAACTGTCAAATAGTATGTTTGATTTAACCCTGCTGATGGCAGTGCCAAAAGCTGTACCACAGACAGGTGGGTCATAATGTACCAGTGGGAAGTAAGAGGAAGGAGTAAATGCCAAGCAAAACATGCCTCTGTGGATGGGGGTAATCATCAGCTACTGCAGTAGGGGGTGAATGATACTGCTTGTTAACAACAGGGATGGGAACTGAGATGTACCCCTAATAACCACAGAGGATACATTATACTGCAATGTTTGGAATGACACATTTATATTTAGACCCCAAGAGTGAAGCCTGCGGGAATATCTCATGTCATTTTGAGCAATATAGAAAGACAGATAGAAACATAGACACTTAGATAACTGTGTCTATCTATGTATATATATATATATATATATATATATATATATATATATATATATATATATATATATATATATATATATATATATATATATATTATATTATATTATAAAATATAGTCCACATATTCCATTGTTTGGTATTTCTGCTGTATTATTTACTTCTATGAAAAAAGTTATCAGAGGCCTTTGTCAATTCATAAATTTAATATATATAATTTTTGAAGTTTGTAAGAATGTACTACATTGAGATCTTGAACAGAGTTTGCACACATCAAAGATTTTCTGAAGTGTCTGCTTTCATGAAGAATCAGATTTGCATTCCATTTTAAGTTAATCATGAATGTGTTTAGCTTTAATATATTTTAGCTTCTGTGGTGTGTTTAGGGGTGAGAAATTAGAGAATAAGCATTTCAGCAGCTGTTTTAGTTGTTTGTTAATTTATTTATTTTGCTCTTTAGCTACAGATTTTGGCTTTTTGTGTATGCATTGTCATGTTACTGAAACTGCTACAAGGTGTGCAGCGGCAGTACATTCAGATCATACAAAGGTATAAGCATGATCCTTTTAATAATGAGTATGACCAGCTGTCTCTTAATGCTGTATTTTATACCTGTAAAAGGTATGTCTCATTCAGGTACATCACATAAATGAAGGAAGACCATACTAATGAAGGAGGGATCATGAGGTGGAATTCATTAGCAAATTACTCTATAAGCAGCTTCAATGTGTAGAGTGTAGCCAATTCTGAGATACAGAAGCGCCCCCTCCTGTCCATTATGTAGTGAGTGCACATGGCTTCATAAAGAGATGAAATGAAGATGCACAAGCAAATGAGAGAGTAATAATATTCAGATGTCGGCAAGCAAAAGAGTGTCGTGACTCATGGTCACAGGTGCAACAGCTTGTGCAACTCACTGCACAGTTCTGCAAATGTGCGCAGCTCAGCAACACTCAGTCTTGCTGTGACTGGCACTGGGATGGTTGATGGTTGCTGCTGTAACAACAAAGGGTTAGACTGAGGATACCATACCATGACATGTCTAACTAGCAGCTAATTGATTGCTTCCATCTAGATCATGACACACTACGGAATCTGTTAGCTATACATAAAGTGCATGCCAAATACAGGAAAGCACATGGTGTTCATATCCCTGTGAATATGTGTAGCACTTACTGTCTTAGCTACTGGGACATTTCAGTGACAAAATAGGGACACATTAGCTATACTGCAGGCATGTGCCTCATGAATACTTAACACTTTTTTTTAGCTTTATAGTTTTTTATGTAGAAGAGCATATCTGTCTCTTTAGGACACCAGAGGAGACAGGCACCACTGTGGAAGGCTTTCTATAACATTAAATCTCTCAATGTTGTAATGAAAGTGTTAGACTGCACACATGTTGCAATACAAACTTCATCTGACCCCCATTCAAAGATGGATAACAGGAAAGACTACCATTCCCTGAATTTCCAGGTAGTATGCATTGCAGGGGAGAATGATCTCTAACGTCTGTTTTTAGCACCCTGGCAGTTTCCATGATTTCCTATTTGGAAAACAGCTCAACTGTTTTGTTGTTTCCAAACAGGTGACGTCCTCCATTGCTGTCTGGTTAGTAAGTACAGTTATCACAATGCAGCCCAAATGTTTACTAATACAGAAACTGAGCAGTAGGCACTAACTCTCCCCCCAAACATATGTTGTTGCATGTTGCAAGGGATGTTGCATACCTCCTTGGAACTATGGCTCATGATTGCTGTAAATAATCCCAAAACTGGGGCAGAAATGCAATATATCCCCCAACTGAGACATGGAATGTCATGAGTCTTTAGTGTACTCAAGGTTTCACTGTCTTGACACCTCTGGTGGGACACTAAAATACTCTCCTAACACAACCAGCAAGCTAACTGTCTGTGCCATGATGCACAACATGACTGTGCAGAAACAGGCTGTCCAGCCCCATGAGGTGGCTGCATTAAGCCCTGAAACAGATATCATAGCAGCAGTAGCATGAAAGGATAGGAAGGCAAAACAAGATGACACGTACGCAAGAAGGTCCTTCCAGATAGTGAAGGGAGCAATACATGGTGGTGCTAGTGAAGTGATGATAACTGGCTGATAACTGCAGGGGAAAATCATAAAGAGACAGTGTCACATATACTAAGCGTGATGCATGCACATTTCAGATACCACCTCGATGCAAAACAGAATGGAGGATGTCAGGGGTCACCATCATCAACATTTGCACAGGAGGTAGGGGACACAACTACACAAGCCTGCCAAAAACTGGGTTGGAATAAGGGCACACACAGGGGAGCTAGGGAAATATATCACAGAGGGTGATAGCAGGGACCACTGTAGCCTAGGTAGGGAGACCACCCAGGGAGACAGGGCTTGTGACTTTATCTAATAAGCATGGTGTGCTACTGCTTGGCCTAGATCTGGATGCAGTGTTCTGATTAGGACTTTCTGGGTTCATGACCTTATGTGACAGGGATTGGGTGCCACTGTGTGACCTGGACCTACATGCAGATCCTTGCACATGCCTATGACAGGGTTTCTGACTGCTCTTGATGTTGGTACAATATGTGCACCCTGCAAAAGGAATTGTACATATCTTCCACTGGTCATGGACAGCTCTGGCAGTAGTGCCACCCATGATGGCAATGGCAAACCAGATCAAGTGCAGATTCTGTGACAGCACCCTGCATCTAGATCATATTCCTGCACATCTACTGGTTTATTGCCAGTGTTGCCCGAATTTCATGGGCCAAATAAGTTCATAGGTTCATAGGTGTGTAATAGGCTAATGGCCCTGGATTCTTTACAAGCCTAGCCCATAGGATTACCCTGGCATTGTGCCACCTGACCTTAGTTCCCAGTGCCTCTGTTGAGTAGAGCCACTGGAGTGATCCCTGGGTGAATTTTCTTTTTCCCATCCACTCATCAAAATTTCTCTTCAAGAGGACCAGTGAGATACTCTGTTTGACATGTATGGGAAGTCTATTCCATAGCATGGGCAGTCTCTGGGTTATGAACCTGTCCCTCCAGCTTGTTCTGTTGATTGTGGTAATGAGGTTGAGGTCCCTGGAGTGTGTGGTGCAGAGGGATTGGGATTTCGTTAGATGTAGCTTTTCTAACAGAGCTGGGTCAGACATGGCTTTGTAAGTCAAGCAGAGATCGCCTCTAAGTAGGCAATATGAGACAGAGAATAGTTGGAGTTTTTTGAGTCTGTCCATATAGGACAAGTGTTTAAGGCCTAGGATCCTCTTTGTGAGGTACTTTTGCAGCCTCTCCAGTTGCTGCAGGTGTCTAGTGAGGTACATGCCAAATGGGGCATTGTACTCAATGGCTGGCCTAATGAGGGAAGAGTAGAGGGAGACAATGACCTCTTTCTTCCTGGATGTAAAACCCTTAGTAATGAGATGTGCCACATATGGGGCATTGTACTCAGATTGGCCTAATGAGGGAAGAGTAGAGGGAGACAATGACCTCTTTCTTCCTGGATGCAAAACCCTTAGTAATGAGATGTGCCACATAGAAGAACTTTCTGAACACAGTGGCAATGTGGTGGTCAAAAGAGAGGTTGCTGTCAACCTGTGTTCCCAGATCTCTTATAACGCCTTCTGTGTTCAGTAGACTACCATCAATGTGGTAATTCATGAGAACCGTGTTTTTCCCAAAGGGAATGATGACAGGAGATCACAGACTGGATAGAAATAGGAACAAAGGTGTTGTTGTATACCCATATTTCATATGTATATGCTGGGTGTACCCACATCAGATACAATGCATACGTTAACCTACTGGTTATGACACAGACAGGTGTACATAAGGGTATCAGCCACAGGATGTTCTCTCTCTGGGGTGGTGAACACTGACCCTCAACAGTCACACTGTCCTCAGGTCCTCAGTATATCCAGCTTTACATCCAGCTGTATCTTCGTCGAGTACAGAACTTGCCTGTCCACTCAGGAATGATAAAACTACTGTCCTTGTTTTTTGTCTACTGTGAGTCTTGATAATATCTTTTGACATAATTATTGTATGCACCTCTACTGCTGACATAAACATTCTATCCAGTCTCTGATGTTTCTATAACACGCTCTCTTTTAGTGATACCTGTAAATGCAGGAGATACATGACACTATGGGGAACCCAGTGACATATGATACTACAGTGCCCACAGGATGCTCACATAGCAGATGGTGTTGTACCCAACCTTACCCTTAGTTGTAGCAGAACATTGCTGCATCCCTGATGTGCCTATGAAGATAGATGTGCATTGTGCAATATGGATTACCTTACTGTCAATATGTCTAAAAACAAAACAGCGAAATCTCTGGTAGGTAGTGCTAACATGGTCCAACACCCATGGAAACATGAAGGACTAGGCCATCCTACACCAACATCTGGAATCATGATAGGTTGAGCTATCTAACACCAACATCCAGGCTACATGCAGGGATAATGTATCATGTACTGTCTACAAGCAAGGATACAAGGCATTCTTCTTTCTCACTGAGTCTTGCTACATGAAAGGACCACCCCTGTGGTAGGTCACACCACACCTTGTTTGTGTCCAAGCCAATCATAACAGTAAGGTGTTGGCAACAATGACCCATTGTCCAATTCTGAGCCCAACACTGACCTGTTCTCATATTTTGACCTCCTCATTGATCCATTGTCCTATTCTGAGCCCCCAGCAGCATTGATGTCTTGCAGCAAGGTCTGCCACACTCGATTCCATAACTCCTGGTGTGCTCCCATCTACCTAACAGATGTAGGTCATGCCTTTTGAGGACTTGCATCAGGATCTCATTTTCTGTGGTGTTGGAATTTTGCAGACACTGTCTGCCTGTTCCTTTGGACATGCCGAATTCTGTATAAATAAACAGAATATAGCAACATATATTTATTTTAATTGCAAATGTTATGTCTACAGAGAGAATGAAAGTACATGTTTCACACAGGCACATATTCAAAGTAGGAAGGTCCTAGCCTTTAAAATGGTCAGGCAATATATGCTACATGACAACCTCCCAGTGGAGTACCCATACATCCATTGAAAATACATCTGAATGCCTGTTTATCATAATCACTAGAGAAACCATATCCCTTATGTTACACATCTAACAAAAATGTACTGCTTTGCTTTCCCTAGGAAAAAAGGCCTGCTAGCATATACCCTGTAAGAGGTACCTGCAATAACATTTTCCTCTCCTCTCACTGTTAGTAATATTTAAGGTAAATTGCTAGTACTAACAGTCTCCCTTCTGCTACAAATAGCTGCTAGGCTGAGCTAGTCCTCAGGCAGATAAGTATTCTGTGCAGCATCTACAAAAACAACTTAGACATAGTTCTGTAATGAAGAAAGTTACGTTCTTTGCCTATGTAGCATAGAACATTTTGCTGTATGGGATATGTTCAGAACCTGCCATCACTAGGCACAATAAACAATTGTTAGAGCATACTAGCATACCTGGAAACCCTAAATGGTAGTCATAAGTGACAGAATGAAAAATGCACATTTTGCATCTAAATCCAAACATAGTAGAGAAGAAAATAACTATCCAAATTTAGTATACTGTATTGTGCATTTTTCCACTTATCTACAAATAAAATGGTGACACATTGCCAAACAATTTAACTTTGTACCCTTTTGACTTATGTAGTAAAATACATACCTGTAGTATGAATATACCTAAACTAGCTGATTACAGCTTTGTGTATTAGACTATTTGTATGAGGTTGATGCACACTTTGGAGGCACACTTCCAGTGGCACTACATTATAAAGTTGTGCTGCAGTCCCTGATATGGCTACTCAGTACAAATGGGCAGCCAGGCCTTTGTGAGCCACTCCACATGATCCAACAAAACTAGTGTAGCTATTGACATGTCTACCATATTGCTGAGCTCATTTGGAAAGGACAGTAAGGAAACCATATATGATGCTTCAAGCACAGTAAGGAAACCATATATGATGCTTCAAGGACAGTAAGGAAACCATATATGATGCTTCAAGGACAGTAAGGAAACCATATATGATGCTTCAAGTACCACAAGTCATTGTTTTTCTGCATGGTTTGTGAAGGACACAAAAAATATGCATTGTCTCCTTCACAGAAATGTCAGGGAGTGCCTACTGGTACATATGATGGTCCAGCTAAGAAGGTGGATGCCTATTATGACCTGGGCATCAATTTATTTATTTTTTTCAATTTTTGCATTCATTTACCGGGATAGTCTGACAGAGCTCATAAAAGCCCTTTTTCAGTGGAAGCTTTGGGAGAAAAGTTATAAAGAGAGAAACAAACATTATCTAAGAAACCATATAAATGCAATTAACTAAATAATGTCAAGGTATATACATATTTACATATTAATATTATAGATGACAAACTTTTTGCCTTTATTAGATTTAAAAGTGATTAAAATCATGAGTATTTGTTAACCAGGTAGGACAGTACCTTTTCAGAGGCAAACTAGGAGCAATGTCTGGTTGAGTGACTTGCTCATGAACATACAGGAGGCAAATGAGGATGAGGAAATCAAACCCTGTGCCATAGGAACTGCAGCACATAACCTTAACCCTCATTGCCAACTGACAGAACATCTACAGAAGAATATGGGCAAAGGTTTAGTATAAATGCTTGGCCCTCAATGTCCTCTTTGGATAGGGGACATCATTATTCTTTTGAGAAGATGTGGCTAGGCTTAGAAAGCCCCCCCCCCCCCCCGGGTCATTAGCCTAGTAACAGCGTATGAATTTATGAATATATTTAAATACAGACATATGCAAGGCAGAGATAAAAAGGTATTAAAAAGACTTTAAGGAGAGGAATGAATTATGAAGCTGAGGAAGGTGAAAAGCTAGCATTCCTACTCCTGCCTGATGTCACTACCTTTCTACTGTGTCATGCACGATACTTTATTCTGGGTCCAGCTCACCCCATCCTCATTTTTCTACCCTCTATATCTATGTATCTGCTCATCCTTTGTCACCCCATCTGTATGTACCATTTCACATAGCTTGCTCCTACCCCCTCTATCCATACCCAGTTTTCCCATCTCTTGCATCCCATACCCTTCATGCCTTCTACTTTATATAAAAAAGGACCTCTATCTCCCCAAAAATGATCCTTCCTTCCTTCTCATCCAGCACCTTATACTGTCTTATGTGTTCCCTTTGTGTGTTTCCTTCTGCTTGCTGTCATCTCCCCTTTCCTAATGTCATAAGCACCCCATTTCCATTCCATGTAACCTGTCTGACCCTAACATTAAATAATATATTTAAATTAACTTTTTTTGCAGTACTTTGAGCACCTCTGCTGCAGACTGCACGTCTCACTGTCTCACTGTCTCAGTTGCACTCTACTCTGCAGAATACCATGAGATCTGAGCTGATTATCTCTGTGTAGTTCACCTTACCGCCATTAATAAGTAGCATGAGACCGTATATACCAGGGACACGACTGCACAGCTCTAGCAATTCATGTTGTTCTGCTCTCCTAATTAATACGAGAGCAGCATGGCTCAGTGCAATGCTTCTGCAGTTTGACCAATCAGATATAAATATCTGCAAAGGCCGTTTGCTAAGTTCACAAACAACTGCAAAACATAGAATATAACAAATAATGACTGAAGAAAACCAGGATCCAACACTAGTTCAAGAATTTATTAAAATCAATAGCACCTCGGCAATAGCCTTCAAAGGAGAATACAAAATAGAAACCGGTACTCATATTTATATACTAAAATCAATTAAGCAATTAAACAATTCCAAAATCACATGACATAAAGCTAGATTAAAACTTTCCAATTGCATTCTCCATTAATGCCACCAGGGGCTAATGTACCATACTTCAGTATAAACATTGTTTCCTTATACAAGAGTTTTTTCTTAATATCAGATCTATATTTACTAATAGGAATATGTTCTAAAACTGTACCTAACAAACCCATAGGATTTTCGTTATGATATTCTTTAAAATGCATAGCGAGAGGGCTCTCTAGGTTGCCATTTTTTTATGTCCCTGCCATGCTCCTGAATTCTAAGCTTGAAGGCCCTCTTGCTCTCACGTATATAGAACATGCCCCAAGGGCATTTAAGTGCATATATAACACCTTATGTGTTGCAAGAAAACATAGCATTTGACTGAAAAGGCACTCCATTAATATATTTAAATGTCCTTCTAACATACTAGCATGTAATACACCTACCACAAGAAAAAGTACCCACTGTGGTAGGGTTAACACTTATCCTCAAATTAGGCATAGAAAACCCAGAGTGGACTAATATATCCTCTATATTTTTACCCCTTCTATAAGAAAACCTAGGAACTCTATCTAAAATATGTACAAGATCCCTATACTTAAATAAAAAGCCCCAATAATATTGAATAATTTGCTTTACTTCTTCCAGCAAAAGGTCATAAGTAATGACCACATATATCTTACTAGCATTATTATTTAACTTAACACCAGAGCTAACATGTTGTTTATTCTGCCCTCTAGTGGGCTGATCAGAAATATTCTCTTTAACTTTTTCTAATGAAGCATGAACTATATCAATATCGCAACCTCTTTTGATAAATAATTCAGCTGTTTTCCATAGTTCATTGTCCAACTCATTAGTATTATTATATAACCTTTTTACTCTAACGAGTTCTCTATAAGGAAGAGATTTTAAAAGATGGTTGACAACTATGGGCATCCAAAAAATGGGCACCATCCTCAAATTTTCAATGGACCTTAGTAATAATTTTCCCATCACTACCTCCTTCCAAACAAATGTCCAAAACATTTCCTTTATTGCCCAATTGGAAACCATCAAATTTTAACAAAAATCTATTGCCCTGAAGACTATTCATAAAGTGTCTAAGGTGTTATATATGCACTTAAATGCTCTTGTGGCATGTTCTATATAGGTGAGAGCAAGAGGCCCTTCAAGCTTAGAATTCAGGAGCATGTTAAGGACATCAAAAATGGCAACCTAGAGAGCCCTCTTGCTATGCATTTTAAAGAATATCATAACGGAAATCCTATGGGTTTGTTAGGTACAGTTTTAGAACATATTCCTATTAGTAAATATGGTTCTGACATTAAGAAAAAACTACTACACAAAAGCCAGGAAAGGCAAAAACACACCAGGAAATCGGAGACAATACTGGAAGCTGGAAACAGAATTTAATATATCCAAAAAACAGGTTAAGCGCTTTCTGCAGTAAAAATAACTGCCTTCATCAGAACAACGAGAATTTAAAATACATCACTTATATACATATGCCCCCACTAAAACCCGCCTTTTTTAATCAATCAAACAATTAAGGTTTTAAAAAGACACATTCCTATATAACAAAGTTGAACATTTAAACATTCCATTCAACACATAGCAAGCTATTCCCAATGATAACATTGCTTGCATATCTGATAACAATATATAACTGTCCATAACTTGCTAAATACATTTAAAAACATATTTAAAATTGCTTAACCCTAAACATTTAAAAAAGCTGCACATTCCATTTAATGAAAGAAATCATTCAGGAATAAAAATAATATTGATTTCTTACATCTTCTTCCCCAGGTGTATCTTTGTTAAGTCCAGTTCATGTCATAAACACTAATAAGTATTGTGAAAACAAGTACATATTAGAACACAACATACAAGTTATGTGTAAAATGTATGACTAAATGTATATGTGAATATATATGTATTTTTTATTATTACACATACCGTTAGGGACAAATTGAAAATTCTAAGCCCTAACTAATGGTTTTGTTGGAATCACCTCATTAAGGCCAGGTGGAGTGGCTGAATCTAGCATGATCTGCCATCTGATCTCCCTTTCACCTACTACAGCCTTAATATTACCCCCACGTGGGTTGGGATGAATAATGTCAAGAATAGCAAATTTAAACATCTTACACAGAGGATTGTTAATTAAATGTCTAGATAGAGCATTATTTATGTCCAGTTTCCTCATACAATAAGTGTGGTCATATATCCTATTTTTTAAAAAGCGATCGGTTTTGCCCACATAGTAACTTTTACATGTCTGGCAAATAGCCAGATACACTATGTGTTTACTCAAACAGTTTCCATTGCAGAACCATATTTTGCTTTTTAATTTGTTCACCAGAACTACATTAGATGTATCCAAAATGTATTTACAAAAATTACACTGACCACATTTTTTGGTACCCGTTCTTTTAATTTTACTGGACTGCTCATAATTAGACTTAATTTCTATAATCCTTTTTAAGTTGTTTCCTGTTTTATAAACGAAATGCGGTTCCATAGTTACTTTGTCCTTAATTGACAGATCACTAGTCAATATATTCCAATTGTTTGAAATAATATTCTTAACCTCCCTAGTATGTCTGCCATACTTGATAATACAAGCCTTAGAATATTCATTATTTGTACCTCCCCTTCTACCAATATTATTACTATTATTTAGATTGTTCACAATACCCTCCCCAAGTAGGGGTTTATATTTGTGTCCCCACTCCTTGATGACATATTCTGTAATATAATATTAAGGGGGTAATATTAAGGCTGTAGTAGGTGAAAGGGAGATCAGATGGCAGATCATGCTAGATTCAGCCACTCCACCTGGCCTTAATGAGGTGATTCCAACAAAACCATTAGTTAGGGCTTAGAATTTTCAATTTGTCCCTAACGGTATGTGTAATAATAAAAAAATACATACATATTCACATATACATTTAGTCATACATTTTACACATAACTTGTATGTTGTGTTCTAATATGTACTTGTTTTCACAATACTTATTAGTGTTTATGACATGAACTGGACTTAACAAAGATACACCTGGGGAAGAAGATGTAAGAAATCAATATTATTTTTATTCCTGAATGATTTCTTTCATTAAATGGAATGTGCAGCTTTTTTAAATGTTTAGGGTTAAGCAATTTTAAATATGTTTTTAAATGTATTTAGCAAGTTATGGACAGTTATATATTGTTATCAGATATGCAAGCAATGTTATCATTGGGAATAGCTTGCTATGTGTTGAATGGAATGTTTAAATGTTCAACTTTGTTATATAGGAATGTGTCTTTTTAAAACCTTAATTGTTTGATTGATTAAAAAAGGCGGGTTTTAGTGGGGGCATATGTATATAAGTGATGCATTTTAAATTTTCGTTGTTCTGATGAAGGCAGTTATTTTTACTGCAGAAAGCGCTTAACCTGTATTTTGGATATATTAAATTCTGTTTCCAGCTTCCAGTATTGTCTCCGGTCTCCTGGTGTGTTTTTGCCTTTCCTGGCTTTTGTGTAGTAGTTTGGTGGACACTGGGACATTTTATTTACTTGTGTCGTATATATGGAGTCAATACAGGAGATGTTGAATTTGTCTACCTCCGTGACACGAGAGGAGATAGACAAAATCCATTCAGAAATGGCTATAATTCGGGGTGAAATCACCCGACTCGTTGAACTGCTTACACCGCCTTGTACGGGTCAATCTAGATGTGTGCAACCTAACATTATTGCTCCTACAACGTTCCGTTCCTCTATTGGCCAGGATAGCGATGACGACATTCCTGCTGGACAAGGTAGATGTTCATCCCCACTGTCGTCTAAAACTACGCCGAGGAAGGAGGGTACGAGTCTTCCAGTGTGCACACGAGGTTCTGTTAACGTCTTGGCTGCTACAGCTAACAACGAAGAGGATGTTTTTTTAATTTCGGGCGCCAAGCCTAAACGCCATCAACCGCTCCGGACTTATGCGGGTGAAGAGAAGAACCGAATGGTTCCTAATATACATAATAAAGGTACTGTGTTAGATAATAGTCTTCGGAAAGATATTGGCAAGAAGCATATGTACAATCTGGACAATTTTGTTAAAATGCCATTAGATTTCAAGGATATTGTTAGGTCTGGTTCTGGTTTCCAGAAGGAAAAAGGTGAGGGGGGTTATACCTCCTTAAAAAAGCTTATTTTTGCTTTTGGTAACAATCTTACAAAGGCAAAGAATATTCAAGTTGAAAATATGTACCTCAGGAAATGTTTGGACAGTAAAGTTATCCCGATGGGTTTACGGTTTTTTAAGGAACCCATGGGGGTTGAAATGACCTCTGATAATATTAAAAAATGTAACGATATGTTTGATGAGTTTGGTACTAAATTTATTTTATTTATTATTGATTGTAATGACTCTAAAATAAGTTCGTTACTTAGTGAAATTGAGAATATGGACAGAATTATACAGAATGACTTAATGTTTGAACAATGGGAAAGGTTATATTACAAACAATTTGAGTATGCTGAGAGTATATATAGGAAAACTTATGAAAGAAAGTGCAACAAGTTGCAAAGGGATATTATACAATATGAAAAGGGAACAGCATATAGGTGGAATGTTTATGATAAAAAACAGGTTACAGTTAAGAATGTTAGAAAACATTCCAACCCTGCTAATGAAAATGTTACTTATCATAATGATGAATGTTTTTTAGAGGAAGGGAGAGAGGAATGGACAATGGTAGAAAGGAAGGGAAAAGGGCGCAATGCCTGGAAAAATCACAGATACAATCAGTAGTTGAACTTTTAGGCACTAATGGAAGTTCAGTTTCTACCAATATTGATATGTTATCAAATAGTGAAACAAACAGGAATAATATATTGGATGTTGTTAATAATGTTAACTCACATGAAAGTGGTGATTTTAAGATATTTAATTACACTTCACATCCAATTTCCTCGGATCATTATGATATATTTTCTAAGGGTATGAAGTATATACCTGATTATAGTTTAGATATTACTGATACCCTGGTTGAATTCAAACTGTTTCTGAGAAAACTTAATTTGGGTATTTTTTTCAAGAATCAAAATACTACTGCTATTCTACAACCGGGTGAACTAAAAAAGAAAAGCACATTCACCCCACCAATGTGCATGACTTTAACATCTTTTAAAAATGTGGTTAATTCGCAGTTTTATGCCTTGTATAATAGATATAAATACTCAAGCGGGGACAAAAAGAATAGAAACAAGATTTTTGACATAGTCAAAAGCCTATGTGAGAAAAATATTAGAATTATGTCCGCTGATAAGGGTGGAGGCATTGTGTTTTATGACAATGATAAATATATTAACAAAATTTTTGAATTGTTGAACAACTCAACACAATACACCCCATCTTCTTTAAATGAGGTTAATATTGCCCATGCACGTATAGATTCATATTTGGAAGAATTTATAATTGAGAATAGAATAAGTGAGGAAATGTACAGATTCTTGAAGGTTGAATACCCTATATTAGCAACTATTAATGGTATTCCTAAAGTGCACAAAAATGTCAATGATCCTCCATTTCGCCCAATAATTTCTGGTAGTGCTAGCAAAGCTTTTCCTTTTGGACAGGTGATCCATCATAAGTTGAAACACATGTATAAAACAGTGAATCATATTATGAAGGATTCATGGGAATTTTTGGGTATTTTTAAGCCAGAAATATGGACAAATAACCGTATATATGTTACCATTGACATCCAGGATCTCTTCTCTTGCATACCAAAGGATGATGGATTAGCTAGGTTTCACAATAGTATAAATAGAGGAAGTGGCTTAGGACATGATGAAATTTCTTTATTGATGGAATTCATGGATATTGTCCTGGATCATAATTACATCTATTTTGAGGGAGAACACTACAAACAAAAAACTGGGGTTGCTATGGGTACCTCCTGTGCTCCCATCTATGCCAATCTGGAGTTATTAGATTGGGAAACGGAATATATTTTTAAAACGGAATGGATGTCCAAAGTTAAGAAATATGTGCGATACCTGGATGACATTTTTATGTTGTGGGAGGGGGGTGAATCAGATTTAAAATGCTTTATGAGATATATTAATAATACTACTGAGTACCTCAAGTTCACCCACCAGTATGATCCCTTTGGTATCAGCTACTTGGATGTCTTTGTTTATAGTGATGGGGAAGCATTCCAGTCACGTATTGACAGGAAGGATACCTTTAGTAATGGATACCTTCATTTTAGTAGTGCACATACATATAACAGCAAAAGGGGTATCCTTAAGGGGCAATGTATACGTGCTGCCCGTATGACAACTGATAAGAGGTATTTATTAAAGGAAATGGCATTTATAGGGCAATTATTTGCAGAGAAAGGGTACCCTCCAAAAATGATTCAGGATATTACAGAATATGTCATCAAGGAGTGGGGACACAAATATAAACCCCTACTTGGGGAGGGTATTGTGAACAATCTAAATAATAGTAATAATATTGGTAGAAGGGGAGGTACAAATAATGAATATTCTAAGGCTTGTATTATCAAGTATGGCAGACATACTAGGGAGGTTAAGAATATTATTTCAAACAATTGGAATATATTGACTAGTGATCTGTCAATTAAGGACAAAGTAACTATGGAACCGCATTTCGTTTATAAAACAGGAAACAACTTAAAAAGGATTATAGAAATTAAGTCTAATTATGAGCAGTCCAGTAAAATTAAAAGAACGGGTACCAAAAAATGCGGTCAGTGTAATTTTTGTAAATACATTTTGGATACATCCAATGTAGTTCTGGTGAACAAATTAAAAAGCAAAATATGGTTCTGCAATGGAAACTGTTTGAGTAAACACATAGTGTATCTGGCTATTTGCCAGACATGTAAAAGTTACTATGTGGGCAAAACCGATCGCTTTTTAAAAAATAGGATATATGACCACACTTATTGTATGAGGAAACTGGACATAAATAATGCTCTATCTAGACATTTAATTAACAATCCTCAGTGTAAGATGTTTAAATTTGCTATTCTTGACATTATTCATCCCAACCCACGTGGGGGTAATATTAAGGCTGTAGTAGGTGAAAGGGAGATCAGATGGCAGATCATGCTAGATTCAGCCACTCCACCTGGCCTTAATGAGGTGATTCCAACAAAACCATTAGTTAGGGCTTAGAATTTTCAATTTGTCCCTAACGGTATGTGTAATAATAAAAAAATACATAAATATTCACATATACATTTAGTCATACATTTTACACATAACTTGTATGTTGTATTCTAATATGTACTTGTTTTCACAATACTTATTAGTGTTTATGACATGAACTGGACTTAACAAAGATACACCTGGGGAAGAAGATGTAAGAAATCAATATTATTTTTATTCCTGAATGATTTCTTTCATTAAATGGAATGTGCAGCTTTTTTAAATGTTTAGGGTTAAGCAATTTTAAATATGTTTTTAAATGTATTTAGCAAGTTATGGACAGTTATATATTGTTATCAGATATGCAAGCAATGTTATCATTGGGAATAGCTTGCTATGTGTTGAATGGAATGTTTAAATGTTCAACTTTGTTATATAGGAATGTGTCTTTTTAAAACCTTAATTGTTTGATTGATTAAAAAAGGCGGGTTTTAGTGGGGGCATATGTATATAAGTGATGTATTTTAAATTCTCGTTGTTCTGATGAAGGCAGTTATTTTTACTGCAGAAAGCGCTTAACCTGTTTTTTGGATATATTAAATTCTGTTTCCAGCTTCCAGTATTGTCTCCAATTTCCTGGTGTGTTTTTGCCTTTCCTGGCTTTTGTGTAGTAGTTTGGTGGACACTGGGACATTTTATTTATTAAGAAAAAACTCTTGTATAAGAAAACAATTCCTGGGATTCAGCAAGCTCTGCATGGCGTGCAGGAATAGTGCAAGAGTTGCTGGAGGCAATATGGCTACTGAGAGATCCAGGAACAAGCTCCTGGGACATGCACACGTGCTCCTGCACTATTCCTGCAAGGACACAGGTGACAACCATGCAAATGAGATGAATTAGTGATCCAGGAAGCAGGCTGTCATCTGTGCAGGATTAGTGTAACCTGCAGAAATGTATCTGGCTAGTAACTGAGTACATTCCTGCAAACTACAAAACGGAGTCATGAAAGCTCCAAATAAAGGGTGTATATAATGTAGAAGGCATGCCAATGACCAAATATATGGTCATTGGCATGGAAAATAGTTGCAAAATTACAAAAAATAACTTTTATTTTTTTGGACGATTTCGGCTGTTTAAGCATAAGGCAGTTGGGCGCAAATGGGATCGACCCAAAAATTTAAAAAAAAACTTGAAAAAAGCTTTTCAGGCAAAATCACAATTTTGCCATTATAGTCAATGGCAGGCAGAAGACAACAAGGCCACTGAATAGTGGTTGTTAAGGGGGAAGGCTCAGTGCTAGACTTGTAACTAGGCATTAGCAGTCAGTTCTATGCAAATGAGGGAAATGATACTGAATCACAGATTTCCCCTCATTGCTAGCCAGCACCCAACCATGTAAGTGCAGGAAAACCATGGTGCAAGCCTAAGAGTTAGCTGACATCATAGAGGGTGTATCAGGCATACTGTAAGCTTATTGGAACTTTGTGGCTCAGGTTTGCCCTTAGCTTACCAGAGCTAAGGAAGGGGGTGTGTCTGAAACTGCCTAGCAGTATTTACATTGCCTAAATGGGTGTGCGCGCCACACACTGGGTTTTATACAAAAAAAAAAAAAAAAAAATTAAACCAGGAAATACCAGCTCCATTCACATCTGAGCACTGGTTTGCACGGCGCACCTCGGGGCTTAAACAGTAAGACAATGGGAAGGGAAAACAGCAGTAGGAAGGTAATCAAGGAGAACACGCATAGCTGGCAGGTGAAATGTATCAGAATCAGCCAATTACACAGGCAGCAGCCCAGCCCAGCACACTACTATAAAGTATGCAAACACCTTTCCCTCTGGTTTTTCCCACAAACTCTACACCACTGGTGTACACAAATGGGGGAATTTTACCTAACAAAAGCAACAAAATGATAGGGGCTGCTTTGCTCTCATAAATCAACATGTGGAAGAGGCTGAGGGTGCTGAGGATAACAATGTTGACAACCAACCCACAGTGAATAACCTACCAGGGGCTACATGAGCTGGAGATAGTGGAGCACTATAGGGTGGACAGGGACCTCCTACAGCAAATTGTTGAGCTGTGCCAGCCACACCTCACACACAAAACCAACAGAGGGGAACCCATCCCACTGGATACCAAGGTATGTGTAGGCTTAAGAATACTAGCCACAGGTACCATCCAAAGGCCAACTGGGGATATCATGGGAATCTCGCAGGCATCAGCATCCTGGGTACTCCACCAGTTCCTGGATGCCATGTCAGTACATGCTGATGAGCACATATATTTCCTCAACACCCGTGAGGCGTTGATCAGCAATATGCATCTCTTCCACCAAATAACAGAATACCCTTAGATAGTTGGTGCTATAGACTGCATGCACATACACATCAAAGTACCACCCGTAGAGCAGGATAGAGTCTACATAAACCGCAAGGGCTTCTCCTCCATCAACTGCCAGGTCATGTGCAATGTCCAGGACATTATAATGAATGTGTGTGCTGGCAGCCCTGGAAGCTATCACGACTCACACATCTGGCATATGACACAGCTGTACCAGCGATTTGCCACTGGGGACATCCCATATGGCTACCTAGTGGGGGATGCAGGTTATGCACTGGAGCCATGGCTGATGACACCCATCAGAAATGCACACACACCCAAACAAGAACTCCATAATGAGGCACGTGTACAGACCGGAATCATAATAGAGCATGCGTTTGGGATGCTCAGGTCATGGTTCCAGTGCCTGGACATATCCAGTGGATCCTTTCAGTACTAACCAGCTACATGTACCCAAATTGTCATTGTATGTGCCATGCTACACAATATGATCCTGCAGAAACAGCTGCAGCAGGAACAGCACGGGGCAGGGCCACACAGCCCCCCACCATTGCCAAGGACAGCCCAGGCACAGAATGACTCAGAGGAGGAACAAACTGAGCCTGCCCCTGTAGGCAGAAGGAGGCATGCCCAGTATGCCCTGGCCTTGGCAAAGAGGCAATGCATAACACATACACTGACACGGTAGGAACCCAGGGAATGTCACCTCTCTCTGACTCACACATACAGTAAAAGAGATGCCAAACATGGCACTACCTGTGCTTAACCATGTATAGGGAGTGTACTATGTGCATCTGACATAGTCAGCCCATCAGCACCATCCTCAGTACTGGCACAGCCACAAGGTAAGTTACTCTCACTATCAATTGCTGAATGTGGTAGTATGTTCTGCTACCTGTATTTATGGTATAGATGTGAGCATGTAAGGGAATTGGGTGGCTGAATGGGATGGCATTAGATAGTAGACACCTATATCGGCAGCATGAAATCCATAACAAATAATGGTGTCAGTACAGTAGGCAGTACTAGACAAGGTGACAAAACCCACTGCAGGACATGTGGTGGCCCAAATGTGTGTCCATAGGACATAGACATGCATGTCAGTGAGGCTCACATACCCAACAACAGTCTCAGCCAGCAAGGCAGGTGTAGTCAAACACAAGGAAAGGTTGTGCTAAGGCCTCTGATTGATGGCTATGGAGAACAGCGCCCCTCCAGACTATCACAGACAGACTACAACAGGTCAGGCCGTGGGATGTTAGTTCTGAAGGGTAAGAAGTCTGAAACTGAAATATAGGTCAATAAAACCTAAGAATTGTAGTACACTGATATGCCTCTAGTCTGCATGATAGGTCAGAATACAGAATGAAATGGAAGCCAACAGAGTACCTGAAATACGAGTACAGTCATAGCAAATGTTTACATTTGTCAGGTGTGACTGATGTCCCCGCACAAGCCAGCATAAGTGGAATGTCCCACGTATATCTGTGAATCAGCTGCAAGTAGCTTCCATAGCACACATGCACTCAGCTCACTCCACCATCACCCACAGGTACCTCACAGGTCATATCCCTGCTGTTGGGAATGGGTACAATATGACCCCAACCTCTGTATGGTAATAGCCACAGAATGCAGCATGCTGAAGATGTGTCCCATGCAGGTGTGGCCCTAGCTGTAAGTAGCACCCTGCCAGCATCCACACCAATGGATTGATAAGGACAGAAACTATTGACATTAACACCTCACACACCTACCCTGTCATCCCAGGGGAATACAGTGGTTTGCAGCCTGGGACTGTAGGAGTGACACAATGCACTGGCCTGCTACAGATGGCCTGCATCACTACCAAATGCCCTACAGTCCTCTGTCAAAGGCCTGTGTCTTGCCCATACTGCCAATGTATGTTATCTCAAGGACTCCCAAATAATGACATAGCACAGTCCACAGAACACAAATGCAAGGCCATGTCGACTAATTCCAGTAGCATGTCCACCATGTCCTACTGCATGAACTGTGGACCAACCCCTAAATACTGCTGGGATGAAGTGATAACTATAGAGATACTTATCAGATATTGTTTGCAAAATGTTCGGAAGAGGATAGAATAACAGAGGGGGGTAGAAGCATGGACACTATGGAGTGTGTGAAGTCTGAAACTCAGGTGTGTGCACATACTATCCCTGGCTGCAAACACAGGAATGAGTGGCTACAAACCTGCTCATAAACCACAATGTGAAGGGGTAATGACCAGAAATATGAGCCCTGCCTCTGGGTAACTTGCATGAATCTGTAAAGCTGTGAGGTATGGCTACAGGTGGATATGGCCATTCTGTCAAGTCGATAGATGTACAAGCATGGGATCCTCAGCCACCACAGTACCAAGATGCTGAATCATTTACACAGACCTATCAGCAAGTGTCTGCAGATCCCCCTCCAGAATGGCATGATTGTGCAGAAATATGTTGGCTGCAGACCACAATATTGGACACAGCTTCATTCATCTTGTATTCCCCAGGAAATTACTGCAAGTAAATATGTATACCTGTCAATAGTTGATGACATAAAACATCACAGTGTAAAACAGTACATATGTCTGAATATCTCTGCTAACACCAAAACCATGTAGCACAAGCAGCACAGACACTATTAGTTACAGTATCCCACTATCCTTTGCCCATTGTGACCCCATATTGTTAATAAATCTACAGATATCCTGCAGAAACAGGTTGCTAGCTGTAGGTGTAGAACACAAATTCCTGCACTGGAGTACAGCCTACCTGGAATGGATTCACACATTCAATACAGAAGGTCATACTGGGCATGCTTCCACACTTATAATGAAGCCCATGTCTGTCAACAACAGTGGACTATAGATATCTTTCAGTCGCAGATGTCTGTGCACACACTCCATATTGCACACCAGTCATGCTTTGCACACACATCGGATAGGAATACACACATATAGCTTAGGACAACACACTATAATAGGTCAAACATACACATACATAGATGTGGGGAAGAGAGTGAAAGACAGTGACAAAGAGCTTCCTATCATGAGGCCTGTCTCACCCAACACACATCCAATTGAACAATACTACATGATGTGCAAATGTCTATCACTGTAGACATTTGCTTCTGGTAGCCCTCAGCACCATAGTATCTGTGGTGCTTGTGATAACTATGTAACATGACAGTACAAGTCATTATTCATCTAGCAGTTGTATACATGGTCCTGTGAAATGTAAACCTGTGTGTGACTGAGTGTTGTGTGTGTGCTTCCAGACAAATGGTTTATGGCCCTTTCACACACACTGCACTCCCCTTTAACTAGCCTCCTGCTGTCATTCACCTTGAAATTCACCTTTGGAGAAGGGCTAGCCCTATAAGCTCCGTGGTGCGTGCTATAACTGTGTAATGCTATAGTGTGATGTACTAGTTAGATAGGAGTTCTAATCCCATACATGGCATCTGTGAAACTCTGTGTGTTTGTTTGTGTGTATAGGAATCAATTCTTTTGAGGCCAGTCACAGTTACTACACTTTCCATTGCCCTACATTGGCAAGCCTGCTGATGTCATTCACCTTGAAATACACCTTTGAAGAAGGAATAGCCTTATAAGCTCCATGGCATGTGCTATAACTGCATAATGCTATAGTGTGATGTACAACTCAGTTAAGAGTTCTAATCCCAGACCTGACAACTGTGAGGTTTTCTGTGTGTGCGTGTGTGCGTGCATGTGTGTGTGTGTGTAGGGATCAATGCTTTTGAGGCCAGTCACAGTAACTACACTTTCCATTGCCCTACTTTGGCAAGCCTGCTGATGTCATTCACATTGAAATACACCTTTGGAGAAGGGCTAGCCCTGTAAGCTCTGTGGCATGTAAGCTAAATGTGGTACATTCTAGTAGCAATGCATAGTGAGGTAGGGGCTTGAATCTCAGTATTGACAAGTGTGTGTGTGTGTGTGTGTGTGTGTGTGTGTGTGTGTGTGTGTGTGTGTGTGTGTATTTGTTATCAGTATCCTGTGTGGAGGTAGCTATGATTGTGTAATAACAGGACTCTTTGTGGGGTGGGTTTGGCAAATTTCTTATATTGAGGGCCTACTATATGTCACAATGTCCCCCTTACAAGGATAACAGATGTCAAACAGCAGAGAGGCTGGTGTAGACAATCCATACCCCTACATGTGACATTATGGATTGGTGAACAATATAGGCAACCCTTGTATTACCCAGAGAACACCCTCCACCCATGTCTCATACACAAACACACTTGGCTAGACAACAACTACTGTATTGGTAGTTCCCTGCATATTACCCACAGATAATAACCACAGTGTGATTGCAATGTACTACAGAGGACATGGCACCCTGTTCCACCCCTACAATAGGCAAAAAATTTCTTACAGTGGTCCTTTGCTATGTTCCCCATTGGACGCCTGCAACAACTGTAGAGTCTACAAATGTAACTCACAAAGGAAATACCATGCCTTATATACGTGCCCTGTATGGACAGAGGCCACTAACACCAGAGAATACCTGTATAATGCTGTCAATGTAAGTGCAGGCACAACCTCAGTTCCATAGCCAGTTCTCATCATGAGGTCAGGAATGCCACATCAGATGATAACAATCTGTCCACACAACATGCCCCAGATACCCCAGGTACACTTCCATATGTCACAGAACATGCATGTGGGACATGTGCACAACCCAGACACTGTCCATGTTATGGAATATAGAACACATACATGACAAGCAGTGCACAGCACTGGCCACCCACAATAGTAACCCAGATGAGTGGATGGTGAATACAATACCCAACTGTGTGGGCCAATCCAGGGATTACACTCCTGAGCCACAGTGCAGACCATTGTCATGTGGCCTGATGCCAGGGTATACCCTTTGCCTAGCCTTGTACAGCCTTCTGGCACAGTCAACTACTACACACCTGTGAAGCAATAAACCCATGCATGTCAGTACTGGCAAGTGTGTGTGTGTGTGTGTGTGTGTGTGTGTGTGTGTGTGTGTGTGTGTGTGTGTGTGTGTGTGTGTGTGTGTGTGTGTGTGTGTGTGTGTGTGTGTGTGTGTGTGTGTAGGGGATTAATGATTTGGACGCCATTCACACTCACTGCACCTCCCATTGCCCTACTGAAGCATGCCTTCTGATGTCAGTCACCTTGACATACCCTTTGCCCATATATCAGCCTGATAACCTCTGTGGCACATGTAATACCTACATAATACTGTAGTGTAGCAAACTAGCTAGTTAGGAATTCAAATCCTGACCCTGCCAACTGTGATAATGTGTTTGAGTCCCTGAGAGAGTGTGGTTGCATCTTCCTTGACACCTGTTTTTGTGAACAGGCACATGTACTACACTTACCTTATCCCTCCTTTATTACTGTTGCTGATGTCACTCACCTTCAAAAATACATTTGGGCAGCTTTCCAACATGTAAGCTCCATGATCCATGCAATATTGCATAAAAATGTAATAGCAATACATAGTCAAGCAGGGGGTTGAAACCCAGTACTGGTAAGTGTATCACACAAGCATGCTTAGCTCTTACTCTCCTACCTTTCTTACTTTGTCTCTGTCTGTCTCTCTCACGCCCTCTCTGATGGATGTGGAAAAGTACACCTGCTTTGCTTAGGCAGCAGAGTGTGTTTTGTAAGTAATGCTCATGATCAGCTGATGGCCTGTGCATGAATTGCAGTCCCCCACTAGCTGATTGCATGTGGAACAGCTGTGGTATCATTCCCATAGCCAATTGCATGGAAACACACTCCTATAACTAAGAACATCATGTGGGTGTTGGCCTTTTTCATTCACTGTGAGCAGGACTTCATGTTGGTGTTTGACAAACAGTATCACAGAGGGTAGTGGGATATACCTCTTACAACATACACTGTGGAAACAGGCCAACAACAGGAGGGGGATGTTCCAGACATGAGGACAGAAAGTAATCCTTGCTTTTCTACATTTGAAGTAATGTTGGTTTAACAGGGTTTGTGTGGATATGGCTGGTCTACATAATTTAATATCTGTCATGACAGTGTTATGTGGTTGAGGAAACTCTCACCTGTAGGGCTATCTGCAGACTGCCCAGTGTTTGGAGTCTTACATGTGTTGTGTTACTCACACATGCCCTATCTTTAGAAATGCAGTAGCATACTTTGAGGATTGCAGTCAGTACATGGTGACAGCCATGTGAGTTACTGACTTCATATCCCTCAGAAGACATATGTCACAACAAACCCTGTTACACCAGTAAATGTATGAGTTTATCACAGCAACATGTCAATATTGGCCCTGTGTTTGTGCCTCCAGCCACAACCCTGTCAACCTTTGTACATATGTAATGCAATAAGAGGTGCATATGTTCAGTACATCATTATTTACTGACATCACACCTGCTAACAAGCCAGTGAGATATCAGACTGCTAGACATGTTATGTATAGTAGGGATTATATTTGAGGAAAAAAAATGGACATTCTGTTGGAAATACCATGCCTTATATACATGCCCTGTATGGACAGAGGCCACTAACACCAGTGAATACCTGTATAATGCTGTCAATGTAAGTGCAGGCACAACCTCAGTTCCATAGCCAGTTCTCATCATGAGGTCAGGAATGTCACATCAGATGATAACAGTCTGTCCACACAACATGCCCTAGATACCCCAGGTACACTTCCACATGTCACAGAACATGCATGTGGGACATGTGCACAACCCAGACACCGTCCATGTTATGGAATATAGAACACATACATGACAAGCAGTGCACAGCACTGGCCGCCCACAATAGTAACCCAGATTAGTGGATGGTGAATACAATACCCACCTGTGTGGGCCAATCCAGGGACTACACTCCTGAGCCACAGTGCAGACCATTGTCATGTGGCCTGATGCCAGGGTATACCCTTTGCCTAGCCTTGTACAGCTTTCTGGCACAGTCAACTACTACACACCTGTGAAGCAATGAACCCATGCATGTCAGTACTGGCAAGTGTGTGTGTGTGTGTGTGTGTGTGTGTGTGTGTGTGTGTGTGTGTGTGTGTGTGTGTGTGTGTGTGTGTGTGTGTGTGTGTGTGTGTGTTGCAGGGGGGATTAATGATTTGGAAGCCATTCACACTTACTACACCTCCCATTGCCCTACTGAAGCATGCCTTCTGATGTCAGTCACCTTGACATACCCTTTGCCCATATATCAGCCTGATAACCTCTGTGGCACATGTAATACCTACATAATACTGTAGTGTAGCAAACTAGTTAGTGAGGAATTCAAATCCTCATTATTATTTCCTGACATCACACCTGATAACAAGCCAGTGAGATATCAGACTGCTAGACATGTTATGTATAGTAGGGATTATATTTGAGGAAAAAAAACTGGACATTCTGTTGTAGTGTGCACAGTAATGAGGTCTGTGTACTTATGGTGATTGTCGACAGAGTGTGCATTGCGACATGCCTAGCAGCTCAGTGTACTTACCCAATGTGATGTTATGTCCAGATATTTGTCAGATGTGCTGTTGCCAGGCCACCATAACTGTTGTGTATTTCTGACAAAGCAGTAGGATGCTGTACAGATGTATGTCATTAACTAGTGGTTAGTATGTGGGCTTGTGACCTCTGCTCGTCTGGTTATTATGTGTCAGGACAGACAGGTGTTTGTTAATGCATAAACTGTGTGAGCTTGTCTATCCCAGTATTTTCATGATATTCCCATTTACATGGCTGTAAACATCCACTTTGTCAGGCTTGGTCCACACATCTTGCACAAAGGGGTTCTGTCTATACCTCCGGACTGACCAGAGTGTGTCAGACTGTCCACATTTATTGGTCATATCTCTGCTGTATTCCACAGGATCATTACTGTGATTTGTGTGGTACTGCACTATGATGATCTTATGATGTCTGTTAGTAACTGATGGTGTACATGTCAATATCAGATGTGATTTTCCACTCATTTCTCTTAAGACAATCTCTGTTACAGTAGCAACAGTCTACATTTATACCTGCAATACTTACTTGACATCCCTTTGCACTAAGAGGTTGTGACTATTGGTGTTGAGGTATGACTTCACTACATGTTATGGACATATGTTATACATATATATATATATATATATATATATATATATATATATATATATATATAGGTTCATAGGTAGGGCTATCGGCCCTAGGGCCCATACAAGCCTAGCCAAAAAATGTACCCTGGCTTTCGCCACCCAAGAAAATTATTTTCCTATGCCCCTGTCGAGCAGAGCCACAGAAGTGATCCCCGGGGTGAATTTCCCATTTCCCATCCAATCATCAAGATTTTTCTTGAAGAGTGCTAATGAGGAGCTCTGTTTGACATAGATAGGTAGTCTGTTCCAGAGTATGAAAGTCTCTGAGACAGGAATCTATCCCTCCAGCATGTTCTGTTTATTGTGGTGACAAGGTTAAGGTCCCTTGAGCGTGTAGCTCGGAGGGATTGGGATTTCTTTAAGTGGAGCATGTCCAACAGCTCTGGGTTAGACATAGCTTTGTATGTTAGGCAGAGATCGCCCCTGAGTAGGCGATATGCGATGGAGTAAAGCTGTAATTTTTGAGACGGTCTGCATAGGGCATCTGTTTGAGGCCAGTAATCCTCTTTGTGAGGTATTTCTGTGGTCTTTCCAGTTGTTGTAGAACTCTTGTGAGGTACATACCAAAAGAAGTGTTGTACTCTATAATGGGTCTAATGAGTGATGAGTAGAGGGGAACAATGACCTCTTTTTTTCTGGATGAGAATCCTTTTGTGATGAGATGAGCCACGTAGAAGGATTTCCTGACCACTGTGGTGATGTGATTATCAAAGGAGCGACTACTGTCCACCTGTGTCCCAAGGTCTCATCACATTTTCGGCATTAAGTAGACTACCAGCTATGTGGTAGTTCATGGGTACAGAGTTTTTACCAAAGGGGATGACAATACACTTTTTGGCATTGAGCTTCAGGCCATGGCTTTGACACCAGGAATCTGTCTCAGAGAGGCCCTTTTGTAGTTTGTCCACATCGTTAGGAGTTTCAATTATGGCTACTAGTTTGCAGTCATCTGCAAACTTTGTTAGCCAAAGACCTTCTGTGTTGGCCTGCACTTCAGAGAAGTAGATACCAAACAGGAGAGGACCCAGGACTGAACCCTGTGGTACTCCACTTGTCACTGGTCTGATGTCGGATTTGGAATCCGCTACTTTCACAGTGTGGGTTCCATCCGTAAGCCAATTGGCAACCCATCTTATGACAGGGATTTATACCTAGTTTAGTGAGCTTATCTATAATTCCAGAGTGGGGGATGATATCAAAAGCCTTGGCGAGATCTAGATAAGCTGTGTGAACCATTTTACCATCATCTATGGCTTTGGTGACTGCTTCAAAGAAGTCAATCAGGTTTAGGAGACATGATCTGCCTTTTACAAATCCAAACTGA